>NC_090271.1:107091666-107427500 GCF_040414725.1 Anabrus simplex | reverse complement strand
ATGTCGGCATAAAATGCTCTGCTATAACGTTAGGGCCGAATGAAGTCACCTGAAAATAGGAATTGTAATTTCTTATGTTTTTGATGAAATGTTTCGAATCATCAGTAGTTCCTTTTAACAAACTTTTCAGTGGTTCTTTAGGCTCCTCAAGTTCAAGTAGATTCACTTTTCCGCTCGATCAACACATTCTAGGTGTTTCTCCTTCAAATTTTATTGCTATCCAGTGCGGACAACTTGGTCCATTTTTTCGATTTGAACGAATTTACATGATGTAGTGTATTGAATACCCGGTTCGTATGAAAAAACAATTCGGTGATATGAAGCTTGATCATTCAGATATTGTATCTGCATACCTCTTCACTGCTGATCTAATTGTTCTTCGCATTGTTGAGACTATTGTGCTGCTCTTCTTTTTCTCAATTCAACTAATGAAATTCGTACTCTGACTGGCGAAAACACAGACGACGATCGACTACTTTTAGAGTTTTGCAAGTACAGGACACATTTTTTCATGTTTATTCACATTTATTCACAGTTACAATAACAGGCAAGGAGTTGGTCAGTTACTCGTACATGAAAGTACATCTCTATCACGGCATGTTGGATTCCTGTTTCAAAATAACAGGCAATGCGTTGCCTAGATTACATGAACCTCCTCGCAAGATAGGTACCTCATAAACCATGGCAGCGTGTTCCCTTCCTCCCATATACAGCAATGCTATGAAATGTCGTATGGCTTTTAGTGCCGGGATATCCCAGAACGGGTTCGGCTCGCCAGGTGCAGGTCTTTTCTATTTGACTCCCGTAGGCGACCTGCGCGTCGTGATGAGGATGAAATGAGGATGAAGACAACACATACACCCAGCCCCCGTGCCAGTGGAATTAACCAATTGAGGTTAAAATCCCCGACCCGGCCGGGAATCGAACCCGGGACCCTCTGAACCGAAGGCCAGTACACCGACCGTTCAGCCAACGAGTCGGACAGCAATGCTATAATGATATAGCATAAGTCGTTGTCGCCTAACGACAATCTGTCCTTCAAGGTCCATCCAATTTTGATGTGGCTTTGAAATTAAATTAATTCCATAAAATTACTCATTATAAAAACACTACCAATGCGATTTCGTTCAAAATACTTCCTAAGCACGTCCGTAATCGAATGCAACGTTGTGTCAAAATTTCAAGTCAATCGACCAACTACTTTTAGAGTTTTGCGATCACAAACATACGCAGGCTGAATTTTATATATAAAGACTAGAGTATAGATGCTTAAGTGGTCAATGTACTGATGATGATTCGAATTGAGAATGGGCTGTAAAAATGCAGTTGAACGAGGGTTGCAAAAAAAGTTGTTAAGACCTAAAAAATTGCTCAAAATGAACCAATAAGCCAAAAACGCCGAAAATGGCAAAAAGGACATATAAAACCCACCATTTCCTGGCCTACAATCACCCAGAATGAACATATATTGTGTTGAATTACGTCTTCGGACACTTGAGGAAAAAATAAATTTCCTCAACTTCCGAGCCCTAGTTACAGGTATAACCCACTGCTTCCGATTTTTGAGGTACGATGAAAAGAAATTAATAGTTTGTTTGTCGACGTAGTACGTTTTATATTATGCAATAAATGGTATTGCGGTGGAGGAAAGTGTTGTATGTAGTACAGAGTACAGAGGTCGCCAATTCCATTTAAGAAGTAAATGCTGGATGACTGTAAAACGTGACGCAATTGCAAACATGCTTTACATTTTTGTCTGTTATAAAACCTAACATGGACTCGCTATGCTGAAACAGGCTGTCGCCACTTTATGATCAGCTGAGTGATTTACAACGAAAGAAAAGTACTAACCAATGTTTAAAATGAATAGCTGTGTTGAAATACAGTATAATGTAAGATCTAGGCGTGGTTAGTGACCTTGTTTTGTTGGCTTGGGGAGAATCTGAAAGTAAACTGCTCGCCCTATGGCAAGTAAACTGCAGTCAGTGATCAACTCCTAAGGAAGATTGGATGATGCTACAGTTGACAGTCGACTCTATGTACACGTTCTTGACGCAAAAAGTAATAGATACACTGTGCAATTGACTCTATACAGGATGAAGCGAAATTCGCGTACTCGGGCGTCGCAGCGCGACTCCTCACATGCCAGCAATAAAAAAATGTCTCTCACAAAAGTTCGTCCTGCGAGTATATCCGGGAGAAAAAGGACGTTGAAGAGTGGCAATCTGACAACACTGTAACCACATGCAGGATAACTACCTCTGTCAGCACGCATAAGTCGTGCTGTACAGTTGGTGCAGTAGTTAGAGTATTGGGTTAGTATGCAGGAGGTCAAGGGGTCGAACCTGGTTTGAGGCGTGTGTTCTTTATTTCGTAAATATAGTCCAGGTTGTATTGTACCTGGTATCTTAATCGTCAACAGCGATTACAGTGGGTCATCTAGAAACCATTTGCACTTACACACTACGATCCTAGAAATGCATGAACGTTCGTTTTCATTGGTCAGCTTTGAAAGACGCCCTTTCCACGTCGTGGGCGTGAAATTATTCACACCACTTCATCTATTGGATGTGTTACAACGTGTTCAGCGTTACTCATTATCATCATCATCTGTTTACCCTCCAGGTTCGGTTTTTCCCTCGGATTCAGCGAGGGATCCCACCTCTACCGCCTCAAGAGCAGTGTCCTGGAGCTTCAGACTCTTGATCGGGGGATACAACTGGGGAGAATGACCAGTAACTCGCCTAGGCGGCCTCACCTGCTATGCTGAACAGGGGCCTTGCGGGGGATGGGGAAGATTGGAAGGGATAGACAAGGAACAGGGAAGGAAGCGGCCGTGGCCTTAAGTTATGTACCATCCCGGCATTTGCCTCGAGGAGAAGTGGGAAACCACGGAAAACCACTTCCAGGATGGCTGAGGTTGGAATCGAACCCACCTCTACTCAGTTGACCTCCCGAGGCTGAGTGGACCCCGTTCCAGCCCTCGTAGCACTTTTCAAATTTCGTGGCAGAGCCGGGAATCGAACCCGGACCTCCGGGGGTGGCAGCTAATCACGCTAACCACTACACCACAGAGGCGGACGTTCGGCGTTACTAAATTTTGTAAATGTAGGATACATGTGACCTAAGAAACGGTGTCTTACTGTATTAAAGTATGTAATGTCCGATGGAAATTAGCATCTAAAAAGTGCGCCTCAATCCAGGATCGAACCCTCGACCTCCTGCACGCTAACCCAAAACTCTATCCACTGCACCAACTATACAGCACAACTAATATATGCTGAAAGAGGTAGTTGCCCTACATGTGGTTACAGTGTTGCCAGATTGCCACTTTTCAACGATCTTTTCCTGCCGGATATACTCGCAGAACGAACTTTTGTGCGAGATATTTTTTTTTTTTTTTTTTTTTTTTTTGCTGACATGTGAGGAGTCGCGCTGCGACGCCCGAGTGCGCGAATTTCGCTTCACTCTGTATAGCCTACTCCTTAAATATACAGGGTGTATCTACGATGATGTTACAAACTTCTAGGGGTGATGGAGGACAAATAGATCATTTTGAGATAACGAACCATATTCCGGAAACGATGGAGTGAAAAGTTAAGCAAAATTCTACTCATTTAAGTCCGTTCACCTGCACAAGTTTCACAAGCTGCTCCAGTGTTGGAAATGGCGTCCCCCTGCGTCAATGCAGGCATGGCATCGTTGCACAACGTTCTGTCGTACCCGTTCGAATATCCCCGGTGTCGTTTGAACAGCGTCGCAGGCAGAGAGAATTCTTGCCAAAAGATCCTCTTCAGTCTCTATAGGTGTCTCAAACACCTGGCTTTTCACATGGCCCCACAAGAAGAAATCAAACGGTGTGAAATGAGCTGAAAGAGCGGACGTCTGTTTAGAACGGACGGATGTTAAACACTTTGGATTATTAATAACTTTTGACGACCGCCTCTGTGGTGTAGTGGTTAGCGTGATTAGCTGCCACCCCCGGAGGCCCGGGTTCGATTCCCGGCTCTGCCACGAAATTTGAAAAGTGGTACGAGTGCTGGAACGGGGTCAACTCAGCCTCGGGAGGTCAACTGAGTAGAGGTGGGTTCGATTCCCACCTCAGCCATCCTGGAAGTGGTTTTCCGTGGTTCCCACTTCTCCTCCAGGCGAATGCCGGGATGGTACCTAACTTAAGGCCACGGCCGCTTCCTTCCCTCTTCCTTGCCTATCACTTCCAATCTTCCCATCCCTCCACAAGGCCCCTGTTCAGCATAGCAGGTGAGGCCGCCTAGGCGAGGTACTGGTCATACTCCCCAGTTGTATCCCCCGACCAAGTGTCTGAAGCTCCAGGACACTGCCCTTGAGGCGCTAGAGGTGGGATCCCTCGCTAAGTCCGAGGGAAAAACCGAACCTGGAGGGTAAACAGATGATGATGATGATGAATAACTTTTGACTCAAACATTTCCGGACTATGTTTCAGTTGTCTCATATTGATCCATTTGTCGTCCAGCATCATCCCTGAGAGTTTGTAACATCATCATAGATTCACCCTATAAACACAAAGTTCACATTAAGGAGGTTAATGTAGAGGGCTTTCAGGTCTCTTACAGACGAATGTACAGCTTTTCCAACCAAGAGAATGCCGCCAGGAGTCACACACGTATGTCCTCGATGGAACCAGCGAAAGCTCGCAGGAGGCAGTCCTTCAGAATGTACAGGATGGTTTGAACTCCAGCATCACAGTCATAAGCCGGAGAGTCTTTCCAGCTCCACTGATGTAGATGATAAGCACTTCTTCCGACTCCGTAGTACATCCTGTTAAGTGCGGTCCAGATGGAGGGAAGAAGGTTGAACTCAGGCAACTTTATAGTAGGATCCCTGATGTTGACAATGCTAAACGTACGTAGGTTTAAAATTAAAGTACCCTACACGTGTCCTCTAGGTGGTGCAAATAGAGCAATAACAACAATAAGATGCCGCCGCACTGCCCTACTGGGCTTCACGGCTATGACAATCGAGAAATCAACTTGAGTAATAATAAAAACAGTCCTTCTGACGACTCGCATTTGCATATCCAAATCTTGGTCTCTCAGTTAACAATCTGCCAACTAAACATCGAATGCTTCACTAAGGAAAAAAGTGAATACTTACCCAAAATCCTCCTGGATCACTCCGTGAATAATAATAATAATAATAATAATAATAATAATAATAATAATAATAATAATAATAATAATAATGATGATGATAATAATAATAATAATAATAAGCTGATGATGATAGCGGTGCAACTGAATTAATGAATTTATTGCACGTCACATATATTGACGTTTGCAATGAGGCATGTTTTCAGTCACAATTCTAAAATAATCGCTTTTACAAAGGAATTTCTAAACATGATCTGCGTCAGTCTTTTCCTACGAATGTGTAGAAAGTCCGCGTTCCGGCCAAAAAAAACTGTTTTTAGACATCTGAATTATAACAGTGGCTTTAAGATACAAATCTAAATTCCAAATTTTTTTATTCAGCAGTGCGTCGAAGTACGCTTTGTAATTCTGCTAAAATATTGGAATTTTTCAAAATAAACACTTTTAATCATCGTAAATTAGAAATAACAACAAAACTATTGGAGTGTTAAAGCTGGTTTTTTTAGGTATAATATTTCATTTTTTCATATTGGTGGGCTTGAACATGGTACTCTTTTCTCGTACAAAATCTTGGACATCCGTACTATGAAGGTAGACAGGACAGATTCTGCAGTCCTTTCTATATCGGAATTTTCGTATTCACTCACTGCACTCTTTAGTATAATTAACGTGTTTAATAGTAATGGCTTCGAATACAGCAATCGACTCAAAACAAGCCTATAGCAATCCGTTTATTATTAACAACCTTAACAATGTGATTTAAAAAAACAAAAAAAAACAATGTGATAAAGTCTGGACCCTCCTCTACGAACCATGTGACCTTGCCGCGGTGGGGAGGCTTGCGTGTCCCAATGATGCAGATAGCCGAGCCGCAGGTGCAACCATATCGGATGGGTATCTGTTGAGAGACCAGACTAACGAATGGTTCATCGAAAGGGGGGTAGCAGCCTTTCGATAGTTGCAAGGGCGGCAGTCTAGATGATTGACTGATACGGCCTTGTAATAATACTCAACATGGCTTAGCTGTGTTGATACTGCTACACGGCTGAAAGCAACGGGAAACTACAACCGTAACCACCTCCCGAGGACATGCAGCTCTCTCTGTATGAATGATGTACTGATGATGGCTTCCTCCTGGGTAAAATATTCCGGAGGTAAACTAATCCCCCATTCGGATCTCCGGGTGGGGACTACACGAGAGGGGGCGATCATCAGGAAGATGGATACTGACATTCTGCGAGTCGGAGCGTGGAATGTTAGAAGTTTGAATCGTTGTGGTAGGTTAGAGAATCTGAAAAGGGAGCTGGATAGGCTAAAGTTAGATGTAGTTGGTATAAGTGAAGTACGTTGGCAGGAGGAACAGGATTTTTGGTCAGGCGACTACCGAATTATCAACACGAAATCAAACAGGGGTAATGCAGGAGTTGGTTTAATAATGAATAAGAAAATAGGGCAGCGGATAAGCTACTACGACCAGCATAGTGAAAGAATTATTGTCGCCAAGATAGACACCAAACCAATGCCCACCACAATAGTGCAGGTCTATATGCCTACTAGTTCAGCGGATGATGAAGAAATTGAAGGAATATATGAGGAGATAGAAGATTTAATACAATATGTCAAAGGTGACGAGAATCTAATTGTGATGGGAGACTGGAACGCAGTGGTAGGCCAAGGAAGAGAAGGTAGCACAGTAGGAGAATTTGGATTGGGACAAAGGAACGAAAGAGGAAGTCGGCTGGTTGAATTCTGCACTGACCATAATTTAGTCCTCGCCAATACTTGGTTCAAACACCACAAACGACGGCTGTATACGTGGACGAGACCTGGAGACACTGGCAGGTATCAAATAGACTTCATTATGATTAGGCAGAGATTCAGAAACCAGGTGTTGGATTGCAAAACTTTCCCAGGAGCAGACGTGGACTCTGACCACAACTTGTTGGTCATGAAATGCCATCTGAAGTTAAAGAAATTGAAGAAAGGAAAGAATGCAAAAAGGTGGGATCTAGACAAGTTGAAAGAAAAGAGTGTGATGGATTGTTTCAAGGAACATGTTGCACAAGGACTAAATGAAAAGGCCGAAGGAAACACAGTAGAGGAAGAGTGGAGAGTCATGAAAAATGAAGTCAGTAGGGCTGCTGAAGAAATGTTAGGAAGGAAGAAAAGATCAACTAAGAATCAGTGGATAACTCAGGAGATACTAGACCTGATTGATGAACGACGAAAATACAAGAATGCTAGAAATGAAGAGGGCAGAAAAGAATACAGGCGATTAAAGAATGAAGTGGATAGAAAGTGCAAGGTAGCTAAGGAAGAATGGCTGAAGGAGAAGTGCAAGGATGTCGAAGGCTGTATGGTCCTAGGAAAGGTAGATGCTGCATACAGGAAAATCAAGGAAACCTTTGGAGAAAGGAAATCTAGGTGCATGAATATTAAGAGCTCAGATGGAAAGCCACTTCTAGGGAAAGAAGACAAAGCAGAAAGATGGCAGGAGCATATCCAACAGTTGTATCAAGGTAATGATGTAGATAATTTCGTTCTGGAACATGAAGGGGCTGTTGATGCTGATGAAATGGGAGACCCAATTTTGAGGTCAGAGTTTGACAGAGCTGTGAGTGACCTAAATAGGAACAAGGCACCTGGAATTGATGATATTCCCTCTGAATTACTGACTGCCTTAGGAGAAACCAGCATGGTACGGTTATTTCATTTAGTGTGCAAGATGTATGAGACAGGAGAAGTCCCATCCGATTTTCGGCAGAATGTTGTTATACCTATTCCCAAGAAAGCCGGTGCTGACAGGTGTGAAAACTACCGCACTATTAGTTTAGTATCTCATGCCTGCAAAATTTTAACACGTATTATTTACAGAAGAATGGAAAAACAAGTTGAAGCTGAGTTGGGGGAAGATCAATTTGGCTTCAGAAGAAATGTAGGAACACGTGAAGCAATCCTGACTTTACGTCTGATCTTAGAGGATCGAATCAAGAAGGACAAGCCCACGTACATGGCATTCGTAGATCTAGAAAAGGCATTCGATAATGTTGATTGGACCAGGCTATTTATGATTCTGAAGATGATAGGGATCAGATACCGAGAACGAAGAATTATCTACAGTCTGTATAAAAATCAGTCTGCAGTGATAAGAATCGAGGGCTTTGAAAAAGAAGCACCAATCCAGAAAGGAGTGAGGCAAGGCTGCAGTTCGTCCCCTCTCCTTTTCAATGTTTACATAGAACAGGCAGTAAAGGAAATCAAAGAGAAATTTGGAAATGGAATCACAGTCCAAGGAGAGGAAATCAAAACCTTGAGATTTGCGGATGATATTGTTATTTTATCTGAGACTGCAGAAGATCTCGAGAAGTTGCTGAATGGTATGGATGAAGTCTTGGGTAAGGAGTACAAGATGAAAATAAATAAGTCCAAAACAAAAGTAATGGAGTGCAGTCGAACAAAGGCAGGTGATGTAGGAAATATTAGATTAGGAAACGAAGTCTTAAAGGAAGTAGATGAATATTGTTACTTGGGTAGTAAAATAACCAACGATGGCAGAAGTAAGGAGGACATAAAATGCAGACTAGCACAAGCAAGGAAGAGCTTTCTTAAGAAAAGAAATTTGCTCACTTCAAACATTGATATCGGAATTAGAAAGATATTTTTGAAGACTTTTGTGTGGAGCGTGGCATTGTATGGAAGTGAAACATGGACAATAACTAGCTCAGAAAGAAAGAGAATAGAAGCTTTTGAAATGTGGTGTTACAGAAGAATGCTGAAGGTGAGATGGATAGATCGAATCACGAATGAAGAGATACTGAATCGAATTGGTGAGAGGAGATCGATTTGGCTAAATTTGACGAGAAGAAGAGATAGAATGATAGGACACATCTTAAGACACCCAGGACTTGTTCAGTTGGTTTTTGAAGGAAGTGTAGGTGGCAAGAACGGTCGGGGTAGACCAAGGTATGAATATGACAAACAGATTAGAGCAGATGTAGGATGCAATAGTTACGTAGAAATGAAAAGGTTAGCACAGGATAGGGTGGCATGGAGAGCTGCATCAAACCAGTCTATGGACTGATGACTCAAACAACAAAGTCTGGACAAAAAGTTATATTGCTTAATCCTTTCTGAAATTAACTGTGATCAATTCGGCAATTCCGAATGCTGTGTCTAAAACACTCAAATGTTAGCACTTGTTACACAAATACTCGTAGTTATTTCCTGCAGTGAATGAAAATTTCTTTCCACTCGCAATATATACTACTGTAACCACGACGTAAAATCCGACTGAGCGATCACCGCTTTCTGAAAATGTGTGTTGATCACATATAAACTTTTCCCAAATGAAATATACAATCTAATATACTGTCCAATAAAAAGTTTTCTTTGATCTCATAACCCCTTAACAAAAGACAATTTTGCTTGGAAAAACTCCATCAAAAGTGATAACTAATTTACATATCCACTTATCGATTTGCTATTAAACAACACTTGAGTTACAATAGATTAGTGAGTTTTCACAAGTTTTTAGTGTTATGTAAGATTTTCACCCACTGATGATCCTACGAGAGGAGAATTCGTGTTCGAATTCCACGTGTTCGAATTCCAGCAACTTTCCTTAAGTTTATCGCTTTTTATCTATATATGCATTTAACTAGCATATTACACAATGCGTTATCAAGAGTTCCTGAGCTTCTATCTTCTCTACTACCAATAAGAAATTGGAAAAATTTTCTCTCTTTCCACTGATAAAGAACATATATTTTACTAGCATATAATACCCCTACAACTTTTATCCACAGAGGTACTTTTACCCCTTCAACACTGTAATTAGAAGTGAGAAGATATTTTCCTCCTGGGGAAACTTATGACCTAACTTTTCACCTGCTGGAAAACTTCGTATTTTGCGTCGAATTTTTAATTTAGCGCTGTACTTGTTTCTTCAACGTATAGGAGGGCGTGATTACTTCACTGGCTTAGCTGATGGCTTTTCACCCAGACGGCTGAAGTTTGAATCCCAGAATCAGATTTTTTAAATCTGAAAATCACGTGGTATCAGGAAGTGTATCCGGTATTAAATCCCCGGCCTAAACTAAATATGACCCTGAGTGGCTCCAGCGACTCTAGAAATACGTGGGATAAGATGATAAACATTTCAGTCCGGCTTTTTAGCTGAATGGTCAGCGTAGTCGCCTTCAATTTGGAGGGCACCGGCTTCGCTTTCAAGCCGGATAGCTGTTCTAACCGCGTCAGTTTCACTGCTCTAGCTCGGGGATAGCATGTCTGTGCTCCTCCTCCAACTGAGCAGTTCTTTCCCCACTGTTTCCTAATATGCTCAGATTATTATTTTGATGGCCCGGATGAGTGGCTCAGGCAATTGAAGCGCTGGCCTTCTGACCTAAACTTGGCAGGTTCGATCCTGGCTCAGTCCGGTGGTATTCGAAAGTGCTCAAATACGCCAGCCTCGTGTCGGCAGATTTACTGACACGTAAAAGAACTCATGTGGGATTAAATTTCGGCACGTCGGCGTCTCCGAAAACCGTAAAAGTAGTTAGTTGGAAGTAAAGCAAATAACATTATTATTATTATTATTATTATTATTATTATTATTATTATTATTATTATTATTATTATTATTATTATTATTATTATTATTATTATTATTATATAATTCGCTGGGGCCATCAAGGACCACGTTAAGTCTTCTTGCATTTTACACTCAACTTGGCCTTCTTTAGAACCCAAATTTCCCTCATTCTTTGTGAGTGGGCCTGTTTACGCTCCTCTGTCCAAGGGGCACCGTGACTTCTCTTCGGTTGCTCATCTCGGTTTATCCCGTTCGTCTTTATTTTCTTGCGGAAGCGATCTCTCTTAAGGGCATCTTCTGCTGAGATATGTAGCATTTGCATTTGCATTTGGTATTTCTAAACCAGGGAATTGTGGTTTTGAGATTTGAATAAAAAAAATAAAGATCCCTTTGGTTAACCTTCTTCCGTCGATTCGTTTCAGATGACTGTGTTTGGAAGTCATGTCAACTAAGCAGATCGTACAGTTTGGGCTGGAATTTCTTGCCACGATATACTCGGGCCATGTTGTTTGGGCAGCACCATGATCGAAGAGAAATACTTTCAAAACCTATGAAAATTCGTAGCTTAAAATACTACAGATACGTAGAATACAGATACGGATACTTACAATAATTCTGGTCATTTTCAGCATAATGGTGTTTCATCGCTGTGTGAACCTGTATCGGAGGAGTCTTCCATGGACAATTAGTCGGAAAGAATGGATCAGTGGATCGTGCATGTTCCCTGAAGGTGATAGGCAGTATTGGCGACGGTGTGAGATGCTGCGCGCATGATATGGCCATACCGTTGGAGACGTCTCCGCTGCATTTTCTCATTTATTTGGGACCATGCCATTCTTCCTCCGAATAGAGTCTTTTGTAATGTGGTTAAGGCGAGATATTCCCGTCGACCAACGCAACGTACGCATCTCCATAACCTGAAGTTGGTGCTCTACTCGGCTCGTAACTGGCCAACATTCACCCCCATAAACAGCGGAATAGTCTCTATCGTTTCTTGTCCCTCTTTTAAGGACACTTATATATATATGGAATCAGTTCGTTTTCACGTCTGTCACCAACTCACCTTCAACATATTTGTTCTTATAATTATACATGTGCACACACTGTACGGTATATTTTTGACTTTTAGGTGTATCGGCATGCTGTTGTTACAGAGCACTCCCGTTACCTGCCTCCATCGAATCCATCCAGCATTTATCTTTGCTCGCACTTCAGCGTTAATGTTGGTGTTAATACATAAATGCGATCCTAAGTAGAAATAAAAATATCGGTCTTCTGTAGGTTTTCACCATTGACTTCAATATTACCGTCACTCCGGTTTGTCAGGTATTCTGTGTTCTTGATGTTAAGATGAAGACCAAATTTGCTGAGGGCGTCATGCCAGGCTTGGACCTGGTGTTGCAGATCATGCTTGGCGGTAGTGGCAAGCATGACATCATCCGTATAAAGTACGCTCCATGGAACTTCACGCTGTAGGTCTCGAGTGATCGTGTCCATTACACAAATAATGAGTAGAGGAGACGTGTGTATTGAAGATGAACATACACGCATTTTCTTTTCAACGGAATAGTCTCTCTTGTTTCTTGTCCCTCTTTTCAGAACACTTATACATGGAATCAGCTCGTTTTCACTTCTGTTAGATTCTATCACCAACTCACCTGTCCGGCTCCATGGCTAAATGGTTAGCGTGCTGGCCTTTGGTCATAGGAGTCCCGGGTTCGATTCCCGGCAGAGTGGGGAATTTTAACCACCATTGGTTAATTTCGCTGGCACGGGGACTGGGTGTATGTGCCGTCTTCATCATCATTTCATCCTCATCACCATACGAAGGTCGCCTACGGGCGTCAAATCAAAAGACCTATACCTGGCGAGCCGAACTTGTCCTCGGACACTCCCGGCACTAAAAGCCATACGCCACTTCTTTTCTTTTTACCAACTCACCTCCAACATATTTTTCTTATACTCATACACGTGCACACACTGAACTAAGGTACCTGTATTAAGAAAGCAAAATTAAAACTCTAGTTCAATAACGTGTGTCAAATTAATGATGTCAAAACATGCCTATTGAACGTGAACTATCCCGTCGTGTAGGGGTAGCGTGCCTGCCTCTTACCAGGAGGCTCCGGGTTCGATTACTGGCTATGTCAGGGATTTTTAATTGATCGGAGGGCTGGTTCGAGTACACTCAGCCTACATGATTACAATTGAGGAGCTATCTGACGATGAGATGGCGGTCTAGGAAGCCATGAATAACAACCGAGAGGATTCATCGTGCTGACCACACGACACCTCATAATTTGCAGGCCTTCGGGCTGAGCAGCAGTCGCTTAGTAGGCCATGGCCCTTCGGTGCTGTTGCGCCACGGGATTTGGGGTTTTGGAAGGCAAATACGCGTATGCGAGACCGAGTCTCCTACACTGTTGCAAATTTGTTAATGGTAATGTGTTCTAAACCCACTATCTGCAGACCTAAATATGGTTTTCCGTGGTTTCCCATTTTTGCACCAGGTAAATACTGCTGTTGAACCTTAATTAAGGTCATGGCTGCTACCTTCGCAGTCCTAGTCCTTTCTCATCCTTGCGTCGCCGAAAATACAGTAAGTTTTCAGGAGAGGCTGTTGGTTGTACAGTAAGTAAAAAACCTCTGAATTGAGGCAACAGTAACATTCAATACTATATGTCTTGTTTACAATAACAGAAGCCATGAAAGTCAGTTTCATAACACCATTTCAAGGGAAGTACCACAGTCTTCGTACCGAAACCTACGTTGAACCATTGGAGATATAACCCGTGTGCTACTAGAAGACTAGAGTACAAGCAAAAATTTAGTTGGCTATTTGTTTTGCAAGACCGCGAAATCGAAGATGGAATCCTACGTGGCCAGACGGTAACACGGTGCAGCTGGACATCCCTGCCTCATTGGCAAGCAATGGGAACGTCGGCTCAAGGTTTTCTACTCGTCGCTCCACCGTCGGCTTAGCCACAGTGACCCGCAAAGTGTTAACAAAATAAGGGAACACATATTTCGGTTTATCCGTAGACACTCGACCGTTTCCGAGCAAATGACGGTTGAAGTTTCCGATGTGCTTTACTTGTAGTAGTAGTAGTAGTAGTAGTAGTAGTAGTAGTAGTAGTAGTAGTAGTAGTAGTAATTTATTTGAATATTACAGGCTGTTCGCCCAGATACCTGTTCACAGTGCCAGATTACAAGAAACAGAAAGAACCATTAAAACAAACGAAACTAAACAATTATAAACAGATCTATAAACACACCAACTAAATCTACTGAGCGGTCTCTTACATGGGCGGATGACCAGTTCACATGTAAGGGCCAACCTTGCAACCCTATAATCTAACAACTAACTTTGTGGCCCCCCACATGGGCGGGATACCAGTCTCCATGCAAGGCACCACTCCTAGACTAAATCTACTAAGTTGCCACTACATGAAACAGAAAGAACCATTAAAACAAACGAAACTAAACAATTATAAACAGATCTATAAACACGCCGACTAAATCTACTAAGTGGCCTCTTACATGGGCGGATGACCAATCCACATGTAAGGGCCAACCCTGCAACCCTATAATCTAATCCTAAAGTGCAGGGTTGGCCCTTACATGTGGACTGGTCATCCGCCCATGTACGAGGCCGCTTAGTAGATTTAGTTGGTGTGTTTATAGATGTGTTTATAATTGTTTAGTTTCGTTTGTTTTAATGGTTATTATTATTATTATTATTATTATTATTATTATTATTATTATTATTATTATTATTATTATTATTATTATTAATCCTAAAGTAAAAGCAAGAACTAAAATTAAGAACATCTACCGCTACTGCCCGGCCGTGTCATCACCCCTGGTGAGAAGAAGCCGCCCACCCGATGATGACACGACCGGCCCTATCCGTGATCCCTAAGGAAGACCCCCACAACTTACCAGATGACCGTGTGTTTCTCTCACCATTCCATTGCGGCCGGCCACGTCAAGCTGGAGCCGCTCTCTTCCCTACCAACTAAATATACTAAGCGGTCTCTTACATGGGCGGATGACCAGTAAACATGTAAAGGCCAACCCTGCAACCCTATAATCTAACAAAAGCTTGGTGGCCCCCCACACGAGCGGGATACCAGTCTCCATGCAAGTATGTGCTTTACTTGAATATTAGCGAGTAGAAAATCGAACCCATGCGGTGACGCAGTGGCTTTCGGCACAGCTTCACACTTTCGCGCCCCGTGTTCAAATTCCGATTTCTGTTTTTTTCCTTTTTTGATTTATTTACCTTTGTCCGTTAACAATTACTACACGAATGGTTTTGTTCAATGTATTTTGGAATATAGTTGTCCTTTTTCGTCTATTAATGTTCTGCCTGGTAAAATGAATTTTGAAACAACAATATTATTCTACACGGATATTACGACTATACTAGACTTAACTAAAGTTGGCGTCTGACAGGTAAGGTTGGAGGGAGGAGCACTGCACGTGCCATTTCACGATGTTGCCACATTCCAGCATTCCATTCTACATGCTCTTACCCCTCGCTTCCGGCTCACTTGTTCCCGCCCTTCATTCTGACCGCTGTGATCTGTTGTAGACTACCTGGCCAGGCGGTGTCGTCCCATTTGCGATCACTCTTATACAAACAATCAGGTTCTTATCAGTGACAGTGACAGGTTTGGCAACTCCCAGCAAGACGAGCTGCCCTGAAGTTTTATCTCCATGGCAACCGCAGTCGCCCCACCCTCGTTTCCATGGCAACCACACAGCCACTCCCTTTAGCCCGCCTCTGCAGGCAGTAAACGGACCTCCCTCTAAGAAATGTCACACACCAACTCTTATTATTAGCAGTATAGACGCAACACAATACAAATTCACGCATTGATTCTTCATCAAGTCCGCCTCAGTGGTGTAGAAAGAAAGAAAGAAAGAAAGAAAGAAAGAAAGAAAGAAAGAAAGAAAGAAAGAAAGAAAGAATGTATCTGCCTGCAATCAGGTAAGTAGTGACAGAAATGATATTTTTTTATGTAACTTGGTTTCACTGCCTCGGTGCTCATCAAGGCACCGGATGCATACGGGTTCGGAGCACTTGCACGGAACCAGCTCCATACCGATCGACCTTGACAGTCACAGATCTGTTCGTGACAGTTGCGTAGAATAACTTGGGATAGTGTAGATAACAGATATGTCAATGCATTGTATAAAGGAGTGGAGCCATGTAATAATAATAATAATAATAATAATAATAATAATAATAATAATAATAATAATAATAATAATAATAATAATAATAATAATAATAACTTTAAGTCCCACTAAATGCATGTACGGTTCTCACAGACGCCGAAGTACCGGAATTTAGCCCCGCAGGAGTTCTTTTTCGTGCCAGTAAATCTGCCGATACGAGGCTGACGTATTTGAGCACCTTACCATCTGACCGAGCCAGGATCGAACCTGCCAAGTTGAGACCAGGAGGGCAGCGCCTCAACCGTCTGAGCCACACAGCCCGGCCAGTGCACTAGTTTTAATCATTACAACTGACAGATTATAAGCCTCTGTGGCTCAGGCGGCAGCGCGCCGGCCTCTGACCGCTGGATACCGTGGTTCAAAACCCGGTCATTCCATGTGAGATTTGTGCTGGACAAAGCGGGGGCGAGACAGGTTTTTCTCCGGGTACTCCGGTTTTCGCTGTCATATTATTCATTCCAGCAACACACTCCATTAACATTTCATTTCATGTATCAGTCATTTATCATTGCCCCAGAGGAGTGCGACAGGCTTCGGCAGCTGGCACATTTCCTATCCTCGCCGGTAGATGGCGGCTTCAATCATTCCATTCCTGACCCAGTCAAATGACTGGGAACAGGGTGTGGATTTTCATTTAATTTCATTTCATTTCATCAGGCGTCCTATGATAATGAGGAATTTCATCACGAGTGTGGACATACGTTTTACTATCCAAGATTAAAGTAGGCTACAACAATGTAAATGCATCTGCCAAATAGATGTACAGCGTGTCTTCAAATATAACCTGACTGTTGTTATTCCCAGTAAGTATGACTGGATTGTTGGTAAGAGATAATCTAAACCCAAGGAACCACAAATACCGAGCTCGATAGCTGCAGTCGCTTAAGTGCGGCCAGTATCCAATATTCGGGAGATAGTAGGTTCGAGCCCCACTGTCGGCAGCCCTGAAAATGGTTTTCCGTGGTTTCCCATTTTCACACCAGGAAAATGCTGGGGCTGTACCTTAATTAAGGCCACGGCCGCTTCCTTCCCACTTCTAGCCCTTTCCTGTCCCATTGTCGCCTTAAGACCTAACTGGGTCGGTGCGACGTAAAGCAATACAGAAAAGAACACAAATCACACATTAAGCACTTTAACTCCGTATTATATTAGAAACGTTTCTAAAATCTTATCTTAATCTGTTTACCCTCCAGGTTTTTCCCTCGGACTCAGCGAGGGATCCCACCTCTACCGCCTCAAGGGCAGTGTCCTGGAGCTTCAGACTTTGGGTCGGGGGATACAACTGGGGAGAATGACCAGTACCTCGCCCAGGCGGCCTCACCTGCTATGCTGAACAGGGGCCTTGTAGAGGGATGGTGAGATTGGATGGGACAGGCAAGGAAGAGGGAAGGAAGCGGCCGTGGCCTTAAGTTAGGTACCATACCGGCATTTGCCTGGAGGAGAAGTGGGAAACCACGGAAAACCACTTCGAGGATGGCTGAGGTGGGAATCGAACCCACCTCTACTCAGTTGACCTACCGAGGCTGAGTGGACCCCGATCCAGTCCTCGTACCACTTTTCAAATTTCGTGGCAGAGCCGGGAATCGAACCCGGACCTCCGGGGGTGGCAGCTAATCAATCTAACCACTACACAACAGAGGCGACAACGTTTCTAAAATACCTCTTAAAATTGTAATTCATTACGGACAGTACAAATATATTTGAGGTTGTAGGCCTAACTCTTGATTGTATCCGGTCAGAATACATAAACTGCGTTGAATATAGACAACTTGCTTCTTAAAACGTAAATTGAAAAGGACTTGGATTTCTACCCTCTTTCATTATTTTCAAACTCGATTATCGCCGCAGTGATCGAGTGTGACTAGGAAAACTTCTCCCACCCTTCACGCCCTGTGACATAACATAGCATACGCTCATCGACTACCCGCCCACCCTCTTGCAGTACTGTGTGCCCGCGGGACGTAATGCCCAGCGTGAGCACCTCTGCTGTATAGGAACCAATTGGGGTTACAACTTAGAGTAGGAGCCAAGTAGGCTGCTTTGATGACCTCTGGGTTCTGCTGCTGCTGCTGGTGGTGGTGGTGGTGGTAATTGTAGCAGTGGTGGTAGTAGAAGTGGTAATATAAAATAATACTTTAAAATGAGTCGACCGACAAGGAGGACGGGAATAATGTTCATTCTAGCAGGGGAGGTCACGATGTCCGCATCACCGATTTTGCTCAAACTTTGTAGGTTGGTAGTACTACATCACAAAAGCACACTGGCAATGTAGTAGCGCGCAACTCTCAAACATTTTCGAAAAAAAAAAGCGATTTTGAAAATGTCGAAAAAAGTTAAGAGAGATTTAGCATGCCAGATACCATCACGCGAGACACTGTGTCGCGGTGGTCGAGTTCTACATTTCACTTGTGAAGATGGCCAGTTCGAGTCACGCTACTACCAGTTTTTTACCCCCCCACACACTTTCACTCCTTTTATCTACTAAAATGCATTTTCTTATGTAAGATATTTAATACTA
Organism: Anabrus simplex; assembly: GCF_040414725.1. Classification (NCBI taxonomy): domain Eukaryota; kingdom Metazoa; phylum Arthropoda; class Insecta; order Orthoptera; family Tettigoniidae; genus Anabrus; species Anabrus simplex. The sequence goes on along the minus strand of NC_090271.1, from coordinate 107,409,016 downwards.
AACTAACAGGGTGTGGGGTAATAAGCTTACTTTTGACAACATACCATATAAGTTCTGGGAAAAGGAGATTGGCGTTCGGTTTCCCCATTAATTTTGAGGTTAAGGTATTTTACTGTCATTGAAATAAAACTATGAATTCGTTTGATAGAACAAAATATATTCTTTAAATAATATATAAAAAATAGTGAGTCTTGTTGCGATAAAACAGATGAGAATATGAAATTATGACATTGCAACTGAAAGAAACTGGGCATGAATTTGAATCATTCTTGACCGGACATTTAACAATTTATACAAAATATTTCCCTCACTGATTCACTTGACTGTACCTTCAACACTTTGAGTGTAATTACGACGTATTCCTTTGATCTGGTGTTTACTGTAGATGTGTCACGCCTAACTTGTGACTGCTTCTTCTCCATATAATCTGACTTCTTTGTAAGTCAATATGGTATTACCTCATGGCAGGTGGTATCCCTCTCTGACTCCATGCCCCTTGCGTCCGTGTCTTCAAGTAAGGGAGCGACCAACTTTGGCCTCACTCTCTCAATGACCAATAATTAATGGCTCACTGAGTCTTCTCCATCTCTCGTTCACACTCGTTGACTTGACCGACGGAGGCGTCTTCATCTCGCAGACTTCTTCACTGTTCAGCTTCCGTTTAACTAATGACTGACGCTACAGTATACAGCCACCTTATATAGACGTTGGTTGACTCATCTACGTAATCTCCAGAAATAAGTATGATGTACTCCCACCGCGCGGCAAATATTACATACAGTTGTGACACCGCCGCCGGCTCGCTGGGTTTCTCAAAGAAAGTGAGCTCAGTGTTAACTAAATACGATGATGTAGACATGACGTAGCGATGACTTGGCAGAAATGTCAGCAGTATAGCACAATATAACAACGTCACATCCACATCTGATATATCGAAACTCTCACTGTACAGGTATTTAATGTTAATCTACAGTACATATACGTATATATGCATACACTCAATTACAAATACGCAAGCGACAAGCATTGCATAATGGAATTGAATAATAATTATAACAAAATAATAGTAATCTCACAGATAAAATAATAATAATAAGGACATAATAATAATAATAATAATAATAATAATAATAATAATAATAATAATAGTAATAATAATAATAATAATAATAATAATAATAATAATAATAATAAAATATAGATATTACCTTGTAACGGGATTTGATCCGTTACACTTCTATTACTGTCAAAATAGATTTAAACATTTTCTTTCCCAGTAATTCCGCCTCGTCTTTAATCTCCACAGAGTCGCCGGGATCCAGTAAGCGATTTATATAAAGAAGTTACTCGACGTAAGCCATGACCCTTTTCAACTGTTTATTTATTGCTTGCTCTTCCGGAAACTCGTTCGCACATTGCCTAGCTTCACATTCAAAAACACTTTCATTCGAATATAATTCAACATGAGATCTCCATCCCAATCGAACTTATGATGAGTACATCTGGTTACATCGCACACAACCGTTACACGACACTACGCGGCCCGACAGTAGTTAACTGCTGTTCTCATTCGCACCCCGAGGAAAAAGGGGATCAGGAAATGTCAGCAGAAGAGTTGAGACGAGCGTGACTCGAACTCGCCATTCTTCATAACTGAAGTCGAGAACCATAACCACTCGACCACCGCGCCACAGTCTATCGCGTGGTGGTACCTGGTTCTCGTAACTTTTCTCGACATATTCAATTTTTTTTTCAGAAATTTTGGAGAGTTATGCTCTACTACTTAGCCAGTGTGTTTTTTGATGTAGTAATACCAACGTACAAAGTTTGAACAAAATCCGTAATGCGGACATCCTGACTTCCCCCTTGTAAGTCGAGGCAACGTCGAACTCGCTCACTAAACAGTGCATTTACTTACTTGAAGCCTGCCTTTTTATTGTGGCTCTACAGTATACACATCGGGTCGATATTGTCATGATGCTGAGGTATCAGGCCAGAATGACTGCGCAGTACTTGTAGAGATACAGTGTTCGGTTTCGAACGAGGACTTTTATACTGGAGAAATAATTCAGTGTATTGAGGACGCTCTGTACACAGTTAATGGCACAGAAATAATGACGCTGCTTGAAGAATGGTGATACACATAAGATTCTCACTGCAATCTGCGCTCCCACGCCGAGGATTTGTACTCCACACTCCTCAGAACAGGAGAAGAGATCGAAGATATGGTAGTCATATTGTCTTCATCTTCTTCTACTCATTACAATTAAAAGTGAATGTAAAAGAAGGTTAAGGAGATTGCCTCAAGGGCTCAGACGTCATCTGTATTTCCAGCCCGACAGAAAAAGGGATCCCTTTCCACTACTGATTGCTTTAAAATTTATGCTTCTTGAATTTCAGTCCCTTTCACGCCGACAGTCAATAAATTATAGCACTCACTCCTTCATCCTCGCTGGCAGCGATTGAGATGGTGATGATAATAACAATATAAATACATCTTCATGATAAACTGCTATGCCTTCCAGCGTTCAGTCTGCAAACCTCGGTGATTTTAATAAACTCCGCCACAATCCTTTTCCGTAACTAACCATGTGACCTCATTTAGATCCTCATTTCTTATCTTTAAATCATTAGAAATCGAGCCTAACCATTGTCGACTTGGTCTCCCTCTGCTTCTGTTACCCTCCATGACCGAGTCCATTGTCTTCGGTAACCTAGGACGCCACACATGACCTCACCGCCGAAACTGGTTCATGCGTACAGCCTCATCAGTCGAGTTCATTCCTAACAGCCGAGTACCCTCCATCCATTGTTTCTACTTGTTTGTAGAGCCATCATTCTCGCTCAATAATAATTAGGGCCCGGATGTTTATGCAGTAATGGGTTAGAATGCAAACTTACTGAAGCGAATAACAAGTACAGTAGAGTCTACCTCCACGACGGTAGACTCTACTTACTGAAGCGAGTAACAAGTAGAGTCTACCTCCACGACAAGTAGAGTCTACCGTCGTGGAGGTAGACTCTACTTGTTATTCGCTTCAGTAAGTTTGCATTCTAACCTATTACTGCATAAACGTCCGGGCCCTATATAATAATAATAATAATAATAATAATAATAATAATAATAATAATAATAATAATAATAATAATAATAATAATAATAATAATAATAATAATAATAATAATAAACGTGTGGCCTCAGCTGCCGGGGTTAATGCGACATTAAAGATCGATGTGAGTAAATACAAATATTTTATATCCGTATTTCAGTATCGCCTTTACCCCGAGGTGTTATTGATATCGAAAAGGTCCCTTGGAAAAATTTCTATTAATCGAACAATAGGTACAAAATTATAATTAAGAGTAAACTTCATGAATCGCCTGTTATCCTAAAGAAAAGACTCCAAGTATTTTAATACCGGTATACGCAGGATAAAGTTAGTAATCAATAACAAGGACATTTGTCCTTTTATTGTTGTCTCTTCATTTACTTTTTTATGGTCTGTGTGTGTGTCTTGCGTAACTGCTGTTGGCCTATTGCAAACATTATAACTTTTGCGAGTAAATCAGAATTATTTATCACATATTATGTATCTTCGTTGATGGCTTCTTTTGAAAGTTACTATCAATTGCGGAAGTAGCTCCACCGACTAGTACAGTGTCGATGTACGCGATAAAACTACATAGATGGTAAGTGTCATAGTGTAAACAATAATGTTCTAAACATGTAAAATTCCGTAGAAACTTTTGATCATGATTTTTCACATAATATTTTGACCGTTATATTTATTTCGATCCCCTTAATTATCTTAATATTTTATTGGAACTGCCGTTATCCCAAATTTGAATTACTTAAATATATCTTAATTTTGAAAAACATTGCTATCGCGAGATACCGATATTTTAATGAACGTGGTTCTCGTGACTCATTGTATTATTTATTTATTTATGAATAGGCCGGCCCCGTGGTGTAGAGGTAGCGTGCCTGCCTCTTACCCGGAGGCCCCGGGTTCGGTTCCCGGCCAGGTCGGGAAACTTTACCTGGACCTGAGGGCTGGTTCGAGGTCTACTCAGCCTACGTGATTAGAATTGAGGAGATATCTGACGGTGAGATGGCGGCCCCGGCCTAGAAAGCCAAGAATAACGGCCGAGAGGATTCGTCGTGCTGACCACACGACACCTCGTAATCTGCAGGACTTCGGGCTGAGCAGCGGTCGCTTAATAGGCCAAGGCCATTCAAGAGCTGTAGTGCCATGGGGTTTGGGGTTTGGGTTTGGTATTTATAAATAGGCTTTGTTTTAGTAATAAATAACTGGCTTTAAGCCAAATAATTATATTTATTTTATTTAATATCGATATTTTGTTCTGATAATGTCGGCATCTGCCTGCTGTCATTTCTTGATGGATACAGTACTTTTGCATCCATCTCTTGGCACAGGCCAGAGTAAAGTGTAGCTTTCACCGAAGTTTCAGTCAACGTCAATGGCTGTGACAATATGGAAGCTGCTGGGGTTATGGGTAGTGCTGAGTAATGACATTCAGAGCACGACTAGTGCTTCTGAGTGTTATGAAAGGTGCTGCTCATAGGGTCAGTCGTGCTGCAATAGTACTTTCAGACCCAGTGAGGAAAGCAATGGCAAACTACCTCATTCCTCATCTTGCCTAGTACGCCTCATTTTGGTGCTGCCATTGGTTTTTGGTGTTTCCTTATAACCGCATAACCTTTGGTGGTGTTATTTGAGGATCCAACCAGCCTCTGGGCTCTGCCACGAAATTTGAAAATTGGTACGAGTGCTGGAACGGGGTCCACCCAGCCTCGGGCGCTCAACTGAGTAGAGATGGGTTCGATTCCCACCTCACCCATCCTGGAAGTGGTTTTCCGTGGCTTCCCACTTCTCCTCCAGGCAAATGCCGGGATGGTACCTAACTTAAGACCACGGCCGCTTCCTTCCTCTTCCGTGTCTATCCCTTCCAATCTTCCCATTCCCCCGCAAGGGCCCTGACTTGATGCGTCGCTCCTTACGTACCTTGACAATCGGGTCCACCCATGTGCTGTAATCGGAGTAGTTCCATATCTCGACACGTGGCACTGGTGGCTTAAGGTTGTGCGGTAGAAATGCATACTCCTATGCCGAAAATATATTGACTTCGATTGCCGATTTATCTTAAAGAATGTTACATAGGTTAATACTGGTAAAATGATTAATAACAAAAATTACTTTCGTTCAAATCTACCAAAATAATGTCGTGATATGAAACTGCGGAGAGCCGGAGTAGTCCATCTGACGTTCTGATATTGACTTTGATTGCCGCTTTACCTTAATTTTAGATGTATGGAGGAGTATGTTACATAGGCTAATACTGTGTTGTTGTGTTGTGTTGCTGGCGTGTGACTCCGCCTAAAGGATTATTCAATAAAAGAAAGTTTAGGGATAATAAATACCCGAAAATAGAAACGGAAAGCTAAGATGAAAGTGCTAATATATGGGTGTTTGTATGTCTGCCTTTGTGGTGTAGTGATTACTGTGATTAGCTGCCGCTCCTGGAGGCCCGGGTTCCATTCCCAGCTCTGCCACGAAATTTGACGCTTGGTACGAGGACTGGAATGGGGTCTACTCATCCTAGGGAGGTCAGCTGGGTAGAGGGGGTTTTGATTTCCACCTGCGCCATCCTCGAAGTGATTTTCCGAGGTTTCCCACTTCTCCAGGCATATTCCAGATTGTTACCTAACTTAAGGTCACGGCCACATTCTTCCCTCTTCCTTGTCTACCCCTTCCAATCTTCCCATCCCACACAAGGCCCCTGTTCAGCATATCAGGTGAGGTCGTCTGGACGAGGTACAGGTCCTTCTTCCCAGTTGTATCCCCCTACTCAAAGGTTAGGTATTTCACTTAATCTTGTGCCTGTAATCTTCACCTTGTGCTAGTTGGTCTACAGTGAAACTAACGTTTGAAAATAAATTTGTAAGTAAATCTCAACAATATTAAAACTCATCAGATTATATTTTCATAGACTTCAACTTAGTGCTCTCAGCTTGTCCGCCTCTGTGGTGTAGTGGTTAGTGTGATTAGCTGCCACCCCCGGAGGTCCGGGTTTGATTCCCGGCTCTGCCACGAAATTTGAAAAGTGGTACGAGTGCTGGAACGGGGTCCACTCAGCCTCGGGCGGTCAACTGAGTAGAGATGGGTTCGATTCCCACCTCAGCCATCCTGGAAGTGGTTTTCCGTGGTTTCCCACTTCTCCTCCAGGCAAATGCCGGGATGGTACCTAACTTAAGACCACGGCCGCTTCCTTCCTCTTCCGTGTCTATTCCTTCCAATCTTCCCATTCCCCCGCAAGGGCCCTGTTCAACATAGCAGGTGAGGCCGCCTGGGCGAGGTACTGGTCATCCTCCCCAGTTGTATCCCCGAACCAGAGTCTGAAGCTCCAGGACACTGCCCTTGTGGCGGTAGAGGTGGGATCCCTCACTGAGTCTGAGGGAAAAACCGAACCTGGAGGGTAAACAGATTAAGAAGAAGAAGTTTTCAGCTTTGTGACAGCTTGTTACTTGTAGCGAGAGGCAAGTAATAAATGATTTCTGAAAAATGCAAAAACTTTGAAGCGATTTCCTGAAAGATTGCAAATGTAACCATCTAATACCATTATTTTAAAAACTCGTCAACACAGAAAAGAAGAAATTCAGGCACGTGTAAATAACACACAAACTCATCTCACTGGTAGTATTGTTTTAGTAATTTTTCTTCTGAGACTCTTGCTATTAGTCGCCTTATAACCAGGATAGTTAGGGAGCGCTCATGGTTAAGATTCTTTAGTACTCTCCTACTTTTGTCTACAAATGAATAATCATGTTCTTTGAAATGAACGCTACAGCCAATAGAAGCAGAATTAGTTTTAGGAACAAAGTTATCGCGAGAATTGCTTTGAACCACTCCTTGGTTTTGTCCTGGTCTACAGGGATATCGGGAACTGATAGTGTCCCTTTGCTCCCTTTCCTGTCTTAAGTACAAAAGGGTACACAGCAATACGACATGTTAGAATATTTGCAAACGCACTTAAAGAATAACTACTCACTACACTACACAATAGAAAAAAAAAGCGCATAAAGGAGAATTCTTGTTTAGGACCAAGTTACAGAGAGAAATCACTTTGAGCCACTCATTACTCTTTTTTTTTCTGTTTTCCTTGTTTGTAGGAAATTTCTGTTCGAAGTGCAGGAAGGTGCACAACAATATCACATATTCCAAGATTTGTAAACACAATTTAAAAACCAAATCACTACACTACAAAAAAAAAAAAAAGAACTAATTAGCGTATAACTATCAACTCGCAATAACTAATATCTCATTACGAACACATTTCCAACACTTACGACAGCAAAACAATGCAAATGAAACTGGAAACACGATAATTTGCGGTACAGAACTTAGGTGGCCAGCGCTCCAGTGGCATTGTGGAGAAACTTTCCAATTACAGCTTTAAGCTGGGCTTCATAAGAGATTGTCAAGCCGGTACAAGGTGTGCAGCGAGGGATCCAATCGGCCGTGGCAGTTAACTTAGTTTTGTAGGGTGAAACTGAGTGCGCTAGCAGAGATCTTTAACATGCCAACAACAATGGCCCGTTCTGGAACCAGGGGCTCTTAACTTCGGAACGTGTGGAGGAAAACATGGTTCCTGTAGCTGAGTATAACATTGCCTCAACTTATTTGTGTCAGACTGCTCACTCTCATCTTTATCACGCGACCCTCCTTGGTCAACTACTGTTCTCTTCCGATCCCGACGGCATTACGTTTGCGAAACCTAGGAAGTCTTTCAATTTCACGCCCTTCGTGGCCCTTCCAATTCTCCTCCCGATGGCTTCAGTTCTTCGAAGTGTCGGACCTCTTTCATTTTCCCTCTGATTATTATTGAGGGTGGATGGCTGCCGAGCTGTACTTTCTCTTAATAAAATAATCACCACCACCACCACCGCCACCAACAACAATGACGTGGAATGCGAAGTATTTTCACCGCCTTTCAAAAATTGACTCCCTCAAGCTGGATCGAACCAGTGGACTAGGAATCATGATTTGGACAGTCTCCTAGTGGTTAGCTATACGCTCGCCTGATTTTGGCCTTAGGAATTAACCTGGTACTCATTTATGGTGTAGGCTGAGTGAACCTCGAACCCATGTGCCTCTCCAGAAGTGGAAATTAATTTCTAAACGTTTTGACTTCCTGACGGGGAATCGAGCCCACGTCCTTCCAAGTGAATCAAATACGTCTTTACTGCCTCGCTAGGAAGCTCTTACGTTAAAATATACCCTTAATTGCACTTGTGTCCATCATCATGTCTTTATTCCCTAAGGCCCGGATTATTACTTCCCTCAAATCACCATACTTGACGAGACCATTCAAATCACCTTATAGGCATAGTTATCTGCCTTTTCCTTCGGTTAGCCACTGATCTCCGCCTCCGAAAAAAACATATTTTACTCGTACGTTAATATTCTGTACGAAGTCTATATTGTGTATTGCTAACGTCGTGTGTAAATGAAAGATTAAAAATCGAAGTCAATCGATATATTATATATATCACCATCATCATCATCATCAACAACACAATTCTACAGGTTTCATACAACGCCGTTGAGGTATTTCGACGTTATTCGTTTTTATCACGTGCGCATAGGCTGTTATTACAAAACAGCTCTCAGTATATTTCGTTTCAACAAAACACTATCATCTTTTTTTTTTTTTTTTTGTCGCAGTGCTTCCTCTCTTTCTTACTTAATCTGTTTACCCTCCAGGGTTGTTTTTTCCTTCCGACTCAGCGAGGGATCCCACCTCTACCACCTCAAGGGCAGTGTCGTGGAGCTTCAGACTTTGGATCGGGGGATACAACTGGGGAGGATGACCAGTACCTCGCCCAGGTGGCCTCACCTTCTTTGCTGAACAGGGGCCTTGCGGGGGTATGGGAAGATTGGAAGGGATATACAAGGAAGAGGGAAGGAAGCGGCCGTAGCCTTAGGTATCATCCCGGCATTTGCCTCGAGGAGAAGTGGGAAACCAAGGAAAACCACTTCCAGGATGGCTGAGGTGGGAATCGAACCCACCTCTACTCAGTTGACCTCGCGAGGCTGAATGGACCCCGTTCCAGCCCTCATAACACTTTTCAAATTTCGTGGCAGAGCCGGGAATCGAACCCGGGCCTCCGGGGGTGGCAGCTAATCACACTAACCACTACACCACAGAGGCGGACTTATGGATATAACTGCAGCACAAATTGTAGTAGAATACTTTGCAGTGCGGGAAATGATTACAGAATTTGGTCCCGAAGGCGTCCTTTTACGCGCCGGTAAATCTACAGCCATGAAGCTGACGTACTTGAGAACCTTCAAATACCACCGGACTGAACTGGGATCGAAGCAAAGTACTTGGGCTAAGAAGACCAGTGTTTTTACCGTCTGAACCATTCAGTCCATATTATCCGCCTCCGTAGCGTAATGGTTAGTGTTATTAGCTGCCATCCTCGGGAGCCCAGGTTCGATTTCCGGTATGCCAGAAGTTTAAGAATGGCAGGAGGGCTGATCTGTGGTTGAAATGGTACATGCAGCTCACCTCAATAGGGGGAGGACACGAGTTCACGTTCACAGCCCACATTATTTTTATAAAATGTGGTCTGCATCCTGGGTTGAATTATCAACACTGAGGTCATCGGTGCAAAGGGTTCTAGATTTGATTCTCGGACGAGTCAAAGTATTTTAATCACGACTGGTTAACTTCTCTGGCTCGGGGACATGGTATTTGTGTACGTCTCATTACACACCACTTTACCAGCCACCACAGAACACGCAATAGTGAATACATCCCTCCGTATAGGATTGGCGTCAGGAAGGCCATCCGGCCATAAAACTAGGCTGAGCCGCGATTTCACAAAAGTGTAGGAAAAGTGGTAGAAGATAGTTCTTCCTCTCTTCCGTTCTTCCGACGATGCAGTTACGGTTCTTATCTTGGGTTTTTCAGCAAAATTATGTTTGTTCACCAACTTTCTAAATGTAGGCCTGACCTACATGATTTCAACCTGTTATGCTGATTTCTTGAAAGTCTTCTTCTTCTTCTCCTTCTTATTCTATACCTGTTTACCCTCCAGAATCGGTTTTTCCCTCGGACTCAGCGAGGGATCCCACCTCTACCGCCTCAAGGGCAGAGTCCTGGACCTTGAGACTCTGGCTCGGGATACAACTGGGGAGGCTGACCAGTCCCTCACCCAGGCAGCCTCATCTGCTATGCTGAACATTGGCCTTGCACGGGGGGGGGGGGGGTGGCGTGGGAAGATTGGAAGGGATAGAGAAGGAAGAGGGAAAGAAGCGGCCGCGGGCTTAAGTTAGGTATCATCCCGGCATTTGCCTGGAGGAGAAGTGGAAAACCACGGAAAACCACTTCGAGGATGACTGAGGTCAGAATCGAACCCACCTCTACTCAGTTGATCTCCCGAGACTGAGTGTATCCCGTTCCAGCCCTCGTACCACTTTTCAAATTTCGTGGCAGAGCCGGGAATCGAACCCGGGCCTCCGGGGGTGGCAGCTAATCACACTAACCACTACACCACAGAGGCGGACGAAGGTCGTTTTCAATTTCGATTTTCAAGTTATTCTTGACTTTTACTGAAGAGGCATGATTAAAATATCATTTTAGTAATTCTTGCATTCTACGTTCTTTGTATATGACCATAAAATTTCAAATCGTCTTTTTCTAATAATGTCTGATACTTTCTCATAATGCTGGTATTAACTCAGAAGACCTCCTTTTCATCCAGACTTCTTCTTCTATGCATACTGTTCTAAAGATTTTTCTAAGGATTTTGCTTTCTTGTTTTTCTAAATTTTTCATTAGTGATCTACCTCCAATGATCAGGGTTTCTTTTGCGTATAATGTTTCAAACTTTAATTTAGCGTTCCGCTATATTGATTTTTTTTGTTGTACCTGTTCCCTGTGATTCTATAGGCCTTTTTTATAATTTGCTTGCTACACGATTTAAACCGGATTGTTGGATGATTTCCTCTAAGTATTTGAAATCATTTACCTGAGGAAGTTTGCCAAACTGAGTTACCAGGGGTTGTTTGTCTAGGTATCAAGGAGATCCTTCCATGTATCGGGTTTTCTCATATGAGATCTGGAGTCCAGTTTGAGGTCAAATTGCGTGAAGTTGTTCCGGGGGCTCAATTGTTTCTTGCCTATTGTTGGATAGAATTACCAAATCATCTACGAAGGCCAAACGTTGTACTACTGAGATAGATTAAAGGCGATCTCTCCCCTGTCTTCAACTAACAATTATTATTATTATTATTATTATTATTATTATTATTATTATTATTATTATTATTGTACCGGGCGGTACACCTCCACGCCGCTAATTTAAAATTTGCGCCAGTTGAAACTCCTCTGCTGGAGGAAGTCTGAACTTTATATACGCTATTAATTCGCTACCTTCTCAGAAGATGTCACCACGTGGAATATTTTGAGTTTTTGAACTGTGTCATTTTTGATGTGTTTTTGTTTTGCTTGAAGTAAGAAGTGTGAACTTTCTCTTCTAGAGGACACTACTGAAGATCAACAATAGTGCACCCTAGTGCGGAGTCAAAGAACTATTTTGTTGGAGAAATTTTTATTTCAAATGTTCGTTCTTTGCTAAATTTCTTTCAGTCATTGGTTAAGTTGGCAATATTAACCCCTTCTTTCCCCTTGTTTTAAATCTAGCCTATCCCGAATTTCTTAAATTAATTTTCCACCAATTATGTGTTTCTTCTTAGTATTGTGTAGGGGGTTTATTGATGAACCAATAAAATCCTCGTGGGAGGGTGTTCTCATTCCCCTAACGCCTAGAACCTTCCGCGAGAGTATTTAAACTGCTGATTTTAGGGTCTCCGGGCCACTTCTGTTCCATCTTTCAGTGTATAAAGTACATAGCAGGAGGCGGGAAGCGCCTCTTTCCTCGGCAGCGGTCAACAACAAGGTAATGGCCAATTAATAACTTTTTTCTTGGCTAGCTCAGCAGTTTAACTCTCGGGGCGGGTTCTAAGTGTTCCACCATGTAACCTGTTCCTAAATGTAACTACTCTTTCATATATTCTCTTTTAAAGCTACATACTAGGATAGAGAGTGCCAACCCTCTCAAGCTCCCACTCATATTGTTTTGAGGTGAACTTATTTTTCTCAACCTATTCTTCGTTAACGTAAAACAAATTGTTCTCTTCTTAAGTCACCTCTTTAGTATGGGATTAGCCCTTGTATTAACGGCCTAGTGCCAAGTAGGTCTTAATCAAAGTGTATTAGGAGTGCAAGTTCGCCTCCTCTCAAATTGTTACCTTAGAGGTCATTTAATTAACCTTCTTTTCATTTTATAGACCTCAGTAGATTGGGTATTCTACCCCTGTGTTTAGGTCCGTTGAGGACAACTTGAAGGTGGAGTTTGGTGTGGCCTGGGAGAGGCTTAAATTTGAGAGCGAGTGGCTCTTTTGAAAATTGAGTGTTGTACGCCTCGTGGAGGCTTTTCTGTGTAATTTGGAGCAAGGGCTCCTAGGCATGAATGGGGTTTTCTGCCCCTCTGTTGAAACTTGTGTTTGGGGTAAAACTGGGCTGATTGCCCTAGCATTGTGGAGTCAGGGCGCGAAGCCCAAATCTTGTAAATATTGTAACTACCCTTTGGACTTGCTACTTTGTACCTGCCATGCTTGTTATTTCTTTGTTTAAAAAAAGAAAATATAACCTTGTTAAATTTTAAATTAATTTTACTTTAGTAGCTTGAGACCTGTTCACCACCCCGCACCTTCTTTCACGCATAACTACCACAAAAACTCGGTAACAATTATTATTATTATTATTATTATTATTATTATTATTATTATTATTATTATTATTATTATTACAAAAATGCCCTTCTTCATTCTAAAACACTCCTTCTTCTTGTCCTGCCTTTTTTTGGCCTTTTCCCTCTTTTTGGTGTCGGTACTTGATATGGACTTGGCCCACATTTACGGCCGGATACCCTTCCATAAACCAACGCTAAGTGGTGGGATGTATTCACTACTGAGGGTATCTATAGTTGTTGAAAGTGTGGTTTGTTGTGTGTAGATGAACGGAAGTACACTAAGGCGAACACAAATATCCAGTTCCCGAGTCAGACTAATTAACCATAGCATGTTAAAATCCCCAGCCCAGCCAGCCAGCGCTCTGACCATCATCTCATATTTCACTTTAACTCCAGAGTAACAATTGCACCATATGATATGAACCTGCGTGTAATTGGAATTACGGAAGTGTAGAGTGTTGAATGTGAGGAAAGGAACGTTAAGGACGACACAAATACCCAGTACCCAGGCCAGGGACATTAATCATTTACAATTACAAACCCCTGACCCGGTCGGGAATCGAACGCGGGGCCGCCGGGTGACAGGCCCCCTACAAGGCCGGACTTCATGTCTTTTACTTCCAACTTATGGATAAGATATCCGGAAAGGGCCCAGCATTCACTCCCGTAAAGCAAAGTTGGGCTGAAAACAGACCGATGTAAAGGTAGTTTCATCCGAGAGCTGATTTTCTTCTGACAGAATATTGGTGATCGCAATTGCGAACTCACTGCGTTAGCTTTACCGCACCTTGATTCAATTTCACGTACTATACTACCTTCGTGGAAGAACTCACATCCTAAATACTTGAAATTATCTACCTTTTCCAGCTTCGTATCCCCAGTCTGACATTAAATTTTCTTACCTCCTGACATCAATTTAGTCTTGCACCTACTTTCGAGATTCAAGATAATAGACTGCAGGCTTTCGGCACAATCTGTCATGAAGATCAAGTCGTCAGCATAGGCTAGACTGCTTACTTCATTTCCACCTAACTGAATCCATCTCCGCCACTTAATACCTTTCAGCAGACGGTCCGTGTAAACTGTGAACATCAAAGGTGAAAATTTACATACAGTCTTGTCTAACCGCTGTAAGTACCCTGAACCAAGAACTCATTCTATCATCAATTCTCACTGCAGCCCAATTGTCAACATAAAAATGTTCAATTTTTCACAAAATCCCAGGCCACTGTCAATTTTAAAATCTCTGAGAGGACTGGGAAGCGAACCCGTATCTCGGAGGACGACTGTGAATAGCGCTGACCCTTAAACTACACAGATAGACAAAGTAGACCGTGGTAGACCTACAGTACCTTTTATAATGGTGTCAAGCGCATAACTTTCACTAGACAATGAGATGCGATATGGGGCGCTATTTTCATTGTGCCCCTAACTGAGTGAATTGGAGCGGCGTCCTCTGCTTCAGCAAATAATGCAGCAAAAGGGATGGTTGGTCACCTGTTTACCAACGTGGCACAGTGAGCCAACTGGACGCCCCCTCTCCTTTCTGACCGAGCTTTCCCCTCTGTGAGGAGCAGTGCAGTGCAGCGTGGCCGGTGCGGTGGGAACTGGGTCAAGATCGCTGTGGTCGAGACGGCTCCTTGTAAACTGCATCTATGCACATGCAGCTTCTCTTGTCTTCTCTACAGGCCAATTGACAAGAACCTCGTCTGCATCCTCACAGGATTCCGTGTAATCTTATTTATCATTCAAGTTGTCTATTGGAACTAAGCGATTACCAGCTTCCGGTACTTCAGGCATTTACTTTGGCTATAACAGACAGGCAAATAGACTAAGCTCTTTAAATTTAGGAAATAGACATTTAAAAATAACATTATTATTATTAAATTAGTTTACCACGCAGGATTGGTTTTTCCTTCAACCTCAGTGAGTGATATACCCTCTACCGCCTCAGGGCAGTGTCCTGGAGCGTGAGATATTTTGTCGGGGATATAACTGGGCAGGAGGACCAGTACCTCTCCCAGACGAAATAACCTGCCAGGTTGAACAGGGGACTTGAGGGAGATGGGAATTGGAAGGAATGGGCAAGGAAGAGGGAAGTAAGCGGCCGTGACATTAAGTCAGGTATCGACCCGCCATTTGCCTGGAGAAGAAGTGGGAAACCACAGAAAACCATTTCGAGGATGACTGAGGCGGGAATCGAACCCCCTCTACTAAATTGACTTCCCGAGGCTGAGTGGACTCCGTTAAAGTCCTCGAACCACTTTTCAAATTTTGAAGCAGAGCTGAGAATCGGACCCGGGCCTCCGGGGGTGGCAGCTAATCACACTAACCACTACACCACAGAGGCGGACAAAATGACAAAAATAGGCACTAAAGTAATAAAAATGGTTTATTAATAAGAATTTATTGCAGCCAACGTGGCCATAAATTGTACATAATTTGTACAAAATCTAAACTATAAATATTGATTTTCACTTATTTTGTACAGAAGTTTATCACTGAGACCTTCCCATTTGTACACGTTAAGATATGGTATCTTTCTCAGATATTTTCACATAAAATTCACGGTTCGGAGAAAGATTGATTTCTGCATATGTTGTGGTGATATCCATAGACCGCCACTGACGTCACCAAGTGGTGGAGATACTGGTTCATGCCTGTCTAGGTCCGGTTCCTCATTGGCTCCGTCGTATAAAATTCCCAGCTGTCTTCTCGTTTCTTTATTCTCTCATCTATTGCATTTTATAAGTTGGCAGTGTAGGGCAGATCAAGTTTCATTCTGAGATCTTCTATCAAGAAGGTCTCTCGGGCAAGTACTGTACGTACACCAGCTAGAGAGAGTGTATTTAGACACTTTTAGTGTAACCTTGAAGTAGCGAGTCTTGACGCTCTAGAGATTGTAATGATGAAGCACATGTCGTAGTGAAAGCAATATCATTATTCATAACCAACATTTGAAACTGTCTTCAGAAAAATATCATGCGTAGAATATGAATATTGAATTTTCACGACCACATTGTAATCGAAAGCGACTTTCAACGTATTAGGTCGTGTTACGTACATTTAGTACGTGATGAACAGATGTTAACTACAGACCTGTAGCTTAGATCGTTTCCAACAGAACAAAGATGGCCTAGGCCACCATAGCTCAATTGGTAGAGCAACCGATGCGAAATCGGGAGGTTGTGGGTTCGGATCCCACTGGTGTCTGGTTGGCCATTTTTGTTCTGTAGTTAACATCTGTTCATCACGTGCTAAATGTACGTAACACGACCTAATACGTTGAAAGTCGCTTTCGAATGCGTAGAATACTTTTTATTATATTAATGAAATGGCACAAAATATACATTATTTTTAAGTGTGGTCCGAATTTTTCATTAATAAAATGTTAAACAGTCTTCGTAAAAATATCATGGGCAGAATACTTTTTTAAATATAAGGGGTGATCAAAAAGTTCCCGTTCGACGGCCGTACAGTCCTGAATCGGGACGCCTATCAGGCAAAATCGCCGAGGCACCCATCTCACCAATACACCAGGTTGAAGATCCCCTTGTGGTAAAACACCGTATCCTGCTGCACATCCTCGTCCGAAAGGAAGTGTCGAACCTTCAAGGCCTTTTTGATGGGACCGAAGGCGTGATGTTCGCATAGGGAGAAATCAGAACTATAGAGTGGATGCTCGAGAGTCTCCCACCGCCCGTATGATGTTCGTAATTGATGAGGCTGGCCTCCCAGTTCGCCCGACGTCTTGTGTCGAAACGCGACTTGGTGTACCTTTCCACAACGGTGGTTTTGGACAGACATGCTGCCCCATACAGAGTCTTCATTCTCCGATGGATGTCCACTGATGTTTGTCCTTCGGCAGCCAAGAACAGAATAACAACACATTGGTCCTGTTTGGACGTCGCCGTAGTTCACGTGGCGGCATTTAACGGACGCACCTCAGCACGGCACGACTACCACACTAATCCCTTTGCCTACATGTACGTGCTCATATACCCGCATCGAAGTCGCACTACGTTGCATGCAACAACGCCCTCAGACGGAAAGTTTTTGATCACGCCTTATGTACGTAATAATAGAATCGCACAAACAATGTAAATATTTTTAAAAATACCTGAATTTATTCATTCCTTTTTGGAGGAACTCGCACCTGTCCCAAGTACCATCTGCGTCGCAAATGTGAATTTCGCCCAGTTTTTCGACCGGATTCACTTCCTGACGCCAATCCTATGTGGAGGGATGTATTCACTATTGCGTGTATCTCTGGAGGTTGGTAGTGACTTGTGTTGTTTGTGTGTGAAGAGGAAAGTATTGAGACAAACCCAAACATTCAGTTCCTGAGCTACATGAATTAACCATGCGTGATTGAAATCTCCGACCCGGTCGCGAATAGAACTTGGCACCCCTGAATCGAAGGCCTCTACGCTGACCATTCAGCCAAGGAGTCGAACTTACTAATTACAATGCGTTTATAATTATTACTTTTTTCTTAGAATTGGCTTCACGTCGCACCGACACAGATGGGTTTCATGGCGACGAAGGGATAGGAAAGGCCTGGGAATGGGAAGGAAGCGGGCGTGGCCGTAATTAATGTACAGCCCGAGCATTTGTCTGGTGTGAAAATGGGAAACTACGGAAAACCATATTCAGGGCTGCCGACAGTGGGGCTCTAACCCACTATCTCCCGAATGCAAGCTGACAGCTACATGCCTCAAACAGCACAGACACTCGCTCGGTATTATTATTATTATTATTATTATTATTATTATTATTATTATTATTATTTGCCATTTGTTCAACTGATTTTTCATCCGCAGCAAGGCGCCAGAAGAGAAGCCTTGGAGGGAAATAGGACAGTAAATAAGAATAGTAAATACATTTCTGGGATCTTCTGAAGAGGCACCATGAGAGAACAAAACATTGTTCAATTTTAAATTCCATTTCCTGAAAATGTAATTTTAAAATGTTTATGTACATTTTTCTCAGAACCTGTAAAGTTTTGCACGATTATTTTTATAAACACACGTAACATTGTCACGGGAATATTTCGAAGAAATCTGTTGAATAGTTTATCAGTAAAAGGTACGTTTTTGAATTTTTCAAAATAAAATTTAAAAGTGGATGATTTTTTAAAAATTAAACCTAAAATCCTGAAATCTTTACAACAAATGTGTTAATATAATATCAAGCCCGTCACAAAATAGCATTTCCCTATCTTCATAATTGTGGGTTTTGTGAATCTTCATATAAGCGTGTGTCTTTCACTACGCCCCCCTTAAGGCCACGGCCGGTTCCTTCCTCCTCTTTGTCTATCCCTACCAATCTCCCCCCTCCCACAAGGCCCCATTCAGCATAGCAGATGAGGCCACCTGGGTGGGGTACCGGTCCTCCTCTCCAGTTATATCCGCCCTACCCAGAAACCTCACGCTTCAGGACACTGCCCTTGAGGTGGTAGAAGTGGGATCCCTCGCTGAATCCGAGGGAAAAGCCAACTATGGGCGTAAACGGATTAAGAAAGAAAGAAAGAAAAATATGGCAGTAAGGACTGAAATGTTAACAAAACGAGAAAGAAGATGTTGCTAATGAAAGTGCATAAGAATAAAGCTGTAAGACAAAGAAATGAGGAAAATTGGTTGCATTTTATGCAATAAAGATATAGAAGTGATGCCTACTAAGAGATTATAACGAAACTTGAAAGACGAGAGAGAAATATATAGACGGGAAGGGGATAGGTAAAACTGAAAATGAACCTGAATTTGACACTCGTGTTAATTTTAAAGGGAGAATTGAAGACACCCTAGAGAACTGCAAAACTATGTAATATTTATTTTAAGAAGAATGTGGGGGAGAAATAGGAAGAGGATGAAAGCAGAGAAGATGCATGTAGCTAGTAGTAAGAATATGTATCTGGATGTATCCTCGTCTATATGACAGTAAAGTCTAGGAAGTATCTCAAATGCTAAGTATATATAATCATTGATGATGATGATGATGATGATGATGATGATGATGATGATGATGATGATGATGCCTGTTGTTTAAAGGGGCCTAACATCGAAGGTCATCGGCCCCTTATATAATCATTAATTAAAGATATATCCAAATAATATTTATGGAAAATACTGTACACTAGCAAGTGTTTGACTCCTGGCTGAATGCCCAGCATTGATCCCTTGGATTCAGAATGTCCCGGGTTCGATTCTCGGCCGTGTTGAGGATCTTATGCGTCTAATTAATTATTCTGGCTCGGAGACTGGGTGCTTGTGTTTGTCCCAAGACTGTCCTCTTCATATTTAGACAAAATACTGCACTACCAATCATCACGGGAACACGCAATAATGAATACATTCCTCCACACATCCCCCTGTGGGTGGGGGCGGTAGAATAACACTCACGGCATCTCCTGCCTGTCGTAAGAGGCGACTAATGGGGCCCGAAGAGCTCTTAACCCTTTGAGCCCCATGAAAAGATGTTAAAGTTGAAAATTTATTTTATGCACAAGATGACTATACAATAGGTACACAGAATCATAAAGCACACTCAGTTTGTTCGCCACAAATATAGGGTGTCCATACCAAGTGTGGTTTCATCAGGAAACCATTGGGAAGATAGGGCACTTTTGCACTTCTTATGATACTCGACAAAACAGTTTCTTTCTTTGTTCAGGCACAAACCTACGTCACATACAAGACATGCCTATTTGGTTCGGTGGAGATTTGATGTAGTACTGCAATGGGCACAGCGTCGTGATTTACATTTAGTTGGCATGCGGTTAGCTTTGTCAAATCACATTTCTGGTGCCACGTACTTCTTGAATTTGTTCTCCACGCGTGGGGTTTTCTTGCCTCTAGTTGGAGTTGATCCGGCCCCAATCATTCCCGCAATCATTAACATTCGGAAATTTTTCAGAGTTAGTGTGGCACCACCCTTACTTCACAATGCATACATCAACGAAGTGCTAGAGTATGCGCAACCTCCATCTCTTATCTTTACGGTTTACTTCATATACCGACGTCAGCATGTCAGCCTTGTCCACAAACCCCATGTTCGAGTTATAATCTGAAACCATTACCGGACAATTGACAGTAACTGTTGTTCCATCTTTCATATTTCGTGAAACGGTAGTTTGCTGCGACGGGTCATGAAAGTTTGAAAGAAAAAGGATTCCTTTCTTATCCTTCCACATACGTGTCACAATGCCACTACTAGTATATCTAAAATCAGAAGCACCACGTTCCAGTTGTTTCTCGTTTACTAAATATTTCGGCATTTGTACTCTGCCCTTCCTCACCGTACCACAAACATAAAATTTTCTCCTTGCAGAGTTTGCATTAGTGCTACGGAGGTGAAATAATTGTCAAAGTAGACCTGGTGGTTACGTCCCTCGAGCTTGGCAATGACCCACTGGTTTCAGGTTGAAACCACGTATATTTCACATAGAAATAAAAAAATATTTCTATAATTATAAACTGAAATACCCACAAACTTGTTAATTAGGCTTTTAGTAATAAGAAAATGAACAAATACTTATGGTTCACTAGCACACAAATTGTTATTTATAATCGTAATGAAGAGCAAGTAGGCAAGACGCCATTACATGAATACCTCCATGAACTAAACACTGTGCGCCAACTGCAAAACAACTTCAACTCCCTTAGATACGTGAAACAGCCAGCAGATGGCTCTAGTTAACAGAGAGGCAACCCGGTTTCTTATGAAAACCAGCAGGAATCCAGGCAAGTGAACTTCTAAACATGGTTTCACTGCGAAACCACTAGTACAGAAATGGTTAAATTGGGAGCGTGGGTTGGCGATCACGGGGCCCTTGGCTGAGTCCTGTCACTGCTTCCACTTACTTGTGCCAGGCTCCTCACTTTCATCTATCCTATCCTATCTCTCCTGGTCACCTCTTGCCTTTCCCAACCACGATGGTATTACGTATGGAGGACTAGTGAGTCTAATTTTCACGCCGTTCCTGACCCGTATCTTTCCTTGGGGAATACCTTCATTTTTCGAAGTTTCGGTTCCCTCCCATTTTTTCTATCTGGATAGTGTTAATATAGGATGGTTGCCTAGTTGTAGTTCCTGTTAAAACAATGATCACCACCACACCACTCTCTCTACATAGGGTTGGTGCCAGGAAGGGCACCCGGGCGTAAAACTGGTCCAAATTCGCATGTACTACACAGTTCGCACTCGAGACCCCATAAGTGTGGGGGTAAATGGTCTGAGAAAAAAGTACACTTAAAAATTTTGTAACATTTTTCTTGACTGGATTATCTTTAATATTATGCATTATAATGAACTCTAAATGCCTGTATTAATTATGATCAGAATAAGTGAATACGTCTGCCACTGTGGTGTAGTGGTTAGTGTGCTTAGCTGCCATCCCTGGACGCGCGGGTTCGATTCCCGACTCTGCCACTAAATTTGAAAAGTGGAACAGGGGTCCACTCAACCTCGGGAGGTCAACTGAGTAGAGGTGGGTTCGATTCCCACCTCAGCCATCCTGGAAGGGGTTTTCCTTGGTTTCCCACTTCACCTCGAGGCAAATGCCGGGCTGGTACCTAACTTAAGGCCACGGCCGCTTCCTTCCCTCTTCCTTGTCTATCCCTTCCAATTTTCCTATCCCCCTCCCACGCAAGGCCCCTGCTCTGCATAGCAGTTGAGACCGCCTAGGCGCGGTACTGGTCATTCTCCCCAGTTTCATCCCCGACCCAGAGTCTGAAGCTGCAGGACACTGCCCTTGAGGCGGTAGAGGTGGGATCCCTCGCTGAGTCCGAGGGAAATACCGACCCTGGAGGGTAAACAGACGAAGAAGAAGATATGTGAATATTCTCTTCCCAGTTGATGGTTATCCGTGACTGGGGGTGAAGAGTATTATATTCATACTTACAGTGGCGTATCCTGGAATCTCCACTGAGGCATGCAACTAGTAACCATGCAGTTAACACAATGTATTAAGTAAATTTCAATTCTACTCACCCTAATTACATGTAGATGAACTAGAGACAAACAGTTTTACTGTAAGTTTCTGGATTGAACGCGCGTACACAATTCTTGTTTTCTCTTCTTAAATTTACGAGGGTCCTCCTCTGTGGTATAGTAGTTAATGTAATTAGCTGCCACCCCCGGAGGCCCGGGTTCGCTTCCCGGCTCTGCCACGAAATTTGAAAAGTGGTACGAGGGCTGGAACGGGGTCCACTCAGCCTCGGGAGGTCAACTGAGTAGAGGTGGGTTCGACTCCCACCTCAGCCGCCCTCGAAGTGGTTTTCCGTGGTTTCCCACTTCTCCTCCAGGCAAATGCCGGGATGGTACCTAACTTCAGGCCACGGCCGCTTCCTTCCCTCTTCCTTGTCTATCCCTTCCAATCTTCCCATCCCCCGCAAGGCCCCTGTTCAGCATAGCAGGTGAGGCAGGCTGGGCGAGGTACTGGTCATCCTCCCCAGCTGTATCCCCCGACCCAGAGTCTGAAGCTCCAGGACACTGCCCTTGAGGCGGTAGAGGAGGGATCCCTCGCTGAGTCCGAGGGAAAAGCCAACCCTGGAGGGTAAGCAGATTAAGAAGAAGAAGAAGAAGAAGAAGAAGAAGAAGAAGAAGAAGAAGAAGAAATTTACGAGGTAATGTAGAGGTCTCGCGGCTTTAACTATTTGCATCTTTTCATCAAACGAACGGCCAGTAAATGGCTTTTCAAACTGATTTACAATTATATCCGTTTTAGACTCATCCATCGTTAATACCACATTACGCAAAATATAATAAAACACCGAAAACGACGAATAGCACAGGAACAGCACACACAGAATGAACTCACTAATCAGCAAAACACACAATGAATTAACTCACTAGTTAGCCACAACTCAAGCACTGGAGGTAAGTCACCCCAGTGGCATTGGTCAGTTTCGTCACGTTGGGTTCTCGATAGGGGGTAATCTGTGTGTCCCGTTCGCTGTAAACATGTCGACTTTCTCCAAGTTGCTAACAGATGGCAGAGGGTAGCACGGGTATGGGGTGACAAATTCTGACGAAGTTTCAATTGCAGCGACATCGTTCGGAGGGTTTCAGAACTACGTCTGCCACTGAATGCAATTTTAAGATTGAATGCCTTACGTCGTTAACTCCTCCATTTGCTGTCTCTTTCTTCCGAGAGTGGAGTAGACGGCGAAACTACACCAGCACCACACGTAATCAAGCAACGGAACTAGTACAGTTGCGCGGACCTTTTGAACTTCTGAGAGATGAAATCGTTAATATTTGACCTGAAACAACCTAAAATCGTAAATCAGACAGTTCTTTGTGTTATCATAACGCATGCAATGAATGCCTTGCATTCAAGGAGAATACGCCCCTGCATACTTATCGTATTAGCTGATTAGGCCCGTGGTGCAAGTGTCCCCTTTTTGTAGTTCTGAGATATGGTCATTCTAATTTGGGAGCACCCTGTACTCTGGAAGAGAACGTGACTCTGGCAATTAAGAAGCAACTTACACGGTGAGGAGATGAACCTGTCACAGCAAATATAACTGAAGTTCACTCTACATTTACATCACAATACGTGCACTCGGCGGGTAATTATGAGGCATCCTGTAGCTCTGGTCTTCCATAATGTATGTACCTGTGCATCTCACTTGACGTGTGCCGCAGGGGAGCAATAATAGTTGTATACATCTGAGACCAGCCAGAGTAAACCATTATTAGGAACTATATCACTCGGTCCCTCCTGGCCTAATGTGACCTCCAAGAAGACAAGGCAGTACTACCGTACGAACACACCCCGGCACAAAAACAGAACAATCAGCATCAAGAAAGCAAACATATTCCATGCAATGGTCTTTCATGATACAATATGAATTGTCTGTCCGGCTCCACGGCTAAATGGTTAGCGTTCTGGCGTTTGGCCCAGGGAGTCCCGGGTTGATTCCCGGCCGGGTCGGTTTTCAGCATTACAATTCGCGCAGGTTGCGTATACGGCGTGAACTCGAAAGACCTGCACCACACCTCTTCTGAGGTCACACGATATTATTATTATTATTATTATTATTATTATTATTATTATTATTATTATTATTATTATTATTATTATTATTATTATTATTATATGTTCGTATCGGCCTACTAAGGACCACGCTATTTCAGCTATCTTCTCTGGGCTTTGATCTTTGCCCAGTGCCAGTGTTGCCAACTTACATTTTCAAGATCCTCTAAATACTACTAAATATCCGCTAAAATTCCGCCAGGAAATCCGATCTCAAATAATTAGCAATAAAATGAGCAATAATAATAATAATAATAATAATAATAATAATAATAATAATAATAATAATAATAATAATAATAATAATAATAATGTTCGCCTCTGTGGTGTAGTGGTTAGCGTGATTAGCTGCCACCCCCGGCGTCCGGGTTCGATTCCCGGCTCTGCCACGAAATTTGAAAAGTGGTACGAGGGCTGGAACGGGGTCAACTCAGCCTCGGGAGGTCAACCGAGTAGAGGTGGGTTCAATTCCCACCTCAGCCATCCTGGAAGTCGTTTTCCGTGGTTTCCCACTTCTCCTCCAGGCAAATGCCGGGATGGTACCTAACTTCAGGCCACGGCCGCTTCCTTCCCTCTTCCTTGCCTATCCCTTCCAAACTTCCCCATCCCTCGCAAGGCCCCTGTTCAGCATAGCAGGTGAGGCCGCCTGGGCGAGGTACTGGTCATTTTCCCCAGTTGTATCCCCCGACCAAGAGTCTGAAGCTCCGGGACACTGCCCTAGAGGATGTAGAGGTGGGATCCCTCGCTGAGTCTGACGGAAAAACCGAACCTGGAGGGTAAACAGATGATAATAATAATAATAATAATAATAATAATAATAATAATAATAATAATAATAATAATAATAATAATAATAATAATAATAATAATAATAAATGTCTGCACTCATCTGGTCTGTGAGTTTCACTGGGATTAACCCCCTGCCTGCGAGCCGGCGAGCTAAAACTTGTAGGCGTTTTAGTGCCGGGTGCAAACTAGGTGAATCCCCTACCTCAAGAGCCACACACAAAACAGGCCAGTTCATCAAACGGTTTTCCTTCATAGCATAAATATAAATGCTACTCTCTCACAGTTCCATTATCTGTCGTCATTCGTCAACTAAGGAAAAAGTACCCTTTCCCCACGCATTACAAATTTATGATACCATGATCTCATAACATCAAATCCAAATAACATGTTTTCCTCGTGTGACTGCTAGCTTCCGATAAGAAATATGGAATAGATTGGAGACAGACTGGAGTACAAATTTTTAAAAACGAAAAATGGATAAAACACTAAATTCCGCTATAATAAATCTAGAATTCCGCCAAAATATCCGCTGTCCGCTAAATGATATATTTATCCGCCGACAGTCTTCGAATTCCGCCAAATTTAGCGGAAAATCCGCTAAGTTGGCAACACTGCCCAGTGCTCCTTCATTCGTTGCCGGTAAATGAAATGGCGTATGGCTTTCAGTGCCGGGAGTGTCCGAGGACATGTTCGGTTCGCCAGGTGCAGGTCTTTTGAATTGACACCTGTAGGCAACCTGCGCGTCGTGATGAGGATGAAATGATGATGAAGACAACACATACACCCAGCCCCCTTGCCAGCGAAATTAACCAATGATGGTTAAAATTCCCGACCCTGCCGGGAATCGAAGCCGGGACCCCTGTGGCCAAAGGCCAGCACGCTAACCATTTAGCCATGGAGCATTCGTTGCGGGTGTTGCTCTTTTCTTTCCTATGTCCACGTCTTTCCCCTCTTCAACTTTGGCCTTTCTTGAAAACCTTGCTTGACTTTTTGTTTCCCCCTGAATGGGTTCCGTTCTTGTATATCTTCGTAAGTGCTCCCCAACTCCTGAAGATATCTTTCCACCTCCTTGAACCAAGTTGGCGGGATCTTCCTATCCTTAAAAAAAAGGTAAACATCTGGTTCGATAATCGTGTTGGTTTCATTCTTAGCAAGTGGTCGTAAAATGCAATTCTCCTTCTCCGCATGACATCAGAGATCTTCTGGATATGAATATACAGCTCATTGTTCTGCCGACGTCTACGTTCATCTTTGTCTTTAAATGGGCCTAAAATTTTCCTTAAGATCTTTCTTTCTTCCTTCCTTTCCTTCTTTCTTTCCTTCTTCCTTCCTTTCCTTCTTTCTTTAATTTCAATTTTTCTATCAGGCCTTCCTTGTTCATAGCAAAGTATTCCGCTGCATACAAAGCTTCCGGTCTTCTTCTTCTTCTTCTTCTTCTTCTTCTTATTATTATTATTATTATTATAGTTTCTTGTCTTACATTTTTGTGTATCGAGCGAGTTGGCCGCGTGATTAAGGGGACTTAGCTATGAGCTTGCATTCGGGAGATAGCGGGTTTGAAGACCACCGTTGGCAGCCCTCAAGATGGTTTCCTTGGTTTCCTACTTTCATACCAGGCAAATACTGGCGCTGTACCGTAATTAATGACGCTGCCGTCCCAATCCTAGCCCTTTCCCATCCTTACTTCGCCGAATACCTCACATGTGGTAGCGCGACTTGAAACCAATAGCAATAATAATAAACGCAAACAGATGATAGAGTAATCTTCGCAGGCAACCTAAATGCAAGAATAGACAAACCAACCGTCAGAACAGAATTGATTAAAGAGGCTCTGGAAGAAGCCGGCTATGTCCTTGTTAACAGTCCCTACATGAAAACGTACATAGCCTCGAATGGAAGCAGCGCCATAGATTTAGTCTTTTACAGAGGTACAGACATTAAAATATTCAGTCAAAAAGCATTATGGACTTCAGCCATAGCTCCGATTAGGAAACATATACCAATCTCGACAGTCTTTGAAATTACTCATAAAGATCAATTGCCAATACAACCAAGTAAGAAAATATCCAGGAAATTAGATCCAGAGAAACTAAGACATATCGGTGATGAGATAGATAAAGCAAGGCTATTAGTTCAACGACATGAACTAACTGAAGCAGTGGAAATGTGTACAAGAACCCTTCAATCATGCCAAACTCACACGAAAGTAAGGAGATCACAACCATGGTTCAATAAAGACTGTTACAATGAACGGAAAAAGACCCTCCTGGCACTACATCGAGCGAAGAACACGTCGAACCCGAGTCACCTGGCCCAATATGCCGAACAAAGAAGGAAATATAAATCACTAATCAAGAAAACAAGAACGGAGTACATTGAGGAAGACTCCAGGAGACGTGCTGTAAACGCCCAAAATGACCCGTTCCTAGTGCTTAGGAAACCAAAAACTTCAGTAACAAATAATATCTCAATGGAGTCATGGGAAAACCATTTCAAAAGCATTCTCAACCTCCAACACCGATCAACAGCTTTTGAATTAACTCCAATAACAATGACGGGAAATCACATCCCCATAACGAGGCAGGAAATATATAATACAATAACAGCAGCAAAAAATGGAAAGGCCCCCGGCCCAGACAGCATTTGCACAGAACACCTGAAAGACTCTCTACCTGTCATGCTAGACTACTGGGTAGAACTATTCAACACATGCATGCACACTGGGGAAATTCCAGAGCAATGGAGACTGTCAACAATCAAAATGATATTTAAGAAAGGAGAAATTGACAATCCTGATTCATATCGAGGTATAGCCCTCGAAAATACGTCATTCAAAATCTTCATGAAAATCTTAACAATCAGGCTTGCAGAAGAAATAGACTCCCAGATACAAGAAAATCAATTCGGCTTCCGAAAGGGAAGAAGCACACTACATGCTGTAAAATATCTAATAGAACAGGTCCAAGATACATTGAGGCATCCAGGAAAGAAATATTTTGTAGTCTTCGTAGACTATCGTAAGGCTTTTGACCTTATTGATAGAGCAACACTCATCCGGAAACTCAATTACCTAATAGGAGCTACACATCCGATAGCAATCATAATCTCGAATATCCTCAAATATAACTATGTCCAAATATCAGACAACATAACCCTATCCAAAAACGTAACCCAAACAAACGGAGTCCTACAAGGTGACCCAATCAGCCCAATTTTATTCAACATCATGACAGCAGACATCACAGAAATAATCACAGATACCTCAGCATTGCTTATACTTTACGCAGATGATATGGCAATAGGCTCAGAAAACATAGAAGAGCTCCAAGAGGTCCTCAATAGGCTCACATCATGGGCAGAAAGAAACGGTTTGCAAATAAACCACAACAAAACTAAACAAATGACCTTTAGAAAAGGAGGAAGACATGCACCTAAAAATACAATAACCATTCACAACAAACCTCTGGAAGTAGTGCCGAAATTCAAGTACCTTGGAGTCACCCTCCAAACTACTCTAACATCCTACAATATCCACGTCAAAGAAAGAGCAGCCGCAGCAATAAAAGCCATCTACAACATTCAACAACCTCAACAAATATCATTGGGTACAGCAATGCTACTGTTCAGGACAGCCATATCACCAATAGCAACCTATGGGATTAGCATCACCTGGGAAAAACTCACACTCAGCGACCTGATGACAATAGAAAAAGTCAAGGCCCGATATCTCAAGAAAATACTAGGCATTGGGAAGTCAGCCCCTTCAAGGTTAACGTATGTTCTAACCAAGGAGGACTATTTCATTGACGATATCAAAACACAGTTTTGTCTACCAAACACCAAGCCCTACGAGAATGCGCGCCAAAATTTAAACGAGAAAAGGAATGCTATTTGGTCCGACTTCTATTCCACGGACGCTATAATGACGGAAGAATGGAAGCAAGCAAATTACGAGCTACGGCACGTAATTACACGTTACGCCACTCATGGATTTCACCACAGATTCTGCCAAACCAAAAACTTCCACCAGCCGAACGAAGACTGTATATGTAACCTGTGCAACGATCATTGTGAAAGATACCATGCACAAAACTGCAAAATGAGGACAACCTCAATAATAAGAATGGCATTAGCATAGTTGACCATATGTACAAAAACTGTTTTTGCACATTGTGCGCTTTTCATTTAATAATAATAATAATAATAATAATAATAATAATAATAATAATAATAATAATAATAATAATAATAATAATAATTGTATCGGGAGGTACACCTCAACCCCGCACAAAAAAAAAGAAGAGCCTTAAAGAACGCTATCTCTCATACAAAACGTGAAACAACTACTGCTTGAAGTTGGGACATTAATCAGAAGATGTCATTACTGAATAACTGAAAAGTTTGTCATTTCTAAGTTTCCTAAACTGTCTGAATTTCTTGTTTTGTTTTTGTGTAAAGCAAGTAGTCTGAAATTTTCTCCATAAATGTCCTTACAAAAACTGAGGTCATGCACTCCGGTGCAAGGTGGAAGAACTTGTGGTTGAAAGAAGTTTTGTGTTTCTAGGTTTTCATACTAAATTAATGTTCATTTATTTTTAGGTTGGCAACCCTTCCTTCTCATCCGCCAGCTTTTGAATTTGGCCAATTAGAAATTACTGTAATTATTTTTCAGCCTATCACAGGCTTCTTGTTGGTTTTTGGGTGTAACTTTGCATTCGGCCAATAAAAATGAGAGGGTGGATCCGGACTTAATCCAGAATCCTCTCGAACAATCCCCTCGGGTATATAAACTGAGGCTTGTCTGGCTACCTTGTCTCGTTGATCGTCGAAGTTCTGAGTGTGTGTGTTAAGACAGGAGGCGGGACGCCTCATTTTTCGGCAGGCGGAACAACAGCCCAGGTAATGGCCACCAATATTCTATCTTTCTAGCTGTCTTCGCAAACTTATCCGAGGGGAAGGTTCGAATTTCTAACTATGTAACCAACCTTCTCTAAAATGTAAATTTTCTTTCGGCTCAATAAATTTCATAAAGTCTTTAACTTTAAATCGGGGATAGAGAGTGCGCTACCCTCTCGAGTTACCCCTTCAACTTGGTTTAAGGTGACTACAATTTTGTAACCGTTTCTCTTTCCTGTAATACATTAAATGAGCCTTCATTCGAGTCACCTCAGTAGCTTGGGAAGCCCTTGTATCATCGGGCGGAGAGCCCAATTAGGGTTTAAATTTTCTAGGAGTGCAAGTGTACGCCTCCGTTCATTTTGTGTTCGGGCCAGTAATTTAACCTGTTCTTCTTTCCACAAAGGCCCAGTAGTTTGGGTAATTGAGACCCCTGTGTAAACAAAAATTTTAAATTGTAAATTTTGCCGAGAGAGTCCAGAGATTGTAAGGTTTTGTGTAATGTTGCCTTAAGCATGCTGTAAGAAATCAGTTAATGTTGGAGAGGATGTAAGCTCTTTTCTAAGTTTGCTGTAATATTGAGAGGGTGCTTTTGGAAGGCCATAAATTGTTACTGTTGGGGCCAAGTGCTCGTGAACACTGTGTATCGGGAAATATCTCTCCTTATCTGACTAACGCAACATTTGCAAAACTTGTAAATCTGGAGCCTGAAGCTCAAAATTCGTAAATTACCTATTGTTGGGTTTTCCAATTTTTGTATCACTATTGCTATTTTGTGCCTGATTACCAGTACCTGAAAATATTGTTTGTTAAGTTTGAGATTCTAAAAGAAATATAACCTTTATTTAAAGTTTTAAATTAATTTTTGATATCGTAGTTAGACCCATTCAACACCAGCACCTTCTTTCACCTCTTTCTGCTCCACGGAATCCTCGGAACAGAAATAATAATAATCTACTGTATACAGTGCACAATGCCTTATAGTACGGGCTAGATCAAATTTGCTACTTTCATTGACTTGTCTTACTCTCATTCTTGGCTTTGGCAATATGAAAGTGACTGAGATATGAACAATGCTAGTTGTAGTGGTGGTGGTGGTGATTATTGTTTTAAGGGAAAGTGCAACTGGGCAACCATCTTCTAATTCCACTAATCAGGATGAAAAAACGTAAGGGGTCCAACACCTCTGAAAATACAGATATCGGCCAAAGACAGAAAGAGCCACGAAGGGCGTGAAAATGAACGAATATCTAGGCCTCGAGAACCTAAAAGGACCAAGGCTAGTCGGAGAGGATAGAGGAAAGTGAGGTGCCTGGCGCAAGTAATTAGAAGCAATGCCAGGACTCAGCTAAGGGCCCTGTGGTCGTCAACCCTTACCAAGTGTAAAGGCCGTAGGGCCCCTTTTAGTCGCCTCTTACGATAGTCAGGGGATACCTTGGAGGTTATTCAACCGCCCACACCCACAGGGGGAAGCGATGCTAGTAACGCCATTCCTTATGGAGTTAGTCCCTGTTATGAGTGGTGTGGTAATATCGTTCATAGGGTCGGCTGGCGCGTGCATTTCAGCGGGCTTGACAAACATATAAAATAGCATCTTCTGGTTCGGCGAGGAAAGCAACGGGAAACCACATCATGACTCATTTCCCTGGTATGCCTGGTAGGCCACATATGATACCTGGTGACGGAAGTGTTGAGGATGAAATCAGCTTCCGAGCTGAACATCCAACATACATACCGTAGACAACAATTCTGCAACACACACTTTATTAATATTTCTTAGGGCATTTAGGGCTGTCGCCCACGAAATGTATCGAATATTTCCTCGATAAATTATTCCAGTCCCTATTTCCTCTTCTTATAATCGAATATTTGTCCCAGTTTGTCCTCTTGAATTCCAGCGACAGTTTTGGGGGTCGCTGGGTTGATTAGTGACAGTCGCAATGACAGTTACAATCTACAATCGTATACCTAAATACATACACATTTATTTGAAAGGATCACCTACTCCCCAGACAATCTGGGCTACGATAAGGACAACGTTTAATGCGAAACAAAATAAAAATACAACTTAAAATTAAACACATAACAATAAGAATAAAATACCAAAAATCGTAAAATACCAATCAACGTCAAAATAAAGACATCTAAAAAATAATTTCACACATAATTGTCACAAAAAGGGACAACTCCGGAATTTGGAACTGAAGGAACGAAAGATCCTGAGAAAAATCGTCGGTCCCATTAAAGAGGGAAGTGAATGCAGAATCAGGCATTACAACGAGCTTTACCAACATTTAGAGAGCATAACATCAGCTATGAGAAAGAGGAGCCTTATCTTCCACGGTCACATAGTCAGCATGGATAGCAAGAGACTGGCCTCAGGAATCTTCAACACCTTTTCTGAAGGGAAGGCGACAGATGCTAAATGGACAAAACTGGTTCGAAAATACGTAGAATTTTTAAAAACTCATCCCAAGGATATGTTCAAAAGGGATAAATTTACGATGCTGATCAGAACATCCAACACTCTCCAGTCACTGACAACTAAAACATTGCGTCCGGGAGTGGGCGTGAAGTGGACTCAGGAAAGGAACGCAACCCACAACGCAAAGATGAAGGAATACTGGGCTAAGAAGTAGGCTCATCAGTTAGGAACCACGTACAGTAGTCCAAGGTGCGTCAACGAAACAAGAAGACGATCAAGTAATAAAAATCCTGAAAGTAAACATTCAAAAATTTTCCCGGGCAGCACCGGGTACTATAACTGGCATAACATAATATTTAACTCTCTATTGTGACAGTATTTTCAGGCAGAAATCGAAGCAATCAATGTAAGAACTTAAATCGGGTTTCCTAGTGCTACCAAAACCAAACCAAAACCAAACCCCATGGCACTGCACTCCGTGAAGGGCCTTGGCCTACCAAGCGACCGCTGCTCAGCCCGAAGGCCTGCAGATTACGAGGTGTCGTATGGTCAGCACGACGAAGCGACGAATCCTCTCGGCCGTTATTCTTGGTTTTCTAGACCGGGGCCGCTATCTCACTGTCAGATAGCTTCTCATTTCTAATCACGGAGGCTGAGTGGACCTCGAACCAGCCCTCAGGTCCAGGTAAAAATCCCGGACCTGGCCGGGAATCGAACCCGGGGCCTCCGGCTAAGAGGCAGGTACGGTATCCCTACACCACGGGGCCGGCATTCCTAGTGTTACACAGAAATTAATAAAACACAACGCTCTACAAATATCCCTTACTAGTTATTTCTTCTTCTTGCCTTATCTTAATCTGTTTACCCTCCAGGGTTGGCTTTTCCCTCGGAATCAGCGAGGGATCCCACCTCTACCGCCTAAAGGGCAGTGTCCTGGAGTTTCAGACACTGGGTCGTGGATACAACTGGAAAAATGACCAGTACCTCGCCCAGGCGGCCTCACCTGCTATGCTGAACAGGGGCCTTGCGGGGGGATGGGAAGATTGGAAGGGATAGACAAGGAAGAGGGAAGGAAGCGGCCGTGGCATTAAGTTAGGTACCATCCCGGCATTTGCCTGGAGGAGAAGTAGGAAACCACGGAAAACCACTTCCAGGATGGCTGAGGTGGGAATCGAACCCACCTCTACTCAGATGACCTCCCGAGGCTGAGTGGACCCCGTTCCAGCCCTCGTACCCCTTTTCAAATTTCGTGGCAGAGCCGGGAATCGAACGCGGGCCTCCGGGGGTGGCAGCTAATCACACTAGTCATTACACCACAGAGGCGGGCACATGTTATTTCCCTTTAATAAATTAGATATTCCTGTTTGGTTATTACACGCCAATCTTCGTAGTTTTGGTGCAGATCTAGATTTCGGAAAAAAGCCTTCTACATTCAGGTTCCTGAAAATGTCGTAGTTTGTGTATTTTTATATTGTACTTGTACTGAAAGACTCTAATTTATAGGTCAATTGTATAGTCATTTCAGTGCGTATACATTGAAAAATGTTGTGAAAAGCTATTAAAGTTAAGAATGTATACTTATTAAACATGGAATTCAATTTTAATTAGGTAAACTTCAGTTGATAGCCAAGATATGTATATATGGCATATAAAAATCGTCTGAGAAATGGTATATGACAATTCCTGACTGAACGTTGTAATGCTCCTTGAAGTGGCAGCTTATAAAATAAGCATGATATATGTGTCAACAAGACCACGTCATTGGCTCGAAAAACGGGCCTCTTCGGTTTACACGAACACCGGATAACGAGCAGGAACACACTATACTCCCGTCGCTTTTAATTCGGGCCACAATAATTAACCAAAAGTACTCTTGAGCTGGAAGTAATGCGTGCTGCACTTTGTGGCGCGCACCCCCTCCCTTTCTCCCCTCCTCTACTCTGTCCTCCACCCCAGCAAGCCGTGGGATGCACATCTGCATCGCGTATCGATTGGCAGACCTGTGAACTGCTCTTGTCTGGCGAACTCAAGAACAGTGCATATACACAATATTAATATCAAAAATGAGGGGAAAATTGTAAACAAGCGAAGTTCTAAGACAAATATCACATTTTGACAGCTTGTGAGTCTGCAAGTGGCGACTTCAGGAGTCCAGACGAAGTAGCAATTGCTTCCACTTACTTGTGACAGGCTCCTCTTGGTTTTCTTTCTATCTGACCTTTCTTGGACAACTATTGTTCTCTTCCGACACCATCGGTTAGAAATCTACAAGATCTGTAGGTCTTCCCCTTTTTTACGTTTCATAGATCTTCCCTTTATTTATTCAATTCCGATATCCTTTACGAAATTAATTTTTCCCCCTTTCCAAAAATGATTCCTCGTGGTTATGTGGTGATCGTTCAAAGAGGTAGTACAACTAAATGTAACTTAAAAACTCATCAGTCTGTCGAACATACAAGTTAAATATAAGTGTTACACTATAACAGACGTGTAAAAAACACATTATCAAACAAGGAATAGAATACACATAATTAAATATGTTTCGTTCTTAAAAGAACATTATCAGATTATATGAAGTCACGCTCAATATTTGGAAATATTTGTTTATTTCTCTCTAAACACTCGAGAATTTGAAATTTGGAACTTATCTCAATGCAGTCCTGCTTTGTCTCCACTCCAGCACAATGCGAGGCGTTTAAAAAGCCGTCACTCTTTCATTGGCTCGTATCCAACCGACTGACAGTCTACTGACCCTCCATTACGTCAGGCTCCCCACCCTAGTCAGGTCAGTGACACGCTGCACTTCCTCTTAAGTTGTTTTACCTTAGCCGGGCTGATTGGCTCAGGCGGTTGAGGCGCTGGCCTTCTGACCCTAACTAGGCAGGTTCGATCCTGCGGGCGCCTATGAAAGTATGGCTTCTTCCTTAACCGAGTGCAAGTAGGCAACCATGTACTCTTAACTTTACTCACAGATGAAGTTCGCTGCGCGTTTCAGGCCGAGTAACTGTTTAGATTGCATTCGGAATTCGACGGGCTCGAATCCTCCTCAAGATGCTTTTCAATTGTTTCTTCTTCTCACACCTCAATTCCTTAATTAAGGCTACAGTCCCTTCCTACGTAGTCCTAGCACGTTCCTGAACCACTGTTGCCAAAAGAACTATCTGAGTTGGTGGGAAGCTAAACCGCTGGCAAGAAGATAACACTCAAATCAAAAGAGAAAAAGGAAGATTGGAGATCCTTCGAGGAATAAACGTACTGGCAAAAGAAAGGCGAGAACTAAAAACAGTGAGGAAATGAAAAACCCCCTATGTTTCACAGAACTGCTAACGTCAGGGTCGGCAGGGAAGACGGGTAAACCAGGGATGCCCCGATGGGAAAGATGAAAGTAAGGAAGTTTAACCAATTTGCTTGTTCAGATGGCTCCCGTGGTTGCAAACCCACGCTTCCAAGTAGAGAGCCAGTGGTGCTTATCCCTTCCAATCTTCTATTTCGCCAGGCACGAGACACCGTGGATATGTTCTACCGCCTCCACTCACAGGACTACAATCAATATTTAAAGGGCCAAATAATTAATTAATGACGTATGGTCTCCGGAATGGCTTGGTTCAGGTCTTTCGAACTGACACCCTACAGGGAACCTGCGTGTTTGTAAGGAATGGGCCCTCCTTATGATGAATTCCAGTGTTGATGACGGCGCACATAACTAGTCTACAAGCCACAGCAATTAAGCAATTTCGGTAATTAGCCCCGACCCAGCCGGAAATCAAAAGCCTGACCCTTTGGGCCAAAGGCTAGCACGCTAACCATTTAGCCATACACCCGTACAAGGGCCAAATCAAATAATCCGATGTATTTCCCTCAAAGCAAGAATCATTACCATCTTTCTCTACTTTACGTCGCACCAATTTGTCTGGTGTGAAAATGGGAGACCACGGGAAACCATATTCAGGGCTGCCGACAGTGGGGTTCGGACCTACTATCTCCAGAATACTGGCTACTGGCCGCACTTAAGCAACTTTAGCTATCAAGCCCGGTGTTACCATTTCAGTGACTATGAGAATATCCAACCAATCTTCCGTTTCTCTACGGGGTCGGGTATGAAGTGAGATGAATCTTCGTAGCGACAGAATGCCCTCCTGACATCAACTTTATCAGAAGAGTAATGAGATGAAATCAATGAGGTGGTTTATGATAGTACGAAGCGAGAGGGTGCAACTCGGTGCCGACACATGGCCTACACCTGTCGAATTGCGCCAAGGGATCTGCTGAAGGCATTACGTCTCCATCCGACGGACGATTCACTATTGACAACGTCATATGCCGTCACTCCATTTCAGTAACTAAACTGACTAAATCTATGAGTGGCGAAATAACGAAGACAAAGAAAATTATTCACGAAGCTATTAAAAGTGTATCCGGATTGAAAATCTCATAATAGATTTGTGGCTCTGGGGTTCGAACCTACTATCTCCCGAATACTGGATACTGGCCGCACTTAAGCGACTGCAGCTATCGAGCTTGGTAATAAATATATTAACAACCGCCCAAACCCCATGGCACTACAGTCCTTGAAGGGGCTTGGCCTACCAAGCGACCGCTGCTCAGCCCGAAGGCCTGCAGATTGCGACGTGTCGTGTGGTCAGTACGACGAATCCTCTCGGTCATTATTCTTGGCTTTCGAGACCGGGGCCGCTATCTCACCGTCAGATAACTCATCAATTCTAATCACGTAGGCTGAGTGGACCTCGAACCAGCCGCCAGGTGCAGGTAAAATCCCTGACCTGGCTAGGAATCGAAGCCGGGGCCTCAGGGTAAGAGGCAGGCACGCTATCCCTACACCACGGGGCCGGCAAATATATTAACAACTAACTCAAAATTTATAATAAATGTAGCGTTTCTGCCATTTCAATACAAACCTTTTAGTCTTTCTCTAAATCAATGTATAGGCCTATCGTAGTTTAGTCGTTCCGGAATTTTAATCTCTTTGGATGTCAGCAGCACAACCTGGGGTTTTATCTGCATGTTTTATGTGCTTTAAAGTAACTCTTGAAAAGTAGAAAATGGGAAGAAAGTTGTCTAGGGAGCTGTGTTTTTCCTGAGAAGAGAATGGAAATCAAGGTAAATATGAAAGGAAAATCATAAAGAAAACCTGACGTTCAAGACATACTCCGTATCCCAAGAAACTGTAAGCAAACCAAGGAGTGAGAAGTTATTTTTCGGAATAAGCACTCCATATAATTTTCGTTATAAATCAGATACCGGGAAAGTGGAACATTCTTTCACCCTGAGATAAATATATATATTTTTTTGCTAGTTGTTTTACGTCGCACCGGTACAGATAGGTCTTATGGCGACGATGGGACAGGGAAGGGCTAGGAGTGGGAAGGAAGCGGCCGTGAACTTAAGCATTTGCCTGGTGTGAAAATGGGAAACCTCGGAAAAACCATTTTCAGGGCTGCCGACAGTGGGGTTCGAACCTACTATCTCCCGAATACTGGATACAGGCCGCACTTAAGCGACTGCAACTATCGAGCTCGGTGAGATAAATATCAAGGCAGTCTTGTGGTCCAGATCACATTCCAGGAATTGTGTTACGTGAGTGCGCTGAGGAGGTGACAACCCCACTAGCCACGATAATCAATTGGTCTCTTCGTACAGGCAATTTCTCGTCCCAATGGAAAAAAGGGTATGGCGTATGGCTTTTAGTGCCGGGAGTGTCCGAGGACAAGTTCGGCTCGCCAGTTGCAGGTATTTCCATTTGACTCCCGTAGGCAACCTGTACGTCGTGTTAAGGATGAAATTATGGTGAAGACAACACATACACCCAGCCCCCGTGCCAGAGAAATTAACAAATGATGGTTAAAATTCCCTACCCTGCCGGGAATCGAACCCTGGACCCCTGTGACCAAAGACCAGCACGCTAACCATTTAGCCACTGAGCCGGACAAAGGATATGTTATTCCAGTCTTTAAGAAAGGTGACAGTTCTTTATTTGTCAATTACAGACCAGTAGTTCTTCTTTTACTCCTTTCCAAAGTGTACAAAGCCTTGTACAGTGCAGTGAGCATGGTTTTGTCCAGAAACGCTCAACTACCACCAATCTTGCTGTGTACTCCCACTTCATATCTAGCGCCTGGACAATTACAAGCAGGTTGATGCCGTGTACACGGACTTTTCTATGGCTTTCGACTCTGTGCAGCATAATGCACTTCTGACTATGTTATCAGAATATGGCATTCATGGAAGCTTGCTTGAATGGAAATGCTATATTTACGACAGGAAGTATTCAGTAAAATACTAGGGTATCATTTCATGTCCTTATCAGCCCATGTCTGGCGTTCCACAAGGTTCACTACTGGGACCTTTGTGTTTCCTCCTATTTGTTAATGATGTGAATTGAATCTGATATAAAGAATATTAGTGATTGGTGCAAAAAGTGGCATTTACCCTAAATATTTCAACGTGCAGTGCAATATCGTTCACAAGGAAATAGCAAGTCAATATATTCAATTATCATGTAATGGATCAAGAAGTGAAGCGTGTTAATAAAATTAACGATCTTGGTATTATTTTTATCAATCAGAATGGTCTATATTTCAATGATTATGTGTTAAATATCGTTAACAAGGCATTTAAAACGTTAGGCTTCCTCAAACGAAATTGCAAGGATTATAAATCAGCTGTCCCATTGAAAACCCTGTATTTCTCGCTTATACGATCTAGTCTAGCCTTCTGCTATGAAGTGTGTATCTCCCTACAGCAATACTTAGTTAATGCCTTAGAGCGAGTACAGATCAGATTCTCAAAATGGATCAGTAAGAAGTGGTTGGGTATCAAGCTGTAATCGATAGATTATGATTTGTTTTGTACAAACATGTGTATTGAGTCTCTTAGAATTAGGCGGAGGTATGTAAGCGCACATTTCATACATAAATGTATCGGTAATTTCCTTGACTGTCCCAATTTACTCCAGTTGCTACCAATTCATGTTCCTTCTTCAACACCCGAGAGGCTGTCACCTTTCACTTACCCAGGTGCGGAACGGAATCACACAGGAACTCTTGGTCTATGCAGGCCTTAAGATCCCTGAATGAAATTAGCGCGATGGTGGATATATTTCACTCATCAGCTAGTGAAATTCACAAACGTATTATGGACGCTTCATAGACAGTGTGTTCCTTGTATCCTGTTCTGTGCATTTGGTGACTGAAAGTTATACTTCCTTCGGTCATTTCAAATGTATAAACACTTTTATGTTTTCATTGCTTTCGTATGTGTTTTGTAAATATGTATATATTATATATTGTATGTATGTTCAGTCCGTCAGCGATTCCGCTGGTGGGATCCTCAACAGCTCTTCCATCAGCTGTCCATAGATGGCCTACGCATCACTGAAGGGGCGTCCTAGGGAAATGAGGAGTGAGGTAGTTTCCCGTTGCTTTCCTCACCGAGCCAGAGTTGCTATTACACATCAGTCTGCCAAGCCCACTGAAATGCATACACCAACCGACCCTATGAGCAACATTTTCACACTATTCATAGCAGGGACTGACTGCATAAAAATTGGCATTACTAGTATCGTTCATACCTCAGTCACTTTCATATTGTCAAAGCCAAGGATAAGACAGAGACAGATCTATGAAAGTAACAAAATTGCTCTAGCCTATACCAGAATACATAGTGCACTGTAAACACTAGGTCCTGCCAGCAAAGGCATATATATTGCTTAGTTATAATATGTAGTAGTAGTAAGTGCTGTTAATATTGTTGTTATTTTAATGTCTTATATCATATGTAATTGGAGAATTAATAACTCTGTTGATAATAAATAAATAAATCAAATCAAATTAATTGAAGCCGTACCCTTTCCTAACCCCGACTACAAACACAGCCAACGCTATCCTATAGGTTCCAGATGAACAAAAGGTTTTCCTTGCAGAGCTTAAGTAATAGCCTGCATCTGTAAAGAGCATAAGTCAGTGAAGAGCCCAGGAGAGGATGTTAAACCAGGAGAATAAGAACGAGAAAAAAATATATAAACATTATTACTAATTTAAATTACTTTAATTTATTGCTTAGTACAGGAGTTTTGTCCGGCTCCATGTATAAATGGTTAGCGCGCTGGCCTTTGGCCACAGGAGTCCCGGTTTCGATTCCCGGCCGGGTCGGGGATTTTAACAGTAATTGGTTAATTGCGATGGCTCGGGGGCTGGGTGTGTGTGCCGTCTTCATCATTAGAATTCACAATACGTAGTGCTCCATCCTCATAGACACCCAGGTCGCCTATACGGTGTGAACTCTTTGGAGGCCACAAGTCATTATTATTATTATTATTATTATTATTATTATTATTTCTTGCTAGTTGCTTTACGTCGCACCGACACAGATAGGTCTTATGGCGACGACAGGAAATGGCTGGGAGTGGGAAGGAAGCGGCCGTGGCCTTAATTAAAGTACAGCCCCAGCATTTGCCTGGTGAGAAAATGGGAAACCACGGAAAACCATTTTCAGGGCTGCCGACAGTGGGGTTCGAACCTACTATCTCCCGAATACTGGATACTGGCCGCACTTAAGCAACTACAGCTATCGACCTCGGTATAGGACGTATCGTTTGCGAGTGATAGTGAATTGGTACTTATAAGAGCAATATTTCACAATACAGACTGTATTAGTT
This sequence comes from Anabrus simplex, assembly GCF_040414725.1. Taxonomy (NCBI): domain Eukaryota; kingdom Metazoa; phylum Arthropoda; class Insecta; order Orthoptera; family Tettigoniidae; genus Anabrus; species Anabrus simplex. The sequence continues at coordinate 107,368,344 of NC_090271.1, read as the reverse complement.
GTGAAGAGTGTAAGAAGCAAACGCTGATCAACGGACGTTAAGGTGAGTCTGTGTGAAATGTTTAGTGCCGTTAAGAATCACGAACTACGGTTGCATGAAGGTACTTAACCTAAACGAATAAGAGTTAGGTTCGAAGCTTAGACAACATCGAAACGTAATAAGTAGTTCACAAGATCACCGCTAAAGGCGTATTGGAACAATAATTTTGTGGTACTATCACTTGAGTTGTGAGGAGACAACACTAGAGCGCAGTTATACACCTAGTGCTAATGTGGGTCGTTCGCGTAATGTTCTGGTGATAAATGGAAACATCTACTAACACAATCACGCGTGATCAAAATCAAATGGTTACTCCGAGCATCGAATCATCGAATAAACTGAAAGAATCAAACGATGTCTCGCGAGATACCGACCTAATTATCCTATCTACAGCTGTGGAACAAGGTGAGGGAGAGGGGGAAGATGACCCAAACATGGTCGAGACGGCAGAAGTACAAAACAAAGAGCTTATATTTGTAACATTAGTCAATGAGATTAAAGAATGCGACAAAGTAAAATGGATCGAAAGATTGTAGCAGATGATTGATGCACGGTTTAGCAGGATGCCCCGAGGATGGTGGCCGAAAATAACCAAAGAGTTTCAACAACGCTTTGACCAAGGAGCTCGTCAAATTGATGTCAGGAATTTATACAATCGATTCAGACACAAGAGTCAGAATATTAATGCATGTGAAACGGATAACCTCAAAGAAAATAATGCAATAAAAATGCCATCTATGGTGAAGAACACAGACTTGTTCCTCAAAGTGAAACGAACGTTATTGACAAATATTGATGAATACTGTAAGAAGAAAGAGGCAAAAACAAGAACTAAGAAAATATTTAGCCAGGAAATAAATCAAGAAATATTCGAAATGATGAATGTAATCATAAAATCGGAACGAGTAGAACAGCAAATAACCACGATCGCCGAAATGAATGATGTGTTGTATGCATGCCAACAGACGTATGAGATTGTGACAGCTAAAGAAAAGAAGGCATCTGTCTGGAAAAGCTCTATCGAAGCCAAGATCAACAAATTGAATAGAAAATTGGAAATAATTGATGCCCACCGCCCAAATGAAAGAGCAAGTAAAGAGTTGATTAGAATGTGTAGAGAAAATCGAATTCATTCAAACAAGAGTAGTGATATTCAGAAGATGCGTGATACGATTCTTGAGAAAATAGCTATTTACAAGAAGAAGATAGTGATAGCTGAAAATCGTATAGCATCTAGGAACACAAACCGAAAGTTTGAGTTTAATAGGAAGACCTTCTATCGTGACCTTGAAGGCGACAGATTTACAGTAAGTGAAGATATTAATCTTGAAGAAACCAAACGCTTTTGGACTACAATTTGGCAATATGATGAAAGACAAGATTCTGAACAACTGATCCAAGAACTAAGTCCAGGGGAAGTGGAGGTAGATATGGATAGAGATAAGATAAAAGAGGTCATATCCAGGTGTATAAAGTACCTTGCGAACTGGAAAGCAACAGGACCTGATTTTGTATATAATTACTTTATTAAGAGGATGTATGCACTACATGAGAGGTTAGAACAACTAATCCACGAAATAATCCAAAACCCAGACTTGATCGATGAAGATCTTTATGCTGGGATAACATATTTGATTCCAAAAGTCCCGAATGCAAACATACCGCAGCTCCTGAGGCCAATTACATGCCTTTCAAATTTATTCAAATTAATCAGCAAAGTGTTTACGGTAATAGTCAATGATTTCTGTGACGTGAACAATATTATCTCAAGTAATCAAATGGGAACACGCAACCGATGCCAAGGCGCTAAGGAACAAGCACTTATAAGCAAAACCATAAACGAAAAGTACAATAATAAATTGTGTACTGCTTGGGTGGACATTCAGAAAGCATATGATTCGTTGTCACATGAATACTTAATTGAATGCCTACGGAAGATACATATGCCAGAAAACATCATTAAATTTGTCAATAGAACACTTGACAAACAGAGAACAACATTAATATGTGGAAATAAAGTGGTCGGTGACGTGAAAGTAAATAGAGGAATATTACAAGGAGATGCTCTATCACCCAAGTTGTTCGTAATTGCTATGGAATCATTAAGCAGAATTTTAAATAAGAACTGCGAGAAGATCCAAGCAGATGAACATGGAAGAATTGAGTGCAACCACCTCATTTTCATCGATGACATTAAATTGTTCGCCAAAGATGTGCAGACATTGAACGAGCTGAGCCAGTGGACGAATCAATGTCTCAACAACATGGGTTTTACAATCAATCAGCAAAAGTCAGCGAACAATATCAATTCGAACCATATCTTTGGAGAGAAGGTAAATGACGTGGAAGGATACAAATACCTAGGAATATTAGAAGACTCGAGAAATGTAATTAAACCCGAGAATAAAGTTATCATAGCCAACAAGATCGAATCACGGGTAACAAATGTATGCCAAACAAAGTTGAACGCGAGAAACCTGTTTGCAGCAATAAATGAGTATGCGTTATCAACTATTAACTATTATATTGGCCTGATCCCGTACGAGCACGAAGAATTTAACAACATTGATCTGAAGGTGAGAGGAATCTTGAGAGAGCATAATATCGTCAGAACAGCAGGTAATATGGAACGACTGTACCTGAAAAGACATGAGTTAGGAAGAGGACTACAAAATATTTCTGAGAAAGCCGAATTGATTTTACTAGAACTATGTAAATATTTGGCAACAAACACAAGAACGAAGTTTATCGCAGAAAGCGAAAGAAGAAATGCAACCCATCTTGGACTGATTGAAGAACATTTGAAACGGAAGTACCTAATTGAGGAAGGAAACGATGTCACGGTAAAAGTAGTTAAGCAGAAACAAAAACAGATGCGAATGGATCGAATCATGGCTAAGTCAATGCATTACACATTGTTCCGTGAACAACAGGAGAAATTTGTTGACGTAAAACAGTCATCGTTATGGCTAATGAGGGGGAATATATCTCCACAGGAAGAAGGAATGTTTTGTAAGATACAAGACAGAAACATCTTCTTTAGTCATGGGAGTATAATCCAGAGGTGCCCACACTGCAACCAGGGCAATAAGACACTAGATCACCTGGCAACACAATGTGGACGAATGCTTAATTTGGACTACAAGAAACGCCACAATGATGTTGTCAGATGCTTGCATTTCATGTTCACCAAAAAGTATGGGTTGAATAATTCTAAGAAAATAAAGAACTATAAAGTTGAAAATGTCATATCCAATCAGCGAATTAGAATAAAGTCAGACGTCATCATACAGACTGAGCTTCGCATTGAACACAATAAACCGGATCTGATGATACATGACCTTGTAAAGAATGAAATCCTATTAATTGAAGTTGGAATCACAAACAAAAATATCTTAAAACAGACTGAAACCACTAAAGGAAGAAAGTACCAGATGCTAGCCAACGAACTCTCACTTATGTACAATGGGGCCAAGGTGACGATGGTCCCTGTGGTAATAACATGGGACGGGCTAGTTACCAACTTGTTCAAGAAGCACATGGACAAATTGGAAGTGAGCAAACAGCTACAGGCCTACCTAAAGACCATTGTACTAAAAAGAACATGTGAGAGTGTGCTAATCGACTTCAGACGAGGCAACTTGGATAACGAGTTGTGGACGGAGGACTTGCAAACAATGATGGACCAGATGGAGGCGGTCCTGGTACCGTAAATGGTGTGCAAGAAGTGTGTATACAAATGCGTAGAATCATTGGATGTAACATGGACTTAAAAACTAATTGAATAAATTAATTGTTATTATTATTATTATTATTATTATTATTATTATTATTATTATTATTATTATTATTATTATTATTATTATACATACATTATCATTATATACTGTTATGCCTTTAAGCGTTCTGTCTGCAAGCCTCTGTGAATTTACTAAACGTCGCCACAATCCTCGATTTGCAAATAGTGTTGTGGCCTCATTTAGTTCTATACCGAGTCCAACCATCGTCGTCTTGGTCTACCTCTACTTACACTCCATAGCAGAGTCCATTATTCTCCGAGGTAACCTATCCTCCTCCATTCGCCTCACATGACCCCACCACCGAAGCTGGTCTATACGTACAGCTTCATCCATCGGGTTCATTCCTAAATTAGCCTATATCTCCTCATTCCGAGTACCCTCCTGCCATTGATCCCACCTGTTTGTACCAGCAATCATTCTGGCTACTTTCATGTCTGTTACTTCTAACTTATGAATAAGATATCCTGAGTCCACCCAGCTTTCGCTCCCGTAAAGCAAAGTTGGTCTGAAAACAGACCGATGGAAAGATAGTTTCGTCTGGGAGCTGACTTCCTTCTTACAGAATACTGTTTATCGCAACTGTGAGCTCACTGCATTAGCTTTACGACACCTTGATTCAATCTCACTTATTATATTGCCATCCTGGGAGAACACACAACCTAAATACTTGAAATTACCGACCTATTCTAGCTTTGTATACCAATCTGACATTCAGTTCTGTTGAATTTCTTACCTACTGACATCAATTTAGTCTTCGAGAGGCTAATTTTCATACCATACTCATTGCCCCTATTTTCAAGTTCCAAGATATTAGACTGTAGGCTTTCGGCACAATCTGCCATTAAGACCAAGCAGTCAGCATAGGCCAGACTGCTTACTACATTTCCACCTAACTGAATCCCTCCCTGCCATTTCGTACCTTTCAGCAGATATTCCATGTAAACTACGAACAGCAAAGGTGAAAGATTACACCCTTGTCTAACCCCTGTAAGTACCCTGAACCAAGAACTCATTCTACCATCAATTCTCACTGAAGCCCAATTTTCAATATAAATGCTTTTGATTGCTTTTAATAATCTACCTTTAATTCCATAGTCCCCCAGTATGGCCAACATCCTTTCCCTCGGTACCCTGTCATATGCTTTCTCTAGATCTAAAAAACATAAACACAACTGCCTATTCCTCCCGTAGCATTTTTCAATTACCTGGCGCATACTGAAAATCTGATCCTGACAGCCTCTCTGTGGTCTAAAACCACACTGGTTTTCACCCAACTTCCTCTCAACGACTGATCGCACCCTCCCTTCCAAGATGCCAGTGAATACTTTGCCTGATATACTAATCAATGAGATACCTCGATAGTTGTTGCAATCCTGCCTGTTCCCTTGCTTATAAATAGGTGCAATTACTGCTTATGCCCAATCTGAAGGTACCTTACCAACACTCCATGCTAATTTTACTACTCTATGAAGCCATTTCATCCCTGCCTTCCCACTATACTTCACCATTTCAGGTCTAATTTCATCTATTCCTGCTGCCTTATGACAATGGAAATTATTTACCATCCTTTCCACTTCCTCAAGCATAATTTCACCAACATTTTCCTCCTGCCCATGAGCTTGGCTGTTCACAACACCACCAGGATGATTTCCTTTTACATTGAGGAGATGTTCAAATTATTCCCTCTACCTCTCCAGTGATTCCCTGGGATCTATTACGAGTTCACCTGAATTACTCAAAACACTGTTCATTTCCTTTCTCCCTCCCTCTTGAGATTCTTTATTACTGTCCAGAAAGGTTTCCCTGCTGCTTGACCTAGCCTTTCCAGGTTGTTACCAAAATGTTCCCATGACTTCTTTTTGGATTCAGCAACTATTTGTTTCGCTCTGTTTCTTTCATCTACATACAAATCCCTGTCTGCATCGGCCCTTGTTTGGAGCCATTTCTGATAAGCCTTCCTTTTACGTTTACAAGCTGCTCTCACTTCATCACTCCACCAAGATGTTCGCCTTTTCTCATCTTTACACACCGTTGTTCCTAGGCATTCCCTTGCTGTTTCTACTACAGAATCCCTGTATGCCACCCATTCACTTTCTATATCCTGAAGCTGCTTACAGTCTACTGTTTGAAACTTCTCACTAATCATATCCATGTACTTCTGTCTAATTTCCTCGTCCTGGAGATTTTCTACCCTTATTCGTTTGCAGACATATTTCACTTTCTCTACCCTAGGCCTAGAGATACTTAGTTCACTACAGATCAGATAGTGGTCTGTATCATCGAAAAATCCCGGGAAAACTCGTACATTCCTAACAGATTTCCTGAATTCAAAGTCTGTTAAGATATAGTCTATTATGGATCTGGTACCCCTAGCCTCCCATGTGTAGCGGTGAATAGCCTTATGCTTGAAGAATGTATTCGTAACAGCTAAACCCATACTAGCACAGAAGTCCAGCAAACGCTTCCCATTCCCATTAGCTTCCATATCTTCCTCACATTTACCAATCATCCTTTCGTATCCTTCAGTTCTATTCCCAATTCTCGCATTGAAATCGCCCATTAGCACTATTCTATCCTTGCTGTTGACCCTGACCACGATGTCACTCAATGCTTCATAAAACTTGTCAACTTCATCCTCATCTGCACCCTCACATGGTGAATACACGGACACAATTCTTGTCCTAATTCCTCCCACTGACAAATCTACCCACATCATTCGCTCATTTACGTGCCTAACCGAAACTATGTTGCGTGCAATGGTATTCCTGATAAGGAGCCCTACCCCAGACTCTGCCCTTCCCTTTCGAACACCCGTCAAGTACACTTTATAATCTCCTATCTCTTCCTCCTAATCTCCCCTTACCCCAATATCACTTACTCGTAGCACATCCAGATGCATCCTCTTTGCTGACTCAGCCAGTTCTACCTTCTTTCTTCCATAAGCCCCATTAATATTGATAGCTCCCCATCGAATTCCATTTCGTTAACCAAGTTGTTTCCAAGGAGTCCCTCGCCTGTCAAATGGGAGTGGGACTCCATTACTCCCCATAGGTCCGAGGCTTGCTTAAATTGTTCTATCAAATCAAATCAAATCAAATCAAATCAAATCAAATCAAATCAAATCAAATCAAATCAAATCAAATCAAATCAAATCAAATCAAATCAAATCAAATCAAATCAAATCAAATCAAATCAAATCAAATCAAATCAAATCAAATCAAATCAAATCAAATCAAATCAAATCAAATCAAATCAAATCAAATCAAATCAAATCAAATCAAATCAAATCAAATCAAATCAAATCAAATCAAATCAAATCAAATCAAATCAAATCAAATCAAATCAAATCAAATCAAATCAAATCAAATCAAATCAAATCAAATCAAATCAAATCAAATCAAATCAAATCAAATCAAATCAAATCAAATCAAATCAAATCAAATCAAATCAAATCAAATCAAATCAAATCAAATCAAATCAAATCAAATCAAATCAAATCAAATCAAATCAAATCAAATCAAATCAAATCAAATCAAATCAAATCAAATCAAATCAAATCAAATCAAATCTGTTGAAAAATTTGCGACGTCACGCCTATCGGATAGCTGAATCAAATCAAATCAAATCAAATCAGTTGTATTTGGGAAAAGAGATCTCGCTCACTTGTATTGGGTGCTTCTTGTTAAAGTGCATTCTCTCTAATAAATTGGTTGATGTATCCTGGTCCGCTGTAGTTGTTTCCAATATGATGCACAAAACGTTTAGAAGCACCAACGTAACGACAGAGAAGTTACCGAATACTGCAGTAGTTCAGACTAACCGGGATTCAATTTGTTGAAACGCCTCGTGAGGGCTCTATGCATTGCTCAGGGTACACAAAGCTCTAGCGAATATCTATTCAGTCTACCAATGCGTAGCAATGGAACGGCCGCGTTATACGAACAACCAAGTTTTGGATATGCTGGTTGTATTTCGACTATCACTGCAATGAACAACAAGACAGACAACATCAAGATCGCACTATGTCCCGGAATGAAATGAAATGAAACGGCGTATGGCTTTTAGTGCCGGGAGATCCCAGGATGGGTTCGGCTCACCAGGTGCAGGTCTATTGATTTGAAACCCATAGGCGACCTGCGCGTCGTGATGAGGATGAAATGATGATGAAGACAACACGTACACCCAGCCCCCGTGCCAGGGAAATTTACCAATGATGTTTAAAATTTCCGACCCTACCGAGAATCGAACGCGGGACCCCTGTGACCAACGGCCAGCACGCTAACCATATAGCCATGGAGCCGGGCATGTCCCGGAATGTAGAAGAGCGAGTACGCCAGCATGGTACGCTTCATGTGGCTACTCATTTGTTGGGGACACGGTGAAGAGAGAGGGAGGAATTAGATATGGTGAAACAAGCGATTGTCACAGAACCTCATAAAAGTACTATGACACACACACATACCAGTATGGGAAACTTCTGGTTAAAGTGCAGAGAATTATTAAACGAAATTTGCATCGACTCCCGTTCGAATGGCAGAGAACTCAGGGTCTGCAAGTGGATGACCACTTTACCCTCCAGGTTTGGCTTTTCCCTCGGACTCAGCGAGGGATCCCACCTCTACATCCTCTAGGGCAGTGTCCCGGATCTTCAGACTCTTGGTCGGGGATACAACTGGGGAGAATGACCAGTACCTCGCCCAGGCGGCCTCACCTGCTATGCTGAACAGGGGCCTTGTGGAGGGATGGGAAGATTGGAAGGGATAGGCAAGGAAGAGGGGAAGGAAGCGGCCATGGCCTTAAGTTAGGTACCATCCCGGCATTCTCCTGGAGGAGAAGTGGGAAACCACGGAAAACTAATTCCAGGATGGCTGAGGTGGGAATCGAAGCCACCTCTACTCAGTTAACCTCCCGAGGCTGAACGGACCCCGTTCCAGCCCTCGTACCACTTTTCAAATTTCGTGGCAGAGCCGGGAATCGAACCCGGACCTCCGGGGGGGTGACAGTTAATCATACTTGCCGTAGTGCTACACAAATTGGTTTGCGGCGACGAACAGCATTTTGTGTATATTTCCGGCAATAATTATGTTAATAATTAAAGAAAATAAACGAAGGAATTAGCAGATAAGATGACAAGGTTTGTACAAACAGCTTTTTAAAATAATTCCTAGTTCCAGCTGGCTAAGGTGGAATAAAAATGTAATGTGTACTCCACAAAGTGAAGGGGGGGGGGGCGACTGTCCCTCCTCGCCGCACCCCCTAGTCGCCGCTACTGTTTGTAGACACGCCAAAGGTGTAGGAGAGGAAATCTAATAACTTATTTATTTATACACGTGTAGACATTCCACTCGATGGAAGAGATGCATGTATGAAACAAAAACTAATACTGTTCGGTGAAGTACGTATGTAGAAGGCATACGTCTGTTTGGAGCTTCTGTTGCATTCCGACCAGATTGTCCAGATTAAAATAATGTCTGTGTATTCACCGCTGCTGATCATACTAGCTACTGCCGATATGCAGACAGCAAATATAGAGCGGCTGTACCATTCATCAGTCTAGAACTATGCGGTCGAAAACGCTGTTTACTAATGCAAGGGGTGCATTCGACCGGCCGCGCTGAGTAACATGCTGCGAGTGTGACTCTGTTTCTTATCTCTTCATATTCTGACGTAACCTGCCCGCTGGCAGTAGTTCCCCTGTTAAAAGTAGGTGGTAAACACCCCACACATCACTTATGCATGCGGGACATTTATAAGTAGAAAGTACGGCGTCTGTGAGCCACCTGGTATATAATGTCTCGTGTTCTTTCGTACATTCATTGCGGTGAATGGTGCAATAATATTAATATTATAAATACTGTGATTATACCTTCAATATCCTCTCTACACGAATGCGCCTGCAGGTACGGTAGCCCACCTTATTGCGGAGTATATATCTAAAAAAAAAAACGGTATACTTTTGGTCACTTTAAGCTCCAGACCGAACACGATTGCTGTTAACAGTGACTGAGTAGGCAATGCTAAATATGTAGTGATGTAACGATAAATGCTAAATCCGATTGGGGCCTTGCGAGTCTCAGTACGACGGACAGACACCTGTTGTTCTTTGAGCGTTGAGAGCACATGAAAACGAACGCGCGCTTTGATGTGCTGCCCATTAAATATCAATCAAACTGGCAATTTGCGCTCAGATACTATTCGTGTTTGTCCTTTGCAGTTCAATAACCGCTTTACTTCATAGCATCCGAGAGGAAGTGGAAAAGGCATTTAACACGATATTAACGAGCATTCACTTAAAACCAATGTTAAAAATATGAAATTTTCAGGAGAAACAATAAACTGTCTAAATGTGGTTCTGTGTTACAATGAAATGAGGCAAAGTGTTCACATATTTGATCATAGAAAGAAACAGTTTGTTGTAGTTTTTGAGGTTTAAAGTTTAAAGTTGTCCTCTTAAAAATAGAAAATATTCTGACATCGGTTGGTTTTGCCTGAAATTGTCACGACAAAACATAATAACCCTTGCATTCAGCTTTTAATGCAGCAAATTTTTTCCATACTTTTAACAGTTAAAATTCTTTTTTTTACATGAGTTGGTATTGAAAATGAATTAATAAAACACAATAATGTTATGGTTCACTAGAACATTTTCACTCGGTGCATCCATCACTGTTGTCATCCACATCATTGTCACCACCAGCAGTACATTATGGGCACTCTTCCAGATGTGTGTAGAACAGCCTTTCTTGATTCTGAAGGAATGCAAGCAATCATTTTAAGTCTTGCAACTTTGCTGGTGAAATAGGAAAGGGAGTTCCATATAACGTGGTTAGTGGCCATGCTACACTGCATTCAGTTTCCCTCTCAACTTTCGATATAATGCTACAGTAACAACTGATACCCGAACTCAAGATGGCGGAAAATGTTATGGCTTGCAAGCAAAAACACAAACAATATTGGCTTTACGTCGCACCGACACAGATAGGTCTTTCGGCGACAATGGGATATGAAAGGCCTAGGAATGGGAAGGAAGCGGCCATGGCCTTCATGAAGGTACAGCTCCAACATTTGGCTGGTATGAAAATGGGAAACCACGGAAAACCATATTCATGACTGCCAGCAGTGGGGTTCGAACTCATTATCTCCCCGGTGCAAGCCCACAGCTGCGCGCCGCTAACCGCACGGCCAACTCGTCCGGTTCAAGTAAGAAAAACAACCAACATTATTTGAGTATGGTTATTATTCCTGGAAACCCAACTGACATTGGCCGTGTTTACGGAAGTACCAATATTCCATGGCTTTGTAACTCGGTGACTTTGGTTGATATTGTAGAATATGTGATGTGCATAAAGAGACGAGTATCCTGTTATTCCCATCCTAATAATATCTAGTTTTTGGTACTTTTGACATTGGTTAATTTTTCCAGAAACCCTTCATATGTGAGTTGCCACGAACGTGTATCACTCTTTCTTACTTTGTGTAGACTCGGGACTGCACAACCAGCAGGGTTGTTTATGTTAAAATGTGTGTCTTAAATGCTAAACATTTTATAAGGAATTCATTCATGTCTTCTTCTTGATCTGCTTACCCTCCAGAGTTGGTTTTTCCCTCGGGCTCAGCGAAGGATCCCACCTCTACCGCCTCAAGGGCAGTGTCCTGGAGTGCGAGACATTGGGTCGTTGGATACAACTGGGGAGGATAACCAGTACCTCGCCCAGGCTGTCTTACCTGCTATGCTGAACAGGGGCCTTGTGGAGGATGGGAAATTTGGAAGGGATAGACAAGGAAGAGGGAAGGAAACGGCCGTGGCCTTAAGTTAGGTACCATCCCGGCTTTTGCCTGGGCGAGAAGTGGAAAACCACGGAAAACCACTTCTAGGATGGCTGAGGTGGGAATCGAACCCCCCTCTACTCAGTTGACCTCCCGAGGCTGGACCCCATTCCAGCCCTCGTACCACTTTTCAAATGTTGTGGCAGAGCCGGGAATCGAACCCGAGCCTCCGGGGGTGGCAAATAATCACACTAACCAATACACCACAGAGGCGGACTTCAGTCCTGTCAATATATTAAAAACGTAAGATATTGTTTTTCTTGTGTGACAATCTCGTAAAAAATTCAAAACGCGTGATTTGTCTACTAACTCGTGTATAGTCTCATCCAAAAACATTTTTTTCACTAAATAGGTTTTCTTTCTTGATGTAATTTGTTGCATAGCACTTGGTATTTTTTACGTGTTTGTCTGCTTGCACTCAAATTTGAATTAAAATAATCGCAGGCATAGGTATTACGCTGTCACATGGTCACAAGAAAAAACACGAAGTTTAAAGGTTGATCATCAAACATTATTTACTCCTTTTTTCGCTGTGCACGAAAAAGAAGAAAGCAGACAATGGGGTCTTGAGCGGTACTTCAGGCAGGTACCCCTTGGGTTGTACAGAGCCGCTTCGGAACATGCAGGAGGGTAGCATCGTGGTTTTTCACATGTACCTACACAGATACTTTCCTGTCATTTTACAAATATTTATGGTTGTAACATTTCCTCGGCTCCAGTCGGTGCTGTGTGTTGTTGTTGTTATACTCTAATTAATGTAGGACATTTGACTATTTGTTGAAGCCAATAATGGGATCGTGTTCATCTTGCTGAACTTGTCACCACCTGCGCTGTAATGCTGGACTTCCTAACAGGAAAACCCGTGTCCCATCATCATAGTAGTGCACTTGCAAACGGCTGGCCCGTTTTTCTACCAGTGTAAGCATGCTTGTTCTGTAGCGCGAGTGCTGTAGAGTTGTTAATATTCTTCAAATTTTTAGTGAATAGGGCAGGGAATCAACATGAAACACTATCCCTTGATGAAAAAGAAAAGCTCATACAAGCAAATGAAAATCAGAAGCAGTCAGTGAAATCACTTCGAAGTGATTTTTTTTTTTTTTTTTGTTTGCAGGTTGCTTTACGTCGCACCGACACAGACAGGTCTTATGGCAACGATGGGATAGGAAAGGTCCAGGAATGGGAAGATAGCGGTCGTGGCCTTAATTAAGAAACAGCCCCAGAATTTGCCTGGTGTGAGAATGGGAAAACACGGAAGAACATCTTCAGGACTGCCCACAGTGGGGTTCGAACCCACTATCTCCCAGACGCAAGCTCACAGCTGCCCACTCCTAACCGCACGGCCAACTCGACCTGTGAAGTGTTATTTTAATGTGCAAAAACACAGGAGAGTAAAACAGATTAAGAAGAAGTACCGGCCATAAGTAACTGGGAAAAGGCCAGGAAGAAGCAGTTATCGCGAGGTTAAGTCAAGAATTATTATTATTATTATTATTATTATTATTATTATTATTATTATTATTATTATTATTATTGCGGTTAAGATGCTGCCTTTCTGAGCGAAAATTGGCAGGTTCGATCTTTTCTCAGTCCGATGGTATATGAAGGTGCTGAAATACACCAGCCTCGTGTCGGTAGATTTACTGGCACTTAAATGAACTGCTTTGGGACAACATTCTGGCACCTCGGCGTCTCCGGAAACCTTCAAAGTAGTTAGTGAGATATAAAACCATTATTATTATTATTATTATTATTATTATTATTATTATTATTATTATTATTATTATTACCGAGTGAGTTAGCCAACTAGTTAGGATAGAGTAGCTGTGACCTTGCATTCGGGATGGTTTTCCGTCGTTTTCCATTTTTATACAAGGCTGTACCTTAATTAAAACCACGGCCGCTTCTTTCCCACGCCTAGCACTTTCCTATCTCATCGTCGCGAAAAGAGCTGTCTATGACGTTGCGACGTAAAGCAAACTGAATAAAATTATTATTATTATTATTATTATTATTATTATTATTATTATTATTATTATTATTATTATTATTATTATTATTATATAATTCGCTGGGGCCATCAAGGACCACGTTAAGTCTTGTTGCATTTGACACTGAACTTGGCCTCCATTAGAGCCCGAATTTCCCTCATTCTTTGGGAGTGGGCCTGCTTACGCTCCTCTGTCCAAGGGGCCCCGTGTCTTCTCTTCGGTTGCTCGTCTCGGTTTAGCCCGTTCGTCAATATTTTCTTGCGGAAGAGATCTCTGTTAAGGGCGTCTTCAGCTGAGATATGTAGCATTTGCAGGTCTTCTTTGGTATTTCTAAACCAGGGAATTGTGGTTTTGGGGTTTTAATCAAAAAAGTGAAAGATTTCTTTAGTTAAATTTCTACTGTCCATTCTTTTCAGATGACCGTAAAATCGTGCCCGTCTTTTTCTGATTGTGTCGGTAATTTTCTCTATTTTGCTGTAGACTTCCTTGTTGGATCTCTTTTGATGGATTCCATTTCTGTACTTTGATCCCAAGATTCCTCTCACAATTTTGCGTTCTCTTTTATCCAGTTCTTCAAGGAGTCCTTTGTTGGCATTTAGAGACAGGGTTTCGGCTGCATATAGAACTACTGGCTTCAGAACTGTTTCATAGTGACGTATCTTTGTGTTTTGGGAAAGACGTTTTTTGTTGTAGATTGTGCGGGATGTTTGGTAGGCTATTTCCAGTTTGCGTACCCGCTCCTGAAGTGCTTCTTTGTCCAGTCCATTTTTCATGATGATCTCACCCAGGTACTCGAATTTGTCTACTCGGGTGATGTCCCCGTATTTTGTATGGAGTTTTGGTGGAGCCTCTTTGATGTTAGTCATTACTTCTGTTTTCTCAAACGATATCTGCAAACCAGTTTGTTCGGCAATTTCCTTTAAAATTTCAACTTGAGCTCTAGAGGTTTCTATGTCGTTTGACAGAACAGCAATATCATCGGCAAATGCTAAGCAGTCTGTTGCGATCCCCTTGGATTTGGTTCCTTTTCTCAATGGACTGTAGTTGGTTTCCTGTAATCTCACCCGCCAGGTTCTGATGATCTTTTCAAGAACACAGTTGAAGAGTATCGAGGATAGCCCATCACCTTGTCGGACTCCTGTTTTGATGTCAAAGGAATGCGAGAGACATCCGTGAAACTTCACCTTGGATTTTGTATCGGTCAGGGTGGTTCTAATTAATGCCAGCACTTTCAAATCAACTCCAAATTCATTTAAGATGTTTAGCAGGACTTCCCGGTCAATGGAGTCGTACGCTTTCTTAAAGTCCACAAAGACAGACACATACCGCTTGGACCTTAGTGTACAATATCTGATGATCGTTTTGAGATTTTGGATCTGTTCAGCTGTTGAGCGACCTTTTCTGAACCCTCCTTGGTATTCACCTATTTTATGTTCGACTTGTGCTTCCAAACGCTTCAGGATGGCAAGTGATAGAATTTTGTAAGTCACGGGTAGCAAAGATATTCCTCTGTAGTTGTTGATGTTCTTCATGCTGCCTTTTTGTGTAATGGATGGATCAAAGCTATTTCCCAATCTTCGGGTAGGGTCTCCTTGTTCCAAATTTCTCCTATTTGCTTTTGCAAGATATCAAGTGATTCTTCTGGGGCATATTTCCATAGTTCTGCTACTACTGAGTCTTCCCCCGGCGCTTTGATATTTTTGAGACGGGAAATGTGGCGCTTGATTTCATCTCTGTCGGGTGGTCTGGAATCTGGGTACCTGAGTAAGGGTTCCGTGGTCTCAATGGCGCTTTGCGGTTTAGAGCAATTAAGTAAATTCTTGAAGTAATCTGCCAGAATACTGCAATTTTCTTCATTTGACGTCGCCAGTGTTCCGTCCTTTCGCTTAAAGCATAGAGATGGTGGTTTATAGCCAGTGAGTTTGCGTTTGAAGGCTCTGTAGTACTCTCTGCTTTCATTCTTCCTAAAGTTTTGTTCTATCTTTTCAATGAGAGATTTTTTGTATTTATTTTTCTCAGTTCAGAACACCCTAGCTGCTTGGGCACGTTGGGTTTTGTAGGTTTTCCAATCATTTTCTGATTTCGTAGAGTAGTACTGTTTCCACGCATTGAGTCTTTCTTGGAGGACTGATTCGCAGGTACCATTCCACCAGGCATGCTTTTTGCTTCTCTTGATTTCTGCAACGTCTTTGGCGGCCTCAACAAGGAGACTTTTGGCGTTGTTAAAGTCACAGTCATTTGGTCTAGCCTTCTCCTGGAACTCCTCGACCCTTTGCCGAAGTTTATCATTGTCGAAGCGTGTGATCTGTTTGGTTGTCTTCCTTGTGTTTGCGGGAATTGGTTTGAATTTGATAATCGACGTATAATGATCTGAGGCCACATTGATGCCTTTCTTTACCTTGACATTCATAATCTCAGGGCTGTTTCTCCTGCAGAACGCAACATGATCAAATTGGAACTCCCCGAAAGCTTGGACGGGAGAACGCCAAGTCATTTGCTTTCTGGGTAGATGGCGAAAGTGGGTCGACATTACCTGCAGGTTGTGATTTTCGCAAATGGACACCAGTCTTTTGCCGTTGGGATTGGTACTTTTGTGAGCAGGGTAATTTTCTATAACTCTCTTGTACTTCTGTTCACGACCTAGTTGGGCACTGATGTCACCCAAAAGAAGCTTGACATGGTGTTTGGGGATTTTGTTCAATTTTTCATCCAGTAGGTCCCAGAAATTATCAACTTCGCCTGGATCGGACTTGTTCTTATCGTTTGTAGGAGCATGTGCGTTAACTAGGGCGTAGGTTTTGTTCGCGCATTTAATTGTGAGTATAGACAATCTGTCATTCACAGGTTCGAAATTTGCAACCGATTTAAGGTTCTTGGTTCTAACAGCAAACGCGGTTCCAACCATCACAGCTCCATTGAGGATTCCTCTTTGCGCTTTGCTCTTGAAAAATCGGTAGCCTTCGGATTCAAAAATCTCTTCATCTGGGTACCTTGTTTCCTGTAGGGCCATTATGGATATCTGATTTACGTGAAGAGCTTTGGTGAGGGTTTTCAGCTTGCCAGTTTGTGTAAGTGAATTCATGTTGAAAGTTGCTAGAAATGTTTTAGATTTTGTCCTGAGTTTTTGACTCTTCGGGGTACACCGAGACGCTCCGACTCGTCTCTTGCATGATGTCGAGTCTCCCCCAGAATCGGAACGAGACTCGTGCGCCGTGGCGTTCACGACGAGGGATTTATCCGAAGATTTACCCCCTGGGGTATGTTTCTTGAAATGTTGTGCCATCATGCTTTTTGACTTGACCTTGCTTTGGACGGGTACCCATCCTTTTACAACTAGGGTTGTTAGCCGTAGAGGTTGCCTCAAGATGTTTTCTGGCTTCTGGTCATTTACTAGTCATCGCCGTAACCCTGGCAAGGGACCAGTTTTTTTTCACGGTGGTATTTTATTTCCCTACTACCCTCTGACTCTGCTGGAATCAGAGCCAGCGAGCTTCCCCAATTCCAATGGGACGCGCCCGATGAGGTAACCGGTAAATCCCCACACGGGTTATTATTATTGTTACGGAGATATCCGTGGTAGTTAGAGGTGAAAGAAGGTGCGGGCTGGAATAGGTCTCAACTACAAAGTTCGGATTAAAATTTCAACAAGGTTATATTTTCAAAACTTAACAATGGTAACATAGAATTTTGAGCGTACAACAAATAACAACAGTTAAATCAGGTACACAGCAACATTACAAATTCTGGGCTACAAGCCCCAAAGTCTGAGCTCCCAGCTCACACCCACAATTTAACAAAGGGCAGAAAACCCCTTCATTACATGGAGCTCTTGCTCCCGCTTAATAATATCAGGCCTCCTAGAGGCACCTTCCAAAATACCAGAAAGAGCTGACCTGCTCTCGATTTTTCACAAGCCTTATCAAAGGCCACAACAACCCTTACTCCTAACTGCCCTCAAGGCACACATAGAGTGAAACAGGGGTATCTAATACCCAACCTACAGGGCCTTTGCATGAAGAAAACAAAACATCAGGATGAGTTACTGGTCCAAAGTACAGAAAGAACTGGAGGCGTGAACTTGCACTCCAAAATACACCTTTTAAAACCTAAGTGGCTCTAGGCCGAAACACAGGGGCTAGTCCCAAGCTAGGGAGGTGACCCTTGTGAGAAAACTTTAATACATTAAGGAAGAGAAGAAACGGTTATAAAACGTGGTCACCTCAATTTCAAAATGAAGGGGAGTTCGAGAGGGTAAAGCACTCTCTATCCCCGGTTTACAGTGAAGGAGATTTGTAGTTTTCACATAGACAGAAGAGGAATTTACATTTTAAAGTGGTAGGTCACATATTAAAGGTTTCGAACCCTCCCCGAGAGTTAAACTACTGAGCTAGCAAGAAATAAAGATGCTAAAAGGCCATTACCTTGTTGAAGATCTGCTGTCTGAAGAACGAGGCGCTTCCCGCCCCCTGCTACATATTCACACACTGAGTTAGATGTTATACTAGTGGCCAGGAGACAGGAAAATCAGCAGTTTTTATACCCTCGCGGAAAATTCGAAACCTTTTTAGAATGAGTAGACACACCCTCTCAACTTTATTGGATAGCTTAGAGGTACATATCCATATCGAAGAAGACATACATGATTGGCTGAAAATTAATTAACCCTTTCAGACCTGAAAGAAAACTGGAGGTGTGAATTTTTGTTTGTACATCAAGAACTGACTAAAATGCTCCTCAATACACATATTAATAGTTTATTTTACAAAATAAAAACTAACATCCGAAAAACAGGACCCACACAATCGTGCGTATCAAAATTCAAAACCTCGTTGTATCACGTACGATGGTGTAGCTTCAAAATTTACGTTCACTAACCAAAGTACACACTTCATTGAATATATTCCGGTATTCAGTAAAGCTTCTACATTAATATAAACGCAGTAAATAAATACTTACTTTCGGCACTACTGCTTCCTGCCATCTCGCCGATCAACTGTGCTTTTTAAACTCTTCTTCCTTCGCCCTGGCGGTCAAGCGCATACTAAAATCAATTGAAATACACGCCACGTGTCCTGCACAATCACTGCAGTCCGGTGTAGCGCCAAAAAAACATCAAATACGGTCAGGGATAACTAAAATACGAACCCGCACAATTGTGCGTACTCGGTCTGAAAGGGTTAAAGAAATTTGGGATTGGCTAAGTTCAAAACTGGCGGAAGGAAGGATTAATATTGCCAACCCAAAAAATAAAAGAACAAAATTTAGTAAAGACAACAACTTTTGAATACAAAATTTCTTCAAGAAAGTTCATTCCTTCGCACCAGAGTGCGTAATCATATTTCTTAATAGAGACATCTGTTAGAGAATGTCCACACTTCTTGATCACTGAAAAACAAAAGTAAATCAAAAACACTCAGTGACATCTTCTGATAAACCGTAGAGTTAGTTCGGTTTTTAAAGTTCAGGGTTTCTCTTGTAGAGTAGATTAAATTGGCGCAAGATTTAAACTTGCGTCGTAGAGGTGTACCGCCCGGTACAATTATTATTATTATTATTATTATTATTATTATTATTATTATTATTATTATTATTATTATTATTATTATTATTATTATTATTATTATTACCGAGTGAGTTATCCACCTAGTTAGGATAGAGTAGCTGTGACTTTGATTCGGGGTGGTTTTCCGTCGTTTTCTATTTTTATACAAGGCTGTACCTTAATTAAAGCCACGGCCGCTTCCTTCCCACTCCTAGCCCTTTCCTGTCCCATCGTCGCAATAAGAGCTGTCTATGACGTTGCGACGTGAAGCAAACTGAAAAAAATTTTTTTTTACGTCGTTATGCATCGGAGCACGGTTGAACTTGCTTAACTGATGTGTTGGCCTTCATTTCCTCCCAAAATCTCTTCATCCTCTTGCTGAGCTTCTTCCTTCGTTCTTTTGTCCAAGTTATAGTAGCTCTGGTGTTGGGTTTGTCTTCAAAGTGGTGATTGTCAATTTTGGTTCTGAAGAATTTACATCTGTCCTGTACAATGTCTTCTGAGATGTTGATTTCCTGGAGATCTGTTTCATTTTCACGAAGTCAGCTGTTCTTGGTTTTTAATGAAAGGGCCAGGTTGAGAATTCTTTTAGTTAGCCTGTTGGTGTTCATTCTGATAATGTGTCCATAAAATTTCAATCGTCTTTCCGAAAAGTGTGAGAATTTTTTTTCAGAATGACAATATATCTCCTGGGATGATTTTTTTCTCCATATTCCATCTATACAAATTGGGCCAAAAGATTCGTAAATTTTTTCTTTCTTGTTTCTCAATGTCTTTGGTTAAAGATCCGCCACCAATGATTAAGGTTTCTGAGGCATATAACGCTTCAGGTTTGATCACCGTATTATAGTGTCTAAGTTTTGCATTCCAAGATACTGATTTTTTATTATACCTGTTCCAAGTGATCCTGTATGCTTTCTGTAATTTGGAAATTCTTTCTTTATTTGCTTCGCGGTTTAAACCAGAGAGCTGAATAATTTCTCCCAAATATTTAAATTGGTTCACTTGAACAATTTTGCCGAATTTAGTTATCATAGGTTGTCCATCTAAGTATCGTGAGGCTCTTTCCATGTACTGAGTTTTCTCATACGAAATTTGAAGTCCCGTTTTGATGGCAATTTCATGTAGTTTTTCAATGGAATGAATTGCTTCATGCCTATTATTGGAAAAGATTGCTATGTCATCAGCAAAGGCCAGACATTGCACGTGAATTCTGTCTTTACGTAGACTTCCAAGGGTTATTCCTTTAGTTTCCTTTTCCCAGGTCCTGATTACTTTCTCAAGTACCAAGTTAAACAGTAACGGCGATAAACCATCCCCTCGACGGAACCCGGTGTTAACAGGAAAAGGCTCAGATATTTCGCCTAGGAATTTAACTTTTGAAGTAATGCCAGTTAATGTTTGTTTGATTAATTCTCTTGTTTTTTATCCACTTGAAATTCTTCTAGAGTATCGAAAAGTGCTTGACGGTCTGTAGAGTCATATGCTTTTCTGAAATCTGCGCATTTGGAGGATAGTTTTGAGATTAAGGATTTGTTCTGTACAACATCTTCCTTTTCGGAAACCTGCCTGGTATTCACCAATTAGATAGTCTGTTTGTTTCTCAACTGTTTGTTTCTCAACTCTAGTGAGCAGGGCTTTGGAAAAAAATTGTAAGCAACTGGTATCAAACTAATTCCTCTATAATGATTGATGTTCGTTTTATCCCCTTTCTTGCGTAGTGGATGGATTAGCGTACATTTCCAATCTTCCGGGATTTCTTCAGTGATCCAGATGTTCTCAAGAATCGAGTGGATTTTCATTATTATTATTATTATTATTATTATTATTATTATTATTATTATTATTATTATTATTATTATTATTATTATTGCACCTATGGTTCCACTTGCATTGAAATTAGAATTTGGAATAGGATTTGAACACTACTTCTAACAATAGTGAACAGTTTATTAATTACTTGCCTTCATGTCACATTTCATCTCTATCCTCAGTCCTTGTACTTACGGATATTAAGCTGTGTATTTTCTTTTAACACTAGAATCGTGACGATTTATCTCACCCCTTGAACCGCGGATGGGTCGCTAATGTCACTAATGACTCACCTTTCTTTCATGTGACTTTCGATTAAGGAATGGAGTTACCGAGCTCGATAGCTGCAGTCGCTTAAGTGCGGCCAGTATCCAGTATTCGGGAGATAGTAGGTTCGAACCCCACTGTCGGCAGCCCTGAAAATGGTTTTCCGTGGTTTCCCATTTTCACACCAGGCAAATGTTGGGGCTGTACCTTAATTAAGGCCACGGCCGTTTCCTTCCCACTCCTAGCCCTTCCCTGTCCCATCGTCGCCATAAGACCTATCTGTATCGGTGCGACGTAAAGCAACTAACAAAAAAAAAAAAAGGAATGGAGTTATTGATCACTATTCAATTCTTGAGAATTATAACATACTTATTTAGTATTAAACAAAAAATGAAAAACTTAGCATGAAATACAGTACATACCGGTATTTCAAACACGCGTTGCTGCCTTTACAGTCTACTGTAGTCACGCAGTGCATTTACTACAAACAGTTTTCCTGCAGGCATGACACTTCACAAATGACTTGTTTCTAGTGCAGTTAGTCTTGACATGACAACAAGTGCGTTTCTCTTGTCTGTCAGGAACTTCTTCATGGACGTCAGCTCATATTTACTACTCTAACTGCTGCATAAGTTTCAGCTAGTTCCTCTCCCAGCTGCAGAATGAATTCTCTATGCTTATTGTACACCATCCACAAATGTAAAAAATGAAAATCCACAGCATGTGTATTCCTGCCAAATCGATTAAATTGGAAAAAGTGTGAACTGGCCATCGCCTGGATGGTGCTTTCGCTAAGTACTTACGGAACATTTGATCAACCATTTCAACTCCATATTTAGGTCCTTTATAAAAAGTTACGGTGTCTGGTTTCTTCTTTATACCACTCTCAATCTGATCATCTGTATACATAAATCGTCAGCGTAGCATCATTGGTCATCAGCAATGCTGTAGATAACAACTTTTCCTTTGTCTCTTTTTGACAAAGACTGGTACTTCGTACAAGCTGTGTTCATAGTACCGACAAGGGTATCTGAACTCACACTCACCATTGGGTCTAGTGTCATCTCTTGAAGATATGGCAAAGCATTCACAACGTACTTCAACATACCTCTGTCTGTATTTATCTGGTTTGGACGCCATGATCTGTGTAAATCTGCAGCGACATTTAGATGGAAAGAGTTTCTCATAAATAGTTGTAGATTGCACTGGTATGCAGCTACACTGTGCGTTTGCAATGAAATTATACAAAATCAAACTTAGTTTATCTTTTCGGATATTATAGATTTAAAATTAATTCTTATTAATTTCCTGAATCTGTCACGTACCATCGACGCCTTTACAAAAGGAATAGCCCACTTCGCTGTCCATAGCCAATGCAGTTCTAAGCTCTTCGCTCCTATGGCAGCAGGGATGTACAGAATACTAAAAAATACTTCCAGTTCTTCCATTTTCAAAGCTTATATCTTAGTGCACGACTCAATATGTTTCAGCATCCTGTCAGTGGTCATCAGTCGCCAAGCAATGATGCAAGTCACATTTACATAGTGTTTTACGTGTGGAGTGGTGACATGGCGATCTTTGAACACATTTCGATGTGAATTTCTACCAACTATAACATCATTCACCAGACCAACTTCCCAGGTCGTACCATCTGAGAAGAACATTTTAGTATCTATGGCAATATCTGAAAATTGATGTGTTCCTTCATCAGACGTAACTTTCAAAGTTTCACCCTCCGATTCATGGTCCGAAATGTCATTTAGGGTGTCAATAATACCTTGCACTTTCATTAGTCGACGCAGAGCCTTAATAAACGGCCGTATCACTACTTGCTAGGAAAGTTACACATAGATGCTATATTTCACCAAGCAACGAGGAGGTTTTGAGTCAACACTGGGCGTATTCAAACACGAATAATGTTACCGATTTCAGAGGCGGCTTCTCCTCCTGAACAGCTGGCATGGATAGTTGCTCAGTTGTGACACATGATTTTATTGTTGAGAAAGCAGCAAGAAACAAAAGACACATAAAACGCGAAGCTGTACGAACGGATATATCGCTATCACTGATGGGTCAAATCTGACCCAGACGTGTTTCTAGGTATATGTAGACGTTTTCTTAATGAGTTTTTTCCAAGAATATGAAATTGCATGTGGATTTCTATTGTAATTATTGATAAAAAGTCATAAAACTTCAGGATCCCAAGTAAAATAAAAAGAACATATGAACGAAATAATTAGCAAACGTTCCAGCCACGGTTCTAATGTTAAGGGCCATGGGCGTATATTTACCTTGACTTGATCCACAATTTCTTTCATTTTCTCCCCCTTCCCCCTGCTTTCCATCGTAAAAAGTGATCCGTAACAGAGTGAAAAAAATTTCCGACGATTGTTGGATTTGCACTAGTAGTGGATACTAATAACGATTTTCACGCAAACACATCCAGCTGTATCACGCTGTCAACGTGCAAGCCCTCCGGCCTGTACGTTCGAAAGGCTCCTTTAACATGTTAAAGCGTAATTGTCTGGCAAAATGTTCGAGTTACAATGAACATCCACAACAACATATTCGCTGGACTTTTCTTCTAAATTCTGCGGGCTGTACACATTGTATCAGGTGTGACTGAGGAAGTGTACAAGAATATGATTCGAAGGTAAAATCTTTGCATCGACTTTGATTTTCATCACATCGAATCTCTGTTGTAGTGGATGAATATGCTAACCATCAATTGAAGAAGAGAAAGACAGATTGTTAAGCTTACGTAAAAAATGTTAAACATATGGTAATATGGCAAAATCAAAAATGTTCTTTGCAATTAAAAATTGTTACCAAATTGTGAATGTTCGTTTGTTATAAATGTAATTAACTGAGTCAAAATTATCAAATTACTATCGCTCCTTCACTCAGTGGGAGCGGGAGATTTAAACACATTTGAAATTATATCTATAATACGGAAATTGTGCGTTTGTGGGCAAGATTTCCTTTGAAACAAACCCTAAGAGTATGTAAAAAGGATTTCCGAGCACCCTGTATACGACTAACAGCTTAACGTTATTTTGTTTTGTTATCGGATGAGCAGATAGTTAGTCCTGACATTATTCGTTGGTGAAAAGTTTGCATCGAAGTTGATGGTCATCACATCAAGCTCTGTTGTAGTGGACGACTATGATATCTAGGGCTCGGATGTTTAGGAAAAGTCATACTTTCTCTTTGCCATTATTTTCTTGCCTGATTGGATTTTGGTGCAAATCAGGTGACTATATTCACAATTAAGTGATTTTTATTTGTTATATAAATGCACATTTTGGCTATTTTTTGTCATAAGGCCATATTTTGACCTATTTTTGTAGAAACGCCATATTTCGGTCATATTTCGGCGGTTTGGCGTCAGCTGTAGCTGTGCAAAAATCATCGTCAACTTTCCGAATGAGAACTAGTATTTACAAAACTGCTTTTCCGTATCACATCTATAGTTAATACAAATGGAATACTCTGCCCCTTCTATCAAGATTGCGCAGGAATTGTTTTCCTACAGTTTGTCGGAAAGTCTGTCATATATTAAGTCGAACTTTGGAATTGTATCGAGTGCAATTACTCGTTCAGGAGCTGCTACCCGGTAGCTTAGAAATTCGTGCAGGTATTGAAATTGTGAGAAGTGTTGAACTTTCCGCACAACAATCACATGGAATACTTTGCATCAGTATAAAATGGAAACTTTAAAATGTGCTTAATCGAAGTGACGGTTTTCGTTGTGTGTGCAAGATAAATGTTGTTCTTAGAGGAGAAGGTACCAGTACAATTCAAGATGAGTGCATACTCGACAGCAGTAATTTAATATTATTTAAATATGCACTAATAACATCTTGTGACGTAGAAAGGCTTCTCTCCTTACAAGAATGTGTTAAGTGATAATCGGAGGTCTTTTGCGTCTGATGCTTTGAAGATGGATCTTGTCATACACTTCAATACCACCCCCGGAGAAGAATAAAAACGTTATGCGAGTTTGCACTATATGCCGAGCCGCCCTACCATAATGTATCGAAAGACATCTACTTAATTCTTTTCGTGGTGCTCAATTTAAACATTAACGCATTTGAGAAATATTAATGTAATCTGGGCTTAAACGTTCCAAAATATTTTTTTAATTGATTGATTTCTAGTTTTCTTCGTATGTCAAACCACCGATGAAGGGTACAAACGTTCTGACTTTTAAAATGTTGTGTGATCTGATAATCTTAGCGAACATAGTACTTGATAGGAATGTATTCAGAATTGTTTGATAAGTGAATCGAGGACAATAGACTGTGAATAAATTCTAAACATTTATATTCAGAGAATTAATATGAAAGTAAGAATAAAGAATTTAGTTAACAAATATGTATTAAAGGAATTGCCGTTTCGATTTATAACTTACTTTAAAATGGCCATATATAGATTAATCATTTTTGGGTCATATTTTGTAATTTTTACGTCATATTTCATAACTTTTGAGGTCATATTTCGTCACTTTTGAGGTCATATTTGCTTGCCTATTTCGGCTATCTTTTAGGTCTTGAACATCCGAGCCCTAATGATAACATATGAACATTTATTTGTAGAAAATTGAATTCTAGATAGTCTTACTCAGTTCTGTTTTTTACAGGACTATTCATTTCCCCGGTTCGCTATACTTTTTTAAATTGCCTTTTTCCCTGATAAGCCAGCATAAATGAATAATTATCAGGAGAAACGTATAAAGGGTCTTGGAGTAATATATACGCAAGGGCGAGGTCCAGAGAAGACTGTAGGTGTTTATTAAGACCACAAATGAGTGTAGTGGTACTAAATTCCCAAGCTCTTGCGTACGAAAGATGCAATCTGTACCATTTATTTCTTTTGATTGGTGTTCCCTTTTCTGGTATCAAATGGGTTATTTTAAAGTATAAAGGAACAATTCCTTGCTAATGAAGATATTTTCCTTCCTCGTGATTCAAATGTTGCTCTTATACAGAAAAAGTAAGGTAATCTCAACCGAGTTCCATAGCTCCAGTCGCTTAAATGCGGCCAGTATCCAGTATTCGGGAGATAGTGGGTTCGAACCCCACTGCGGCAGCCCTGAAGATGGTTTTCCGTAGTTTCCCATTTTCACACCAGGCAAATGCTGGGGCTGTACCCTAATTAAGGACACGACCGATTCCTTCCCATTCCTAGGCCTTTCCTATCCCAACGTCGCCATAAAACCTATATGTGTCGGTGCGATGTAAAGCAACTTGCAAAAAATGAAAGTAGTCTCAAAAGCACATGTTCCCAATCATCTTCATGAAACATAGGAGCTGGAGTAGTAAAGCAGTTCATGCTACGAATAGTGCAAAAGCATTTGGTACTGAAACTATGGCAGATAAGACTATCAATACAAAGATATTGAGTATTTCGTTTTTTACAAGTTGCTTTACGTCGCACCGACACAGATAGATCTTATGGAGACGAGGGGCAAGCCGAGGGCTAGGAGTGGCAAGGAAGCGTCCATGGCCTTAATTAAGTTATAGCCCCAGCATTTGCCTGGTGTGAAGATGGGAAACCATGGAAAACAAGGGCTGTGGACAGTGCAGTTCGATCCCATTATCTCTCGAATACTGGATAGTGGTCGCACTTAAACGACTGCAGCTATCGAGCTCGGTCTGAATATTTCCTAAGCTGTCAGCTATATCTCGTGAGAAACGCCGTGCATCTATCTAAAAACCATACAATGAGGTTGAGATTGGCTGTAAGGGGAAAAGGGAGAAAGATTCGAAGGTCATAGGCCTACAATCAATAAGATTTAAAGGCAATGACACCCTGTCTGGCGAAGGAAGTACATAAAAAGTACTAGTGGACCAGTGCTGCTCAACAATATTCGTTATAAATTGGTCAGATTACTTGCTATGCCTGTCCTAGTCACATTGTTTTTCCTACACTTTTCAATAGTTTCATGAACGTTTACTTCTTCTTCTTATTCTTCTCCTTTATCTGTTTACCCTCCAGGGTCGGTTCTTCCCTCAGACTCAGCGAGGGATCCCACCTCTACCGCCTCAAGGACAGTGTGCTGGAGCGTGAGACTTTGGGTCGGGAGATACAACTGGGGAGAATGACCAGTACCTCGCCCAGGCGGCCTCACCTGCTATGCTGAACAGGGGCCTTGCGGGGGGATGGGATCATTGGAAGGGATAGACAAGGAAGTGGTCGTGGCCTTAAGGTAGCTACCATCCCAGCATTTGCCTGGAGAAGTGGGAAACCACAAAAAACCACTTCAGGATGGCAGAGATGGGAATCGAACCCACATCTACTCAGTTGACCTCCCGAGGCTGAGTGGACCCCGTTCCAGCCCTCGTACCACTTTTCAAATTTCGTGGCAGAGCCGGGAATCGAACCCGGGACTGCGGGGGTGGCAGCTAATCACACTAACCACAAAACCACAGAGGCGGATATGAACATTTACTACCGGTACATAATAATTGATTCATTCGTAATGTATCTTATAACACTTCTTTGCACACAATACTCACTGTGGTTCGACCATTCGGGCGTATCTGTACCTTGACATTAACGAGATAGCGCAACATACAATTGGCCGTGACTGAATACTGGCTCGGGTAAATAGATACCCACTTTTTCTGGAGTTTGTACCTGCGCTTCATTAATACAGAAGGGTAGTCGA
Organism: Anabrus simplex; assembly: GCF_040414725.1. Lineage (NCBI taxonomy): Eukaryota > Metazoa > Arthropoda > Insecta > Orthoptera > Tettigoniidae > Anabrus > Anabrus simplex. Next base: position 107,340,396 of record NC_090271.1, on the reverse strand, counting down.
CTTGATACCTTCCTGTTTGTGCGTAGGTAGACTCTTTTCTCTTAGCAGCATGCAAGTTATTAGAAACCTTCTGCCATCTGTTGAGTATATTCAGAAGCTGGGGAAGGTCAGAGAACCAAAAAGTAGCTAGCAGAAAATAGTATTCTTCCATAATTAGGAAGTGTATACTCTCTGGCTTGACAGGTAGTAACGAAATATAGCTCCATGCAATCACATTACTAAGGACGACAATCACATACAATATATCAGAATATTAATGCAAGTGTTAATCGCTTAGCAACCCGCTAAGTACAGAATGTTTTGCGGGCTAGGGAAAGCCTTCGCCTGCGGTTTTATTGCAGTGGTCACTTAGTGATTTGATTTTAGGGTTACTCAAAGTTAACTGACCTTAGAGGCCTATCAATGTCCGATAATTCACCGGCATGTGATTCCGGAAAGATTTGAACAAAAACGAAGCAAATCGGCCCAGTAGAACGGACAGACGGACTTGCCAAAAGTGTTTGTTGTAAACATTTTTAATATATAGATTATTTGCGTATGAAATGTTTGCAGGATTTAGCACCTTTCATAAACTGCGATTTTTGTTTATTTCTCATCGTGGTAATTTCAACTTTATTATCGATCTGTTGTTATAGATCAATCAAAAGTTGTAGTTTGTTCCTTCGTCTTAATTCTCAAACACAAATCCCATACATTATTTGTTAGAAACAAATTCAGATAAATTTGGCAGTTTGCACCTTTCTACTGATATGTACTCAATTAGCCTATTATTTATTTATTTATTTATTTATTTATTTATTTATTTATTTATTTATTTATTTATTTATTTATTTATTTATTTATTTATTTATTTATTTATTTATTTATTTATTTATTTATTTATTTAGCTTTTTGCAACACATATATGCATATGAAAATTTACGTATACAGATATCTACAAAAAAGATATGTTATAACATGATATTCACTACAGCATTCCTAATATAAGATCTAAATTCTTTAGCCACTGTATAGCCTGTTCAAAAGCTTTCACGAAGTCCTCTGTAGATCCTGAAAATGCTCTCTTGGACAATATCTCTGCCTGCTGTCAGTTCTTGATGGATGAAGTACTTTTGCTTCCATCTCTTGGCACAGGCCAGAGCAAAGTGTAGCTTCCACTGAAGTCGCAGTCTCATCCATGGCTGTGACAATATGGAAGCTGCTGGGGTATGGGTGGTGCTAAACACATCCAGTGCGTCTGAGTGTCATGAAAGGTATTGCTCATAGGGTTAGTTGTGCTACAATAGCACTGTCTAGCCCAGTGAGGAAAGCAATGGCAAACTACCTCACCCCTCGTCTTGCCTAGTACGCCTCATTTTCGTACTACCATTGGTTTTCTGGTTTTCCTATAACTGCATAGCTTTTGGTGGTGCTATTCAAGGATCCAACCAGCCTTTGGGCTGATGGCCTAACAGACAGACAGGACAATATCTGACAATATATTAGATTGTCCCGCATCGCCACAATCACACGCAGGGGAAGACCACATGCCGCATCGTCCATGACTTATCCAGACTCTGCTAAGGGCAATCCATGTTCTCCATGGTAGATCAGATCTCTTTGATTGATAGTGGGCATTAAAGAGAGATCGCCATTCGTGTGAACTGTTACTGCGCGATTCTAAATGCTGCTCAGTTACGGCACTGAAGTCTCTGGAGCTCCAGAACCTGAGGAATGAATCCCGATCCGGCCGGGAATTGAACACGGTATCCCTTGGATCAAAGACCAGCATGCAAACCATTTATCCACTGATCCTGAGTATTTAACAGTGCCAGTGATGGTGATATACAGAATATAATAATCAGGAAGTAATAACCTTCCTAAGAGTTCAAGAACTGAGGACTACCCCGGAATATGGAAGTAACTAACACATTTTTGAAAAGTGAGATTTCAGTGGAAATAGGGTGAATCGTGACGCCTCTATGCTGTGGTGTCATCTTATGTCTTACATTTGAACTTCAAGGTGGTTTATAGCCAGCAGAAGTTTGTCCTGCGTGGTGTAAGGATGGAACATAAGTCAAGATGATGGACAGTGCTTGAGTTGGTGCATCACCAGGTGTAATGGATCATTTAAATAAAGACCAGAGACGAAATCACATCTATATTTTGAAATATTGTTATAATATTTTTGTTATTGTTGTTGATTTTTCTTATTACACTAATATAATTTCCTATGATATTGTTTTTCCAGGTACATGTACAGTATTTCTCTTCTCTTATATACAAACGTAATACATACTTGCAGATTATTTTCCATCGTGTCACTTCCAATATTCATACGTTATTTTTAAGACCTTAAGTTCAAAAAATGGAAACCTACAACCTGTTTTCCAGTCATTGACCGGGTCAGGGACGGAATTAATGAAGCAGATATAGGCTATTAATACGATGGCGTCGCCACTCCCAAAGTGATTTATTAATGACTGATAAATGCTATGAAATGAAAATGGAGAGTGTTGCTGGAATGAAAGATGACAGGGAAAACCGGAGTACCCGGAGAAAATCCTGTCCCGCCTCCGCTTTGTGCAGCACAAATCTCACATGGAGTGATCGGGATTTGAACCACGGTATCCAGCGGTGAGAGGCCGACGGGCTGCCGTCTGAGCCACGGAGGCTGTTAAGACCGAAAGTTATCAAAATAAAAGATTGTTTTAATAGATGAAGTCATTTGTACACTTGCATATGTAGTTAATTCAAGCAGTGTATACCATGAAGTCAACTCCAAAAATAATTCTGCTCTCTCCTGAAAAATTACTGATTTGTTGATTGCACCCTTATTCCGGTGAGGTCGTCAGTTACTGGAATTGGTTGTGCGGTTCTCGGGATTACCATACACATGGGCTACAATTTAAGTTTTCAATATATATATGGAGTTTATCTAGAATTAGCGTAGACAGTTTTACGTCGACAATTTTCCGACACCACGGTAACCATGGAAACCGGCGTACGTCATCTGTGTACAGAGTGTATCCGTGATGATGTTATAAAGTTTCAAGAATGGTGGAGGACGGCAAATGGATCAATTTGAGACTGGAATCAAGAAATCAAGTGGGGTGAGATCAGGTGAACGAGTGGGCCACGAAACAAAACCTCCTTTACTAATCTCAAGCTAACGCATTCAAACCCGATTGAGGTGTTTAAAGGTGACAACCCCAAGTCGTTGGATTCCGGCACGTTAAAGGACTACTGCGGGGCAAAATTCCTTCACCCCGGCGTCTGTTAAGAACAGACGGGCGTTAAAAAAACTTGGAATATTAATAACATTTGACTCGATCGTTTCCTGACTACGATTCCTAATCTCAAATTGATCCATTTGCCGTCCTCCATCATCCCTGAAACTTTATTACATCATCACGGATACACTCTGTATACTAGGACACGTAAAAAACACATATCCATGCTTCTGTGCTCCTCCGTGTAGCGGAGGAACTCAGTTAATGTTTTCCTCTTGAACAGTAAATTAATATAGATTATTATTAAAATAATTAATTATTGTTGTTGTTATCATTTCCTCAATACTTTAGGGAAAATGTAAGAGTAATATTAATGTATCTCCGTACTGCATTATGTTACTGGCTGAGAAAAGGAGTACCTGACTTGAAATCGATAGAAAAGCTTTACTATAGAACTATATTCGGACATAATGATCCACTGCGTGACACCAACCACTTAGACTGGACTGTGAAATAGCGACATAAAAACACTTGGATAGCGAAGTTCAGGCTGTATCGTAGGCTTCATTGGGATTTCTTAATACTGGTAGGAAAATAATGGCCAGTCTTGTGATTACCAGAGCTACGACGTAGTGTAATATTTTCATGAATATAAATGTACTAAATATATTTTCATGTGTTCATGTATGTAGGGGTCTATAGAGAAGTAAAATGAAATAATGAACATTTTCACTGGTGACAAGTGTGCCACACCTAATTACTTTCATATCTTATTTTCTGATATCGCATTCTTTACGATGTCATAGATCAGTCGATTGTGGAGCCTCTGTGGCTCAGGCGGCAGCGCGCCGGCCTCTCACAGCTGGATACCGTCGTTCAAATCCCGGTCACTCCATGTGAGAATTGTGCTGGACAAAGCGGAGGCGGGACAGGTTTTTCTCCGGGTATTCCGGTTTTCTCTATCATATTTCATTCCAGCAACACTCTCCATTCACATTTCATCTATCAGTCATTTATCATTGCCCCAGAGGAGTGCGACAGGCTTCGGCAGCCGGCACATTTCCTATCCTCGCCGCTAGATGGGGCTTCATTTATTTCATCCCTGACCCGGTCAAATGACTGGAAACAGGCTGTGGATTTTCATTTTCAGATCAGTCGATTGTGACTGGTTAATGGGCTCAAATTAATTTCAAGTCACGGCAGTTCATCAAATTATCAAACCACTATTGTCATTATTATTTCTTCAGCTTATCCTGGTTATTTCTGGCGTCACTGGAACCACGAAGGCTCATTTTGACTTTAGCCGGGTATTTAACTTCAGATGCACTTCCTAGCATTTTTGAGATGAAAATCTCGACCGAAAATTGACTGCGATTCGAACCTCAGCCTTCCAGGTGGGAAGCCAGCAGCTAAGCCACTGAGTTAATAATGTCCCTTATTCTTCTTCTACTTTCGTTTCGGCCAGCTATGGACCACGCTATTTCAACAATTTTCTGTCGTGAGCTATTTCACTTGCCCAGTACTCCCGCATTCTGCTTCAGTGACTTCCTTACGTTTTTCGGTCCATGTCTTGCCTGTCTTCATTTTAGGTTCTGTTCGAAAACTCTGCAGACCTTCAAGTTTCTTATTTAAATGGTCACGTTGCAAGATGACATCACGTAAGATCCCTAATTCTTGTAAGTCCTCTTCCTCCCTTTATTATTATTATTATTATTATTATTATTATTATTATTATTATTATTATTATTATTATTAATTGATTGAATATTTTATTAGTATGTCAAGAGCTAAAGTACAACTTTATGCTTTCTCTTAAGCCTGTAAGGGACACATCTGTGAAGAAAATATAGAATCCAGACAGAGAGTTTTAACGCTTCAATGGCGGAGCGGAACAGCTAGCTGCCTGGGCTGGTCCTCTTGGTTTCGTTGTGTTTATAAACTTAAAACACTGAATATTGATTTCTGCGTTCCCTCCCCCCACCCCTCCCTGCCTGTAGACGAGACACACCAAGCTGCGTTCGTGAGGGTGGAGAATCGGGTCGCCATTCTTTCGTTTCACAAAATCCACGAGCTTCTCACTTGAGTGATCAAACGTAGTCTATGTACGACTTCTCCAAGCTAACTTGTTTTACCATAGTCATTATCTTTATGTCACGTCCCCGCATCGTTGAGCAGTTCCTTTCTTTCTTATAGCCTACAAAAAAGAAGTGACTTATAATAATAATAATAATAATAATAATAATAATAATAATAATAATAATAATAATAATAATAATAATAATAATAATAATGTCATGCCAAAAAGGCTTCAGATTGAAGATCGATGGGCTTATTCTCAGAATAAGCGAGTATAGCAAAGCAAAAAGCAAAGTCACCTCCGCACAAGCCATGAAGGCCCTTGGAGGAATGGAAGGTAAAGGCTTCCACCATTGTTAACCTCGGCATGTGATGGGGTAGAGTGGTTAGCTCTACGCCCGGCCGCTTTTGCCCCCAGGAATTAACCTGGTACTCATTTTTGGTGTAGGCTGAGTGAATCTCAGGGCCATATGCACCTCCGGAAGTGGAAATCTCGTTTTTTAAATTTTACGACTTCCTGACGGGAATTCGAACCAACGTCGTTCCGGGCAGACCGAGCAAGCCTTTACCGCCTCGGCCAGGCAGCCCCTGAATAAACGCGTATAGAATGACCAAAATAATTTTCAACCTTGCGTTTTCATTAAAAGCCAAGAACAGCTGGCTTAGTAAAATTGAAACAGACCTCCAGGAGATTAATATCACCGAGAAAATTGTATGAGATAGACGTAAATTCCGAATACTAATAAAAAATAACCAATTTCCAGACAAGACCAACACCAGAATCACTAACAACTAGACAGAAGAACGCCGGAAATAACTTAGTGAGAGAATGAAGAGATTTTTAGGAGAAGAAGAAGAGTAAAAAAATAAACCAGCTAAATGAGTTCAATAATAATAATAATAATAATAATAATAATAATAATAATAATAATAATAATAATAATAATAATAATGTCCGCCTCTGTGGTGTAGTGGTTAGCGTGATTAGCTGCCACCCCCGGAGGTCCGGGTTCGATTCCCGGCTCTGCCACGAAATTTGAAAAGTGGTACGAGGGCTGGAACGGGGTCCACTCAGCCTCGGGAGGTCAACTGAGTAGAGGTGGGTTCGATTCCCACCTCAGCCATCCTCGAAGTGGTTTTCCGTGGTTTCCCACTTCTCCTCCAAGCGAATGCCGGGATGGTACCTAACTTAAGGCCACGGCCGCTTCCTTCCCTCTTCCTTGCCTATCCCATCCGATCTTCCCATCCCTCCACAAGGCCCCTGTTCAGCATAGCAGGTGAGGCCGCCTGGGCGAGGTACTGGTCATTCTCCCCAGTTGTATCCCACGACCAAGAGTCTGAAGCTCCAGGACACTGCCCTTGAGGCGGTAGAGGTGGGATCCCTCGCTGAGTCCGAGAGAAAAACCGAACCTGGAGGATAAACAGATGATGATGATGATGATGATAATAGTAATAATAATAATAATAATAATAATAATAATAATGGATGATAAAACCTTTAAGCTATTTAGGGCTTTTAAAGACCTTTGCTGGCAAGATGTAGTGTTTACAGTGCACTATGTCTTCTGGTATGGGCTATTATAAAATTGTTACTTTCTTTGACCTGTCTCAGTCTTATACTTGGCTTTGACAATATGACAGTGGCTGAGGTATGATTGACGCTAGTAATGCCATTCCTTGTACATCCAGTCCCTGCTAAGAATGGTGTGAAAATGTCGCTGATAGGGTCGGTTGGTGCACGCATGTCAGTGGGCTTGGCAGACTGATGTGCAATAGCAACTTCTGGCTCAGTGAAGAAAGCAACGGGAAACTACCTCACTCCTCATTTTCCTAGTACACCTCTTCAGTGACACCTAGGCCATCTATAACAGCTAATGGTGAACCTGTTGAGGATCAAACCAGCCTTCGTGCTGAATACCCAACATACATACATACAGTGTTTCGCTTCAGTATAGCAGTGAACTGATTAGTTGGAATGCTACACCTTTCCAAGACGCTAGCGCTAGTGCGCCGTAGATACACCACTGCAAGCTGTTATGTAGGACAATACAGTGACGGTGCACTAGGGGAAGCATGTGCCTCCACTTGTGTAAATGCCTGCCTGTGGCCTTTTGCATTGTCCTACATAGGAAGGTTGCAGTGGTGTCTCTACGGCGCACTAGCCACCAGCATCTTGGAAGATTGGTGGCTGCAGAGTGGGTCTGGGCCAACAAGTGGCCACGGTTGGTCCGTGATCCAACAGCTTTGCAGTCCGACCGGCCAACCGAGCAGAGCAGGGGTGGCCACGGCTCTACCGCGGCTCCACGCCTCTGCATTTAGGATATGGGACAGGACTGGACCTCACGGTTGATCCCAACCGTCGTTTGTCCTGAGAATGGTTTTCCGTGGTTTTCCATTCTCTTGCATTAAGGAGAATACTGGGACACTTCCTAGTACAGGTCACGGCTGTCAACCCTCTCACCTCCTTGCATCTCTTTCACTGTAACAAATCTCCCGGCCTGAGAGACGGCGTTACAGTCTAAAAGGCCCACCTCCCTCTTCAGGGTAGGAATGAAAACGTTTAGTAGTAGTGTCTTGGAAAGATGTAGCAGTCCAACTAATGAGCCCACTGCTACACTGGAGCTAAACGCTGTTAATTTCACGATTGAAAAGTCCTAAAGTATTTAAATGTTTTTAACAGTTGCAATCAATGAAATTATATTATGGCTTCCTTGTGGGAAATTAATTTTTGAAATAATAATATTGTTATATCGAGGGCCTCTTCATTTCTATCTATATTAAGAGATGCCAGTGTGTTTTAACCTCCTGAGATACAGAACACTATTTGGGAGTTCAAATTCCTTGAAATTGAACTTTTGAACCAAATAGGGCACTGTTCGTCATGAGGAATAGAAATAAAATGTTAGTCCTCTTAATTGGGCTTGTACTATACAGAGACCCGATGTCCTTTTACAAATACATGCTTATTTACCACAAGGTACTTATGTTTCCCAAACTGAAATTACACACACGAATATAAGTACTCTACTCTTTTCTTTTTTTTTTTTTTTTTTGCTAGTTGCTTTACGTCGCAGCGACATAGATACGTCTCATGGCGACGATGGGACAGGAAAGGGCTAGGAGTGGGAAGGAAGCGGCCCTGGCATTAATTAAGGTACAGCCCCAGCATTTGCCGGGTGTGAAAATGGGAAAGCATGAAAAACCATTTTCAGGGCTGCCGACAGTGGGGTTCGAACCTACTATCTCCCGTATACCGGATACTCTACTTTTTAACTATACAGTCATAATTTCAATCAGTTAAATTATTTAATAATTTCATCACCGAAAATATAAAGCCTCCGTGGCTCAGACGGCAGCGCGTCGGCCTCTCACCGCTGGATACCGTGGTTCAAATCCCGGCCACTCAATGTGAGATTTGTGCTGGACAAGGCGGAGGCGGGACAGGTTTTTCTCCGGGTACTCCGGTTTTCCCTGTCATCTTTCATTCCAGCAACACTCTCCATTAATATTTCATCCCTTCTGTCAGTCATTTATCATTGCCCCGGAGGAGTGCGACAGGCTTCGGCAGCCGGCACATTTCCTATCCTCGCCGCTAGATGGGGGCTTCATTCATTCCATTCCTGACCCGGTTGGATGACTAAAAACAGGCTGTGGATTTTCATTACCGAAAATATAAATATATCTGAGCGCTTTATATTGAACGATGTAAACTTTGGCGGTTCCATCTTGTTTTACCCATCTGACCTACTTTAATGGGAGACAGCGAAGTGAAAAACATACGATATTCCGGTAAATACATTTCCTAACATCTGAAGAACAAACGTTTCCTTGGTGTCTTTGTTTCTTGCTGGTAATTCTAACTTTTAAACTCGATGTCCTGCTGAAAGGATGACAGGCTTCAGGAGACTAACCCTTAAGTGAACGTACTTTTATTTTGACATTTCGAATATTTCTTTGGATTCCCTGGAAGTTTGATACAACAAGAGAAAAAATTATGTGTGTAAGCTCCGATTCGAAACTCTTTGGCATGCTGTGTGCTGCTTACGGTGTCAAAGAATGGAACTAAAGGCCTCGTCAATTAACTAACTGCAGGGTGTGAAATGCGGATGTATCGCAGAATGGGCAGACCACGCCAGCAGCTGGGAGGTAACTACGCCGTGCCAGGAAATCATGTGAAGTGCAGGAAAGCAGCGTATTTCCGTCACACCTTCCGACATAACAAATACTGTCTGACTGTAAGATGGAATGGGAAATGAGGACATGGGGGGAGAAAATTATCCTGGACACGGAAGCTCAGTCTGTGCTTCAGCATCCGCGAAACAACAACTCTGATTCGGGAAACTCAACATACGAAAAAATACTCCATGAGAAAGAGACCTGGTAAGTGCTTTGTTTGGAGCATGGCGTTAGACCTATATGGGACAGAGACGTGTACATTGAGAAGCAAAGCAAAGTTACCTCCGTACAGGCCATGAAGGCCCTTGGAGGAGTGGAAGGTAAAGGCTTCCACCATTGTTAACTGCGGCACATGATGGGGTAGAGTGATCAGCTCTACGCCCGGCAACCTTTGCCCCCAGGAATTAAGCTAGTAATCATTTTTGGTGTAGGCTGAGTGAACCTCAGGGCCATATACACCTCCGGAAGTGAAAAACTCGTTTCTTAAATTTTGCGACTTCCAGACGGGGATTCGAACCCATGTCCTTCCGGGCGAACCAAGCACGCCTTTACCGCCTCGGCCAGGCAGGCCCTGTACATTGAGAAGAGAAGATGAAAAAAGGCTTGGGACGTTTGAGATGTGAATATGGAGGAGAGTGGATAGAATAAAATGAATGGAAAGAGTGAGAAATGAAAAAGTACTGAAAAGAGTTGGTGAGAAGAGAAGATTGGTGCAAGTTAGAAGATAATTCTTTTTTTTTTTTTTTTCGAAGTTGCTTTACGTCGCACCGACACAGATAGGTCTTACGGCGACGATGGGGCAGGAAAGGGCTAGGAGTGGGAAGGAAGCGGCCGTAGCCTTAATTAAGGTACAGCCACAGCATTTTCCTGATGTGAAAATGGTGAACCCTTTAGGTCCATATTGAGGGATACCTACCTTCCTTACCTATCAGCAAAGCTCATGAGATCTGTCTCTTGGGTCGTTTCGGGTTCTTCGTCACTTGCTGAGGTAAAGGTAGGGTTCATTAATTCTAATCTATCTACTGGAATGAAAGGTCTATTTAAACGATTCCTATTTATTCAGGGAAATGAAGTAATTTACTATGTCAACGATGTCATAGTCAATTGTGTCCACTGGACACCACAATCATTTTTACATAAATGTCAGAACACTGGTGTGAGACTTTAACGTAATTGCCTGATGGGCATTCTTACTAGAAACCATTGTCTCAATTATTAATCATTTAAGAAAGGAAAGTCTGGAAATCCTTAAATTCGGCTTCCATGTGAGACCACATGTACCATCATAGTGATTCGTTATGGTCCAGCCATCGTAACACGAACTCTGGACTCTGAGTATAATTAAGGCCGTCCAATCGGTGTGTGCCACACAGTGGTTCTACGGCATGGACCCTTAATTGAATCGATGTGACCTGCGTCTATGTCATGGACCGACATCTAATCTTCTAAGTTACTTTAAAGTCATTGTGGATGATGACCGCAAGGAAATGATGCTACAATGGCATATGGCCCTAATCTAAGTCACTGAGGTTGATGACCCCCTGACCATCCAAGTTTCTAGGCTGAAGGCTAAACACAATTAAGTTACATCGGTTGATGACCAAAGTTCCACTTTACTATCCCCAGCACATTCACTGCTCAATCAATCAAAGTTCAATAATTACAACAATAGCAATGCTCACAAACTTTGTGGCAGAAAAATCCATTTCCTTCGGATATGTCCCCTTTATCTTTACTTTATTTTTAATATTCCCCAGACAACAAATTAAAATTTCCAGAATGCACCTCCAAGTTATTCGCTTGATTAAAGTTATTTCAAAATGCGGTTTCACTGAATTTAATAATTTAATAAATTTAAATGATTTAACGAAATATTAACAAACAACAAATTTCATCTCCGCGGACTCTGGTTTCCTCACAAATTTCTACGCAGATGTGATGTGAATTCAATATTGCGATGTTTATCTGGCTGGAAAAGAATTTGTTACATCATTCATGTCCAGCTATATATATCTCGTATCGTGATATCACACTTTAAAATCTAATTTAATCCTAACCGTTTAACACTTGGATATCCTAATAATCTACGTACAAACCAAACAACTCGCCATATAATTACGATGTCATATCTCGTCATTACCATTATGAATTTTGCACACCCCTCACAGACAAATCGATCATCACGACCATCGCTCTATATTTTGGACAACCCTGAAATTGGGTTACTCTGTTCCTTATACTCAAAGTTCATGGTTTCAAATGTTCATTACGTCCCCAATTACAGTACTTCACAATACTTAGATCATTACCGGCTATGAATTTTCAACTAAATCCAGCATTTTAACGTTTCCCTGGCCGAGAATACAGTCTCAATACCAAGCCTGTCCCGTTAGATAGCTGAGGTGTCTCACCCCCCTCGCTCGCTTGGCAGTTACAGGAACCACCTGGTTTATTCACAGTTGACTGACTTCTCAAATGTTCCCTTTAAACTCTGCCGACATAATTAAACAAATACGATATTCTAACCAACAAAATGCACAGATTATGCTTCAAGATGCCCACACTAATTATACGCGTCGCCAATTTTACCGCTATGGATTTCTATGAATTTCTTTCCATTCTCAACATTATAAAATAATCCTCGGGCTATCATATCCCGGCTTCAATGACAGGACTCTAACCTGATTCGCACATCTCATCTCAACTCATATAAAACACTCCTCGGGCTTCAGTGTCCCGGCTTCAATGACAGGTCCAACCTGATTCACAAAACTAACCTCTGTTTCCCAGCTCCACAATTATCATCGACAAAGAACTGGAATAAAATCCTCACTAGAAATTCCGACATCTAATATCGCACAATGCATTACTCATGAATAACTTCGCATAAATGATATCGTATTTAATAACTTGATTTTTACGAGAAATGACTGAAACATTCTACTAGATCTTTTATTGTCAGTCAGACACAGTTTAAAATGGGCATAGAAAAACGTTTCTCTCCGTGACCAAATTCATCCCCTAGGTTCTCACCCGACAGCGCGCTTCCACTCGATTGAAAATGAGTAACCATGGATTATTATTATTAACGTCAAATTGCAGACAGAAGAATTTTACGTCGAATGAACATCTTACATTGACATCACAAAATACAGGCAGTACACTCACACGGATGACGATCTACATTGGACGTGATATCACTTCGGAATCCTATTCAATAACTTTTTACAACATTATACGGTCCTCGCAAGACTTCAAAAATTTATCCAAGTGGAAAATAAAACAAATGACTCTTTTAGTCGTACTCTCACATTTACAAAACTTAGTAGGGCGACCACTGCGTCGTATATCCCCATGCAAATACACTTTTAGAAATCACGATACGAGATATAAGAGGTAGTAAGATGGAAAGTCACATTACCTTATGTAGTCACACCATTGTTCGTCATAGGGCTCACCTGCGACCCTGGCATTTTATTTAGCCATTTTTACATTCATGGCTGTACATATCATTGTGTTTCTTCAGGTTTCCTGGAATAAAGCATAAAAAAATAGAAAATACCCTTCACTTGATTGCTTGAACGCACACGATGGATTATAATTTTTTCGGCACACGAATTAATCACATTAGAATATTTCAGTACTTTGACCGTCCTATCTGATACACTTATTTCTCTCAAGAAAACTATCTCCCCATGGAGTCAAGACTTAGCCACACTGGCTAAAATCTGCAGTCGAACTCAGTCTACTTTCGTTGATTTGATTTCGCAGAGCAGCTCAACAATTTCGTCCGCTTTGTATCACAAATGCCGGAGAAGGAAGCTTCGTCATGGCGTCCCTTCATATTTATAGCAGTTACCCCCTCTCTTCGGATCTCTCCCTTTGCCGCCAAGAAAATTTCTATAAATTTTCTGACTTACCTAAACTGCAATTTCAAGAGTTTTGAAAGTGACTACATGCTTGCTACATTTCTGGCGGTAGTGTTCATGGACATTTAAAATTTTTACGGGTTCGATTTGTGAGATGATTGACCCCCTTTGATAGGCACTATATTTTTTTGACTTGGCGTGGTCACGCCGTGTACACGCGCTTTGAAATAGTTCATAAAAATTACTTGAGATTCTTCCGCCGTCGACACGTGTGGTTGACGTCACGTACTCCAGAGCGTGGGACCGAAGGTAATCACCCCCTCGTCACGTGTCAAATCCATGCTATCAAGAATCCAACTTTTAATTTAATTGTTATATAATGCATAATGCTCTTAGGGCACAAAGGTCATGGGTTCAATGGGAAACCACGGAGAAACCTCTTCAGTGCTGCCGACAGTGGGTTCGAACTCACTATCTCCCGAATACTGGATACTGGCCGCACTTAAGCGTCTGCAGCTATCGAGCTCGGTGGAAGGGAAAGAAAGAAGAACTCGATGGGACACTTGTTGAGACGGAGGTGTTTGTTAACGGAAGCACTGGAGGGTTTAGTTTGCGGAAGGAGATTGAGAGGTAAGAGAAGGTACAATTTGATAGATGACATCAAAGAAGGAGGAACTTACAAGGATCTGAAGAGGATGGCAGAAGACAGGAAATATCTCCCGTGTGAAAACCTACGTGTGGGCAGAACTCATGATGATGATGATGGTGATGATGATGGTCGCCAACGTTCCACGAGGTGACGGGGCGATACAAGGAGAAGAAGTAGTAGTTCAGCTACCATAATAGATATCCGTCCAAAGTATGTATTCATCGTCGATGTACACAGACATAATGCAAAGATATTCAATTCGAAGGAACAAATTCACTATGAACAGCCATTGGGCTTGACCACATTAATAGCATAACATCAGGTTGTTCGTGAAGAATTTTAAAGAAAATCTCTGTCAGATTGCCCTTTTCCAGTAAACATGAAATAGAATTACAGCTTTTTCTACTTTCAGGGAAACAATAAAAGTTAGGTAACAAATTGATAGCAGGTTTGTGTGACCGCATTGTATCATTTCACAGGAATGCGAACAGCCATTAAAACGTTTAGAAAGCTAACGACTCGCTCCTTCCCTTCTGTACGGCTGGCAAACTATTAATAATCTAAGCAATATTCGTGTTCCTTTATTTTGGTCAATTTCCTTCAATTTGATTTGTAGAATATAGTAATAAATGCATGATAAGAAGTTATCTTCTTCAGACTTGCTCCTTGGCTGAACGATCTGCGTGGATATCTCCGGTTCAGTGGATCCTGGGATCGATTTACAACCGTGTCGGAGACTCATACAGCATCTGGTTAATTCCTCTTGCTTCGAGACTGTACATTTATCTAAAAACATATATATTTATCTACATACATTAAAACACACTACCAACCATGATCGAGAACATTTCACAGTTGGACAGTTCTATACAAATAGATTTGTCGTCAGAAAAGTACTCACGCAGTAAAACTCGACCAAGTCCATCAGTCGGACACACATCGCACAAGTAACCTCATTACGGCGTGGGAAAAGGGGCGAAATCAGCAGCAGAATAAGAAAGGAGAAGAAGGAGGAGGAGGGGAGGAAGAAGAAGAATCCTACCTAAGTAACCAGATAGAGGGGAAGTGGACACGGTGATGGTGTTGGTAATGATTATTGCTTTTGGACGAAGTACAACTGGGCAACCATCCTTTCTTAATCCTGCAAGGACGAAGGTTTGGGACTTCTGGGACTTCTGAGGTCCATTCTAAAAAATATTATAATTCTGGATTCCAGTGGTATAAATTAAGAAACTGCATTTAATGAATAATTTGTAAAGAAAGATTCAGTACAAAATATTTAATTGAAATTTAATTCGCCCATATATTGGTCAAAAACACAAATCAATCACAAATATCTTTCTTGTCGGTCAGCGATTTTTCGGGGCTCATATTTTAAGCAGATTACAGTTTTATTGCTTCTTTAGCATCTGTCAAGGAATGTCTCTCGTTATCATAATTACCAATAACATTATTTGACGGTCCGTCTCTGTGGTGTAGTGGTTAGTGTGATTAGCTGCCACCCCCGGAGGCCCGGGTTCGATTCCCGGCTCTGCCACAAAATTTGAAAAGTGGTACGAGGGCTGGAACGGGGTCCACTCAGCCTCGGGAGGTCAACTGAGTAGAGGTGGGTTCGATTCCCACCTCAGCCATCCTGGAAGTGGTTTTCCGTGGTTTCCCACTTCTCCTCCAGGCGAATGCTGGGATGGTACCTAACTTAAGGCCACGGCCGCTTCCTTCCCTCTTCCTTGCCTATCCCTTCCAATCTTCCCATCCCTCCACAAGGCCCCTGTTCAGCATAGCAGGTGAGGCCGCCTGGGCGAGGTACTGGTCATACTCTCCAGTTGTATCCCCCGACCAAGAGTCTGAAGCTCCAGGACACTGCCCTTGTGGTGGTAGAGGTGGGATCCCTCGCTAAGTCCGAGGGAAAAACGGAACCTGGAGGGTAAACAGATGATGATGATGATGATGATGATTATTTGACCCCAAAATTAAAATCACCCAAATATTAGTCACGAACACAAATCAGACACGAATTTCTTCATCTAAAGTTTCAAAAATATTTTGCTCCACATCGTCCTCCTCTCTTTCAACTTGCTGTTTATTTCTTCAACATTAAATATATTTCGACTCACGTTGACTCACAGCTGATACATCATCTAAAAAACAATACGTAAAGAGACTATTTTATCTCTAACATTACAAGCACCCACTAACTGCTGATCTACCAATAACCAGTCTTGTTGCTTCAATAATCTGGTTGTTGTCATTCTCCACCATTATTGTTATTTTTCGTGCGTTACTGGAACCTACCTGGGCAAGGCTGATGTGAAAATCTACGGGGAGCCAGAATCGCTTTCCCGCGCTAACTGCTCTCGTAGCTTGTGAAGTCACTGCGAGGACACTTCTATAGCGTATTCCAAGAGGTAACATTAGTAAGCAGTCTCCGGTCAGCTGGTAAGTTATTTATTAAATGAATTAGTATAATGTGTGAGTGAAGTTTAGATTACGTACTGTTATTTAGTGCAAGGATGCAGTGAAATGAGTAAAAGCAGGGATAACTGCGCTGTTGAAGAGTGTAAAAATATGGCGTATAAAACTGCATATAATTTATCTCGGCTTTCCCAAAAAGGATTATTTATGGGTTATATTAATATTATGGTGTCAAGAGCTGATAAAATCGACCCAATTCTGCTGAATTTGTTCCGCGCATTTCCTCCCTTATAACTATGGACGAGACTTAAAAAGACGAACTGTTGGGCTTGCCATTAAAAAATGAAATTGAAGGTAGATGCTGCACCCTCCAAAAATATTCCTAACTGACATTGAAATGACATCGACGCTACAAATACAATAAATGACGACGTTAAGTTGACAACATTTGGGCCATTATTGGTATTAACAATTTGCCATACGTCGCACTGACACAGATAAGTTTTATAGCGACGATGGGATAGGAAAAGTTTAGGAGTGGGAAGGAAGCGGCCGTGGCCTTAATTCAGGTACAGCCCCAGCATTTGCGTGGTGTGAAAATGGAAAATCACGGAAAGTCTTCGGCGCTGCCAACAGAGGGATTCGAACCCACGATCTCCCGGATGCAGGCTGTAAGATCCGCGCCCCTAACAGCACGGGCAACTCGCCCGATATATTAGTGTTAAGATAATTACTGCACTGATATTCTGAATGGAGAAAATCTGAAATTATTGTGAATAGGCTATTCCTGTTACTATATTTCCTTCTCTCTATGATTTTCTACTCGTACACAGAAATTATTACATTATGTTTTACAGAACTTTACCAGTCAACGACAACAGACACGATTCTCGAGATAGCTGGCAATACCAAAGAATAAATCAATCGGCTGGAAACAAATACAGAGACTGAAGACGGAAAATTTGTATTAAGGAAATAATTTATGGCCCTGAACAAGCCACAAGTTACAAAATATGCTGTACCTTTGACGAAAGGATCTCCGCACAATCCAAAACAAGAAGCACATAATGAACTGAAGCGTGTCTGGTCTCAGTGTTTCTCTCCCGACCAAATTCGATCCCGTATGAACAAAAACAAGAATGAAGTGGGGCCTCCAGGACATTGTAAATGTCCTTACCTTAAGAGCTCTCCCTTCTTAGGCATAAGTTTATTTGCGAAAACGGAGATATCCTATACGTTGTCGCTCAACCTTTCAAAACTGGGACAAGCATTTTTAAGTGCAAACCTGGAATTTTGACGGAGGTTCTTTATATCATTAAGGCTAAAAGCAGAAACATTCCAGCACTTACAGAAGGTAGCAGTTATTAACTTCGTAGAAATCAATATAGATGATGGAATTTTACGATTCATCTGATGACATGATCTTAGGTCCGCATAATTCCCTGAAATTCACAAAGTAATATCGCTGTATGTGAGAACAAAAACATTCATTAGGATTAGACGAACTAGAAAAGATGTATGGACTTTCACGAAAGAATGCTGTGAAGAAGAATCTTCTCTGGGTAGCATTATCATCAGTTAAGACGAGTTAATATCTTATTTCCGATAGACATAGGTATAGATGTATAACAAAACATTCTTAAATTATTGCATTTCCTGTAACCTACATGCCATGTAACTCGTGTGTTTCTTTCGAATCTGCTATAATTAACTATAATAAGTTGGATACTAACTGTCCTCTATGTTAAGATAAAAAGGGGTGAATTCAGTATTTACCTCATGTATACGCTTATTAGTTCGAATACTTCGTTCATAAAATGTTATTTTCTCAATTTCGCTGTGAGTGTATGTACATCGTTACAGCTACATATTTGAGGCGCTATTATTCGTACGCATTTTAAATGACAAACGTTATGTCCTCTAAAGTTACATGACTAAGTGGAGTGTAATTAAAATAATATCTAGCAAGATTAACTGGAAGAAAACTACTCAGCTATCTGTACCCTTTTAACACATAATGCCTTGAATCTCTATCCCATTTTCACACCAGGCAAATGCTGGGGCTGTACCTTAAGGCCACGGCCGCTTCCTTCCAACTCCTAGGTCTTTCCTATCCCATCGTCGCCATAAGACCTATCTGTGTCGGTGCGACGTAAAGTCCCTAGCAAAAAAAAAAAAAAAAGAAAATCTCTATCCTCAGGTGACGTCATTCGCACCAGCCAATGGCAGTGCAGCTCCCCGGAATGGCCTACCTGTTAGTATTCTAGTTTCATTGGTGAAAACCTATGGTGTATATATAAACAAATTGGTCTTCACTTGAACTAAGGCAGAGCGTCGCAGATTGATTACCATTTTAAGGTAAGAAAATAATTTCAAGATGATTTAGTTTAACTTAGGACTCAAATAGCAATACAGTATAATGTCTTTATACCATTGCAAAGAGTATATCACATTACAAGGAGCAATCTATTTTAACTGTGGGCCTTCTTTCGTCCATGTACGGTTAACACTAATCACAGAACCCTTCGAAGAAAGAAGATATCGACTAAAGAAAGGAAAGCGCCATGAAGGGCGTAAGAACAAAAATCTCCCTACGCCTCGCTACCATCGGAGTCGGATAAGAACAAGAGCTACTAAAGCAGGTCGGATAGGAAAGTTGAAAGTGAAGAGCCTGGCAAAATTAGAGGAAAAAATGCCAGACGACGCTTGAGGCCCCGTGGTCTCCCAGTATGAGAGTTCCTGGGGTTAACCGTTTTATTCACTTCTGCCGGCCTGAGTAGCTCAGATGGTTGAGGCGCTGGCCTTCTGACCTCAACTTGGCAGGTTCAATCCTGGCGCAGCCCGGTGGTATTTGAAGGTGCTCAAATACGTCGGCTCGTTATTATTATTATTATTATTATTATTATTATTATTATTATTATTATTATTATTATTATTTAATCACTTCTAACGACATGCAGGATATACTATGAAGGAATTCTAACCCCTCCCCCACCCTACAGGGATATAAGAAATTTCACGAGATCATAGTAGTCGAATTCACCGATCTTGAGCCTCTACAAGTGTGGTTCATATGTGGTTAATACGTGTCGAGCGGAAGGGGAGGGGCTCCTTCTGAAGTTTGCTGGCCCATACCATCGCGAGAATAAGAGCTGAGTCTGGCAATTTTTACTTGCTTTTTACTCGACTTCTGATGCCTTTCTTGTCGACTTTGCCTTGTTCTCTTCTGTCCCTATTATATTAGTCTTCTGAGATTCGACTAGGTAGTCGGTTTTCGAGGCCCTATTTCCGGCAAGATCATGACATTTTGCTCGGGGACTAAGTGTATGTGATATCTCAACATTCATGAAAAAGAGAGAGAGAAAACTAAACAATTCTGTTACTAAATAACTTTGTTAGTAGGAAATGTCGACTAGGCCACTCTAACGTAATGTAGTGAGAGTAATATAAATTCTAGGGTTTCTATTGGGCCAAACCCCTCATGTTTATGCAAACCTCATAGCATTACCGTCGTGCGAGTAGACTCTACGTATTACTCGCTTCAGTAAGTTTGCATTCTAACCTATTACTGCATAAACATCCGGGCCCCAATTATTATTATTATTATTATTATTATTATTATTATTATTATTATTATTATTATTATTATTATTATTATCACTTTCGTTTCGCCGTCTATGGACCACGTTTGGCAAGCCTTACGGTATTTTTAGTTTTCTCTGCCTTCACTCTCTGCCGTATCTTTTCATTCTAACGTATTCTTCCGTATAGGATCTCGTTTTCCTCACTAGTGTTTCCCCAGTCTCCTGGAAACCACATAACTTTTTAACGAGTTGTCTAAGTCGATTTCTGACTATGATGTAATCTTCCGGAAACCCCATCTTCGTCAAGTCCAACCTCACTCCTTGAAACAATTTCAGATCTGTCTTCCTCTTCGTGAAGAATTCAAAGATTATCTTCGTTAGACTGTTACTGTCCATCCTCAACAGGTGTCCATAGAACTGTAACATTTTCTTCCTCATCAATTCAACCACTTATTATTATTATTATTATTATTATTATTATTATTATTATTATTATTATTATTATTATTATTATTATTATTATTATTATTATTATTGCTCAATATTTACTCTTTCACTATCTTTCGTCTTAGCAATGTGTTTAAGATTTATTCGGGTATGTTACATAACCTCAGCAGGTTACATAACATTCCCCAGTCATCTGGTCAGTACCAGACCTTACCCAGAAGTGAGCATTTCGGGTAGGAGCGGTTATAATTTTATTACCATTCATAATAGTTCAATTATTTAGGCTCGTGAGCAGCCTTACGCTTGCCGGTAATTCTACCATTGGTTCAAAATCCATATTGTCTCGCGAATAGCCTCACATCTCCTGGCAATCATAGTTCATAGTTCCTTCGGGCTAAGTGGCTCTCTGGTAGTGAGTTGACCGTGAGCCATTTTGTTTACAATTCTAATTTAACTATTACTATCATTATGATTAATATTCAGTTCTTGGTCGGTTGTTATGAATTTGAGCATTGTGCCTGTAAGTTCAAAGTTAAATAAATGCAATTATTATTATTATTATTATTATTATTATTATTATTATTATTATTATTATTATTATTATTATTATTATTATTATTATTATTGCTGTTGTTGTACGGGCTAGATCATTTTTTTTCCTTGGCTCAGTCTTATAATTAGTTTTGAATATATGAAAGTAACTGAGGTATGATCCGTAAAACTATTCCTTACTTAGCCAGTCCCTATGAACGGTGTGAAAATGAAGTTTATAGGGACGGTTAGTGGATGATTTTCATTCGACATGGCAATACTTATATGTAACAGTACTTTCTGGCTTGATGTGAAAAGCAACGGGAAACGACTTCCCAAACCAGTCTGCGGGACACATACTACATACATACGCACATACATAGGCCCTACTCAAGGACAAACTGTGTACTTTTTGCTCGCTTTTCTTTCAACATATTCCTTTCCCATTAAAGTTATAGTTCGTTGATAATAATAATAATAATAATAATAATAATAATAATAATAATAATAATAATAATAATAATAATAATAATGTTAATTGTCTTACGCCCCACTAACTACTTTTAAGGTTTACGGAGACGCCGAGGTGCCGGAATTTAGTCCCGCAGGAGTTCTTTTACGTGCCAGTAAAGCTATCGACATGAGACTGATGTATTTGAGCACCTTCAAATACCACCGAATTGAACCAGGATCGAACCTGCCAAGTTGGGGTCAGAAGGCCTGCGCCTCAACCGTCTGAGCCACTCAGCCCGTAGTTCGTTGATGAAGGGGTTCTGTAAGACATTGAGGTAAAGTAAATATAGGCAAGTCTTATGTATATACGAATAAAAAACAAAGCCATCTCCGTACAGGCTATGAAGGCCCTTGGAGGTAAGGGCTTCCACTATCCGTAAACTCTTCGGCATTTGGTGGGGAGTTAGGTTACCTCTTCTCCCGGCTACCATTGCCTCCAGGAATTAATCTGGTGCTGATTTAGAGTGTAGGCTGAGTGTACCTCGGGGCCATGTACATCCCCGGAAGAAGAAATATCGTTTCTTAAATTTTCGACTTGTTGACGGGGAATCGAACTCACACCCTTCCGCTTAAACCAAACAGGCCTCTACTGCCTCGGATAGGCAGCCCTGTGTGTGCATTTTACC
The DNA here is from genome assembly GCF_040414725.1 of Anabrus simplex. Lineage (NCBI taxonomy): Eukaryota > Metazoa > Arthropoda > Insecta > Orthoptera > Tettigoniidae > Anabrus > Anabrus simplex. The sequence continues at coordinate 107,318,301 of NC_090271.1, read as the reverse complement.
AAAATTTGCAATAAAATAAAGAACGTCTTAGATTTAAAAAATAACAGGTAAATTAAAATAAAATGCGATCGTTGAAGTCACGAGCAAGTCTTTCGTAACGAATTGTAGTATCTGATATATACCAAACCAAACCCCATGACACTACAGCCCTTGAAGGGCCTTGGCATGCCAAGCAACCGCTGCTCAGCCCGAAGGCCTGCAGATTACGACGTGTCGTGTGGTCAGTACGACGAATCCTCTCGGACGTTATTCTCGGCTTTCTAGACCGTGGCCGCTATCTCACCGTCAGATGGCTCCTCAATTCTAATCACGTAGGCTGAGTGGACCTCGAACCAGCCCTCATGTCCAGATAAAAATCCAAGACCTGGCCGGTAATCGAACCCGGGGCATCCGGGTAAGTGGCAGACACGTACCCCTACACCACGGGGCCGATACTGATATACACACTCTGCGTGAATGAAGCGAAATACGCTATGTTGTTGCTTTACCATCAAAAGAAATCTGTTGTTCTATTAAAATTATGCATTGATGTAGCAACTCTCATTGCCCAGTTAAATAGGATGATATTATTGTAATATATTCTGTATTTCCTTTCATTCGAAGTTAGCCCAGATTATTTTCTGGTGAGACAATTTTTACAGCGTTCAGTGCCTTCTGGTGTGGGCTAGGAAAAATCTATCATTTTATTAGTCTCGTCGTATTCCCTGACAGTATTACAGTGTCTGAGGTATGAGCAATGGCAATGGAATTATTTATGCATTCGGTCACTGTCATGAATGGTGCTTGATAGCGTCGCTCAGGATCGGTTGGGGCGTGCATATCAGTGGGCTTGGCAAGCTGACACACAATAGCACTTTCTGTCGTGAAACTATCTCATGCAATATTTCCCTATTACGCCTTTTCAATGACACCTCGACTATCTATGACAGCTGATTGTGGAGTTGTTGAGGATCCTACCAACCAACCAACCTACTTAATATGCCCAATAATCCATAACAGCAGCCCATTACGTTCGGGCGCCACTTTAATATACCCTACAGGGCATATTACCTGCTTACCTGTCACTAAATAAATGCACCAGCCTAGCTGCAGTCGGCAGCCGGTCGATTTTTGGGTTCTTGCGGCGAGAGTATGGTGGTTAGGAAATTACTCTATTACTTTAAATTACGAAATGAGGAACTCAGTTATATTCCATCTTTTTACTAGACAAATCATATTCGATTAATCAAATAAACAAGAATTTTGTTATCAGAATAAACTGGATCGCACTCGTAGTGCAAAAAAAAACAGCTGCCATAAAGGAGCATATACATAATTTACAAAGTTAAATCGGGTGATGACTCGGTGCCGTCGATAAAATCCGTGAACCAAACCTATATTCCTCTTTCAGGAATAACCATCGGACCTATAAAATAAAACGTGATGCCAGGATCAGAACTGTCTCGCAGAAATAAAGCTATTGCAAGGGGTCCCCTCACATATTGGGAGAGTAGACACACACAAATAACAAGTCCGTCTGTTACAAACTACGACTAAAATAAATCTACCACTACCGCCATATCTGTCCTTACCACGCATAGAAGTATGCATTAGGATGCGAACTGATGTCCGTTAAGCCATCATTGTATTTACAAGACAGACTAACACTACTAATTCCTTAGTGCCGAGATATCATATTTAGAATACACATCTATACTGACAAGTAAAAAAACAAAAGAAAGAATCGCTGCCACAAATACTTCTTTGCCTGAGAAAGAAAGAATCACTTACAACCATGGCTTTTAACAATGGCTGCGGCTCCCTCGGGTTACAAGATGGGCCATTGACCACCCCGTCTAGCTATGCAGGTCACCCTCGCTACAAAAAATGTAAACACGGCAGCCAGCGACCCGTGGACTAATTTCCGTGCACTCAGAACTAACTTCACAAAAGGGCTTTTATCCTCGCCTACTCATGACAAACCAATAGCCACATAACGAGTGAGGAATCACTTCTCATTCTATATATCCAACTCAAGTAACAGACCACAATGGGCCTCATTTATATCATATCAAGTATTTTGCCCTATTATTCCCACAAAATTACCATCGTCAATCCATATGACGTGTTCCTGGTAACCTTTAGGTCTAAGGTTCAAGCCCTTGCTTGGCAGAGTAAAACGGATTCGCAAATTTTAATGACACCGCCTACGATGTGGTTTAACTTCATCCATGGTCGATTAAATAAATACAGGCATAAAAAAATCCAATTCAGGCAGCATGCTCACTACGTTACGCAGATATATTCATCCTTACCAACAAAGAAAAATGATAAACTACTCTGAGTAACCCTTAATTACAAGGAAAGTTTTATCCGACGACTGACACTAAGGAATATACTAATCTAAGGCACAAAAACAAGCTCCCGTAATACTAGGCACTCTACTTCCTATCACGTAACCTAATTTAAACGTTGCTTGCTACATAAATATATATATATATATTGCACCCATAAGCGAATTTACGTAATTAATTTATGAAATAAAAGTGGAATATTTCGCATATTGGAATACTACAGTAGGCTGTGAAAGCCAGCAGTCACAAAGCAACATTCTGGCGCCAGTCAGTCGGCAAGGAAATCCTCGAAACTTGTCTTAGAGCACGAACAACTTGTAGAACGGCCCTGAGTACTGCATCCAATAAATTTTATGGTACCGCCTAGGAGTGGCAACTTTCTACTTGGTTCTCACGAGAAAATCACGCGTTGAGGCTTGACCTACTTAGCAGGACAAGGGAGACAACGATAACACCCACCAACCCTTGGGAGAAAATGGAAGCATCCATGCTGCGAAGAGCGCGAAAGTCTCAGCCAATCACAAAATTCCAAATTTGAATGTCCTGTCATAGCGGGAATCTACAGTCAGTATTTCGCTATTTGGAGCCCGGACTAGTTGTGGAAAAACAGTGTCCTGACTTCCTAATAATATTTGAAAATTTATCGGTGCGAAGGTGTGGTTAATTATTGGCTAATTAATAAAATTTTAGCTTCACACGGAAGAGTAGTATCGCCCAGGAATTGAACTGTCATGGCGGGAAGGAACCATTCGCTGGAAGAAAATAACGCCGGTGACGCGCGCCGTCGTGTGGATTATCCTGTGATCGTTTCCCACGGCGCAATATAACAAGTAAGTCAGACCGAAATTAGGAAGATTTCGTACATAATTTTTGAAGCTTTAACCTACGGATGTATGATAAAGCGCTCCCAAGTGCTGGATTACTACGCCACATCCCTTCCACAGAACTATTTTCGAGGTGGGGGGAGAACCGATTACAAAACCAGCGTGCAGAATGGTGATTCTTCAGTGTGTGTTTCACTGTGTTCAGTGTGTTCACTGTGTTTAGAGTGTGTCAGCTATTTCAGTTAGTCAGCTTTCAATTTCATTCTTGTCTGAACTCTACTGTATGAATTCTGAGTCTGGTAGGAACGCGATCGGAGACACTTGTTGGCATTCCGAGTGAGCCATGTATTTTACTTGGGAGAGTAATATTCCAGGAGAAATGAACACTTTTAACAAACTTTATTTTATTTTGAATTTATGCAGAGATAACAGGCAATAGCTATATTTTTCAACACTTGCCTTAAATGAACTCACATTACCAACCGAGAGGGACAATGGAACATGTTGCGACACGTAACTACATAAAACCTTTCTAATCCACGTGTAGTTTGACATTTGTTGGAAAGCTATTTTATTCTTCATTTTTGGAGGACGATCAGCATACATTTCTCCACATCATTGGAAACTGTACTTTAGCTTGCTTTTACCACTTACAATAAACTGTTATGGCAAGCGAGATGTTTCGGGGAGAAACTAGTTAAAGCAGACAGGGAGGAGAATGACTTTTCGTTAATGGAAGGCCGCAATGTTAAAGACCTTGAGCAAACTGTTATGTTCCGAGTAGGTGAACAACCGGTAAGCTGTAAAAACAATCTGAGAGGGGTGTGGAGACCAGCAGGAGGCATCAGGCAGGTAGCGGAGAGAAACCTTTCGACTTCACGTCAGATGTTATGCAGTGCTGTTGTATCATCTTCACTGAAGTGCTAGGAAATGCGAGTGTTTATGTAAATGTGAACGTGTGTAACGCCATGATAAAAATGTATCAAGTTTGCGTGTGTGAAAATTTGGAATACCACATCAGCTTCAAGATGGAATTCTAATTCATCATGACGGAGCCCGGAGGGTGATCCAACCTACCTCCAGCACCCAGGTATGAGCAACAAAAAAATAATGTGTAAATAGAATATGTAGGACTGTGACTAATCGATGATCAAATGTAGCTTAGACTGTTAGATAGGATTGTAAATAATTCACATAATAATAATAATAATAATAATAATAATAATAATAATAATAATAATAATAATAATAATAATAATAATAATAATAATTGTACCGGGCGGTACACCTCCACGCCGCTAATTTAAAATGTGCGCCAGTTGAAACTCCTCTGTTGGAGGAAGTCTGAACTTTATCTACGCTATTAATTCTCTACATTCTCTGAAGATGTCACCACGTGGAAAATTTTGAGTTTTTGAACTGTGTCATTTTTGATGTGGTTTTGTTTCGCTTGAAGTAAGAAGTTTGAACTTTCTCTTCTAGAGGACACTACTGAAGATCAACAATAGTGCAACCTAGTGCGAAGTCAAAGAACTATTTTGTTGGAGACATTTTTATTTCAAATGTTTGTCCTTGCTAAATTTTTTTTTCAGTTATTGTTTAAGTTGGCTGTATACCCCTCTCTTTCCCCTTGTTTTGCATTTAACCAATCCTGAATTTCTTTGAGTTATTCCGACCAATCCGATGTATCTTCCCCCAACTTGGATATGTTTCTGTACCCGAGCCAATAAAAAGTTTGTGGGAGGGTGTTTTCATTCCCTTAACGCCTAGAACCTTCCGCGAGAGGATATAAACTGCTGATTTTAGGGTCTCCGGGCCACTTCTGTTCCATCTTTCAGTGTATAAAGTACATAGCAGGAGGCGGGAAGCGCCTCTTTCCTCGGCAGCGGTCATCAATAAGGTAATGGCCGATTAATAAATTCTTTCTTTGCTAGCTCAGCAGTTTAACTCTCGGGGCGGGTGCGAAGCGTTCCTCCATGTAACCTTTTCCTAAAATGTAACGATCTTTTCTTCTATTCTCTTTTAAGCTGCATATTGGGATAGAGAGTGCTAACCCTCTCGAGCTCCCACTCACATTGTCTTGAGGTGAACTTATTTTCTCAACCTATTCTTCGTTAATGTAAAACAAATTGCTCTTTTCTAAAGTCACCTCGGTAGTATGGGATTAGCCCTTGCATTAGTGGCCTAGAGCCAGATTAGGTTTTTTTTAAAACAAGTGTATTAGGAGTGCAAGTTCGCCTCCTCTCAAATTGTTATTTTAGAGGTCATTTAATTAACCTGCTTTTCATTTAATAGACCTCAGTAGATTGGGTATTTTACCCCTGTGTCTATGTCCAGTGAGGACAACTTGAAGGTGGAGTTTGGTGTGGCCTGGGAGAGGCTTAAATTTTGAGAGCGAGTGGCTCTTTTGAAAAAAAGGGTGTTGTATGCCTCGTGGAGGCTTTTCTGTGTAATTTGGAACAAGGGCTCCTAGGTATGAATGGGGTTTTCTCCCCCTCTGTTAAAACTTGTGTTTGGGGTAAAACTGAGCTGATTGCCCAAGCATTGTGAAGTCAGGGCGCGAAGCCCAAATTCTGTAAATATTGTAACTAACCCCTTTTGACTTGCTACTTTGTACCTGCCATGCTTGTTATTTCTTTGTTTTCGAAAAGAAAATATAACCTTGTTAAATTTTAAATTAATTTTGCTTTCGTAGCTGGAGACCTATTCACACCCGCACCTTCTTTCACCTCTACCTACCACGGAAATACTCCGTAACAATAATAATAATAATAATAATAATAATAATAATAATAATAATAATAATATTTTTTGCACTCTTAACTAGGGTTATTTTGCGCATTTCCTTTGCGTAGATGTGTTTGCGGATTATTGTGGATCGTTTTGTAGTAAATCACTTTGACAGTTTAGGATGCTATATTATTAGATTTCAATGAGTGTATTGCCGATTTTCACAATAATAATAATAATCATGTTGTTATAACGTTGGTTTTGAGCGATATTTCTGTTGAAATTGTGATTTTTGTAGACGCCGCCTTGTTGATTTTAATGCTTATTTTGCGATATTTGCTCATTCAGCTTGTTTTCTGTTGTGGAATCATCATTCTGATGACCGTTTCCGGTAGTTCTTATACCGTGTATTTTTGCGACGATTTTGTGTGGACGCGAGTATTTATTTCTGTGTGTAGTTGCGGTTACATATTTTTCAATAGCCGTGTTTTTGAGAGGCAATCTCGTCATTTTAGTAAACAGATAGTGACAGGAAGCCATTGGTAAGTCAGCTCTGGTATTTTGTAACAAGTGAAGCAGAGAATGATCTAGAGATCGAGCTAAGTGAGTAATATCCCTGATGATCTACGTTGATAATGGAAATGTGATATTTGGACCATGTCATGAACTGTCGTAAGAAATAGAGATGTGCACGACAGATATTTCGCCCGCCGGATACGAGCGAGGCCGCATTATGAGGTACTACGTCGAGATTAATAATGAGTAAATAGAATTGAGAGATGAATAATTTAACCAAGAGTGTTAAATACGTAACGACATGGGTTATGATTGTAGGCAGAAGCCTGTATTTTGTTTCAAATAATTCCAGGGAAAGTAGATGCTCGGCAAATAGGCCAGTTAAAGTACGTGGTATATGTGAGCAGAGCGACGAATCAATGTGTATTTGATAGTCATGTAGAGTCATGGATGACATGAATAGCAGTAATTATTGTCCATAAAGGTTAAATAGTGTCATGGCCAGATATTTGTCGTCTGAGGTTAGAGATTGCCGTCAAATTCACGATGTTTTGCTACTCGTAGCGGGGTAAAATTTTCTGTAGACTCCGATATTTGAGCATTTATTCTTATTAATTTTCAGCAGGCAGCGATGTTGGGATCTAGATTTGTTTATTTATTATTCTTTCTTTGTGTACCTGTTATTACCGTTTATTTGTAGGATCATACGTGAATTATTTGCATTTGATTTGATGTAAATAGATAGGTGTAGTTAGGCTAGTTTTGATTTCTGTATTTTCTTTTGTTGGAGCAATGTTTCTCCATTAACAGATTTAATTATGTAAATAAGAATTCATGTGTTAGGATAAGAGATCATCGATTAGTTCATAGTAGTAGTGGTATGCTCATACCAGACATTCAGTAATTACCAAACCTTTAAAATCCACTACATTTTAAATTAGGAAGTGAAGCGATCTTTAATAAACCAGTTGTATAATAACTGCCGCAATGAACGAGGTAAATAAGATGGCTCTGCCTCCATCTAGTGGTGGTACCACATATAATGAGTTCGTAATGAAATGCAGTCAGCGGCAAATTAAGTAGAATTTTAATGTACAAGGATCGCTTTCATTTGAAATGTAAACATGAGGCACTTGGCCTAATCATTTTAAAGAAGTCCAGGCTATCACAGTCATGCAAGTGAAGTTTAAATAATTAGATGAGTAAATGTAACACTCAGGTTCATGTTTCAACAATTTCTTTTTTGTTTAATCACGAGTAGTTGGAATGTGACAGTGGTTATGTGGTAAATGAAGTACGATGTTCATGGCTGCTTTCTTTGAATTCTGTCTTTTATTTGTTACACATGGTTAGTGCAGTCCACGATTATTTTAAAGTTGGGTGTTTCCCAACTGAGTCACATGTGTCAAATATTTGATAAACACCTCTGAGTCAGTGTTGATTTGATGACGTAACTAATTAGTTAATTAATTAATTAACTACACTAATTTCTTTAGAGAGACCTTTTTTATGTAGTACACTTCAGTACTTCAAATAAGGTGGTATTTTCTGACCAGAGTTTTGAATTTATTCACGTCATCGTCTTGAAGACAGTGTCAACATAACCTGGAATATTTTGAACTTTGATTGACCTTCAGTCAAATTATTAGGCAGATAATTGAGTTATTGTAAGGCAGATCTTTAATTTTCTTAGTCTTATTTCATTACACTTTGCTTATTTTTCACCAGTTTATTTTCAATTTTTGGCACTTTGCACTTTGTTCAATAAATCAGTTTGTTATTTAAATTTTAATTCAGTCTTTGGGTACCGTCATTTATAGTTAGTTTACCCCATCTTTTCATTTCCTCGCTCCCTGATTGTCGTGTGGCCTATCTTCGGGGATATCATCGGACGGTCCGCGACTGAGGAAGAAGAGTCTACATGCAGCGGTGAGTATCATTTAATTGTCATTTATTACAGGAGCAGCCGGCGCACAGAAGAAGGAAGAAGTTCACCGCAGTTGTTGCCTTGAGAAGGGCACTATATATATATACCTGACACTTGAATATATAAACCCATCTTAATAAATAGCCTGATAGGCTGTAATCACGTCCCCTACTAATATTTACAAATTTAATTACTGTATTTCTGCGTAACAACCCCCGATCCTAACACATGCTTACAAGTATGGTTCACTTATCTATCATTTTGGAGACCTCCTCATCCCTCCGTCCGGGTTGAACTGTGTCTGCCTAGCCCATCATAGTAGTGGTATGGTCCTGGGTCGGTCCGCTATGTCCAGTCTCCATGTGTAGCTCGTCCGTAATGTTGTCTTCTGGAAGAATGGCTCGTTCAGGAAACCGCCTTCTCGAAGTTATGGTCGGAAACTCTCGTATCACACGTCTCTTGAACACGTCACAGGTCTTCCCTCTAGTATCAGAAATCAGCAACTGAATCATTCGAGACAATTGTTATTATTTCATGCCCAACTGATCCAGTCTCATAAGTCTAACAGGAACAACACCGATTGCTTTAGTTTATTACTAGCACTTCTTCTGCAGTTCGCAAGCTTCACCCTTGCCGCTTCATAATGAAGTCTATAGATACCGAATTCTTTACTGTCAATTAATTATTCACTCGCGACTTACTGCAAAGCGTCTGAACATTACCATATTGAATTACAACCGGAAAGTTTATAGATCACCGATCCACTAAATCAAAGTTAGCGCAACTGCACTCATTATTCACAGTCTTTGTCCTAAACAGAGGTTTCTGGCGCAAAAACAGACAGACGCGCGACACGTACTAGCAGCGGTCTTATCGTCGAATGAGCCACCTCCTTCCACATCTCTCAGCTCTTATAGGCGGCAAAAAGCCAAGCGACGCCAGGGAAAGTCCCCTGAAACACTCTTAAGTTTGGTATGCAGCCACTAAATTGTTTCCCATGCTGATCGGATTATTACGTAGTTACTTATCTCGTTACTTGTTAATAGCATTAAACGTATCATTGGCTTCACAAAAATCTGGATATAATTTTCATCTCTTTATTATTTCGGAAAACTTTGAGATAGAGGAGATATCGCTCAATTCCCGTGATGTGGTGAACCTGACTGCTCCCGCTTAAAATTATTGAGTTCCCGCGTTCTATGTGGCATCACGCCCTGACAGTTGGCGTCATGTTGCGCAATATTATTTCTGCGTTAAATATCACTTATTAATGACTGAACAGAATGGTACAATACATACATACATACATACATACATACATACATACATACATACTGTACCAGGAAGGCCTAGGTCCTGGTCCATATTAATTGAAAGAAATGTTATTTCCAGCATTAAAGATCCGACCGACGTACGAACATCCATGTAAAGAATGTTCCAGTATGTGCCAGACCCTACGAGTACGCTAGGCGGAGTCAAGTGACGTCACCTGTCGCTCGAAGCTCACCTCCCCTAGAGATATTTCTCGAAAGAATTTTTCTTTTAACAGCTTTTTAACACCTTAACCAATTTCAACGGGACAAACGCTGAATTATAGCAAACATCATAAAAGTCAACCCCTGTAAATTTCAAATTAATTCATCAAACGGTTGTTGAGTTATAACAATTTAAAGTCTCAACGAAATTACGTAATTACGGTCACATGGCCGAGAGAGAGCTGCCACCCCTCCCTGCGCTGGTATCTATATATGTCAAGGCCAGATAGCCCGCAAACCAGTGCAGTACAGTACAATACCGTACAAGGACAAGCAGACAACTGTGTGAGTGAGATAGTGAAGAGACCGGCCCGCGTACAGTATGTTCGCGCAGTCACGGTAGAAGTACTTTCGTCGTATCTCCAGAACGCGAAATTCTATCGCCGATAAAGGACGTCGCACTGCAGTTAGTATGTCGCGTCGCGATTACAATATAATCCTAAAAAGACATTTAAGACTGTAACACGAGTGAACTTATTGGAGTACAAATATTAACTATTTCATTACGTGTGGACTTAGGCAACGTCAAGTAACATTAAACTTCTACAGAGCCTAATACTTAAGAATCACCAGAACTTATTTTTTTTCTTCTCGAGTATTGCATTATATTTTGAATGAAAAAGTAAGAACTTTTCTGAGTTAATATAACAGGATTAGCAGAAAATCTAACTTAATGACTGTGTTCACAGACTGTGCTTATCGACTTGCTTTCTTTTTTTTTTTTCTTCAAGTGTGAACTGTGTGATTAAGAACGTTTCAATAACGACTGTAAATAGTATTTAGTACAGAAAGGACTGTGATTCTTCATACGCCATAAATAGTGTTCAACAGTGTAAGTGATAACCAGTCGCACTAAATGAATTTTCGTGTGCGAAACTCAACAGTTCCAGCTGTCATCACCTCATCGGGAACGTCAACATCGCCGATCCTGATTCTACATGGAACATTCCAGATGTCCATCTTTCGACATTTGGTAACAACAATTCTTGTCATAAGTGAGTAACAAACTGACTAAACTTTTTCATTTATTTTGAACAGTGAAACTTCAGTGTCGCGTGTGAACAATTTCCATAATTTCTCAAAAGTGATAAATTTAATTTCAATTTCGTTTCTCGTAGAAAGACTGTAGGATTTCAAGTGTGCTGTATAACGAGGTTGACGAACTGAGAACTGAAAACTTTTAATAATTTCTCATATCCATTTACCATTATAAAAGTGTGCTTAGGTTTAAAAAGACTTTAGGTGGAAATTCACACATATGACAGACTTTGAAACCAATGATATTTATGCCATTTTTTTTTCAAGAAGATTATTTTCAACATTTAATTTCAATATAAATTTTGAGTCAACAATCATACCGCAGGGTGAGAAATTAATAAATTGTTTTGAAAAAAAATTATTTACCATCTATTATTCGCTCTGCGAGACTATCCTTCTCTGTATCGGCTCCAAAACCCAGTTCCACTCCCTGAGGTCCTACTCATGCCCTTTGCCCACAACTTTTCCTGGTACAGAGAGGATAGTATAATAATAGATGGCGCCCCAACTTCAAGGGCACGATTTTGGAGCCATACTATAATAATAGATGACATCGCAATTTCAAGGACTCGATTTTGGAGCCATACTATAATAATAGATGACATCGCAATTTCAAGGACTCAATTTTGAAGCCGTGCTATAATAATAAATGATGCACTTGTAATAGTCGCAACATTCAGGGTTCGATTCAAGTCATTATATCTCGAGCACAGGATTTGACTGCAAAGAATTTGTTGTATTTGACTTATTCGAATATTCCAGAAACATGGATAACTTACTTGCAGCAATCGAAGCTCTCAGGCTTAGCATTAATGATCAGAATGCTAAGATTGATAGGTCTAATTCCCAATTGCATGCTCAAATAAACACACAAATAACCGCACTACAATCACAAATAGTTGACTCTAATTCTCAACTACAGGCGCAAATGGTAGAGTCTAATAACCAATTGCAGGCTCAAATGGTAGAGTCTAATTCCCAATTACAGGCTCAACTTCAACAACAAATGCAGGCACAAAATACTCAACTTCAAGCGCAGTTAACTGAGTCAAATAGTAAGGTTGAAGACTTAACTTCTAAAATTGACAGGACCTTGGATACTAAGTTTGCTGAAGCGGATAAAGTCATTAACAAAAGACTCACTGAATCTAGTGCCCTTATCGAGCAACGATTCCGTGAAGCTGGAACTCGCCTCGAAAAGAAACTTACTGATTCTAGTGCACAAGTCGAAGCTACATTGAAAAACATGCGGGATCAGTTTGTTGAAAACTTAGAGTCTATTAAGGAAGAAATAAAGACAGAGGTCGTCAAGTCTTTAGACAAAGATCTTAGAAATGTTCTTCCTTCCGTTCAAGCATTTTCCACTGAACTCAAAGATTTACGAACTGAATTTCAAGAATCCCATGGTAACATCTCACAAACTCAAGCAAAGTTAGCTCAGGTGCAGGAAACCTTGCGAGATGCATTAAAGAGCGACGTGGGTAAATTACGAAGCGAGATAGGATTAATTAAGAGCACGCAAGGAGAACTCGACAAGCGTATTACAGGACAGCTAGATAGCACGCATACCCAGATAGCTGCTTTCTGTAAAGACGTACAAGTCATTAAAACTGACTTGAGAAATGAAATAAAAAGTTTAGACACCTCAATTAATTCTAAAATTAAAAATTTGTCCGAAGAAATGAATCAAATTAAACTTAAAGAACAGACAACTGACGTCACAATTCCTGGTTCGTCGAGGGAAATACACAATACAACAACCCTTATTAAAGTACCAGATGACAAACCAGTCAAATTTTCAGGACGTGATGAATACACTGCTCGAGAATTTTTGTTAAATGTCGACGATTACCTGGAGGAAAATAGGGTAGAGGACGATAGGAAACTTCGAGTAGTATCCAAACTTCTAGAAGGACGAGCCTTATCGTGGTTCATAGCTTTTAAGAGCAACTTTAAAAACTATGACGACTTTAAACAGGCACTTCTTAAACGCTTTTGGGATTCAGAAAGACAGCACCTTGTAAAAATGCAACTCTACTCTAGCAAATACAATACTTCAGTCAATACTTCCCGATATTCAGACTACTGCCTAATGCAATTAAAGAAGCTCCAGTTTTTAGATCCACCTTTGCCAGATATTGAACTTATTCAGATTCTGACACTTCAATATCCACCTCATGTGCAAGAAATACTAGTCGCTGCCAACATTAAAACATTGGAGCATTTTGACGCTACTTTGCGTAGGTTAGATACGGCTAATACCCAATCTAGTCCGAAAACTAACAGGAGTCGAGAAGTAAATACGAATTCTGCGGAAATAAAACCGCCGGAGAGAGAGGAACCCAGGACACGTGAAGAAGGCAGATTAAGCCCTACTAACCCAACCAGATTCCGGAATTTTAGACGTCAGAGGAATCAGGATAGACACCCTTACCAACCTAGGAATACATGGAGACAGCGCGAAAGCACTCCTGAAGGAAGCCGTGAGGCCAGACGACGAGAACTCGAAAGTAGATGGAAGGACACACGGGAATACATCAGGGAGAGAAACCGTAATCCTGATGAGCCTGGAGCTACATCCCTGGAATATCAACGTCAATTCGGACCAAGAGAACAAAGATCACCTGATCCTGACCCAACAGGCGCTATAAAAAAAAAACGCCGATCTCGCAATAGGGAGATTGACTACAGAACACGGTGAGGACGAAACGTCAAATTATTGTACTGCTGTTATCAATTACTGGCATATTGACGATTCCGAATTACTATTCGAAGACGCACAAACACTAAGGCCAATTATTACACGTTCACTACCTGTCATAACAGTACGCACAGGCAACCTACAGGTGATTACGCTCATCGATTCTGGAGCGCAAGCTTCTTTAATTTCTGATAAGCTTGTAGACTCGCTTAAAGATCAGAACAATGTTTTGTTATTACCTGCAGCTCAAATTAAAGTAAGAGGGATAGTTCCTGATAAGATTGTTAAATGTAAATCCCAGGCATTTTTAGAGTTTGAAATTAACAGTCAGATGTTCGAACACATATTTTTGGTAGTATCACGTCTTAACTTCAACTTAATACTTGGATCAGATTTTATGATCAAATACAAAGGAACCATTGACTATGATGCCAACCTCGTAAGATTACAGAATAATTCCGTAGAACTACAGCTGGTAGGACGAGGTGACCTGGAAGTTCAAGAGAAGGGAGCCCGTTTTGAAGCAGCCGGTGGTGACATTATTAAGCCCGCTGTGAGCGAGGTTGCGCCAGCCGTAGCAGAAAGTAGAAAGGGTGACCAAAGTGAGGACGATGCAGAGTCCATATTCAATGAGAACTCCATTATAGGTCCGGATTATATAATGTCAATAGCCAGTGTGGTTGAAGACCCGGAAATTAAATTAAAATTGGAGGAGGCTAAAAATGACGTTCTACAGAAATTTGCATGTGTATTCGATGATAAGCCTGGAGAGATAGCTGACTATGAATATCATCTTGATGTAAATGACTTGTCTCCTTATCAGAAGAAACCATATCCCGTACCCGAGAAGTATCGAGAAGAAGTTCGTAACTTAATTCATAAAATGACAGATGATGGGATAATTTCGCCTTGCGTAACTAAGTACTTGAATCCATTGGCCATAGTGCGTAAGCCTGTATTTATAACTCAGCTAATTCATAAAACAATATGTACCACAGGAAGAGTAAAGCCTGGAAAAGAAAATCCTGCGTATTTTCTTTTCGTCCAACCAAGGGGAAAATGTACCAGGAAGGCCTAGGTCCTGGTCCATATTAATTGAAAGAAATGTTATTTCCAGCATTAAAGATCCGACCGACGTACGAACATCCATGTAAAGAATGTTCCAGTATGTGCCAGACCCTACGAGTACGCTAGGCGGAGTCAAGTGACGTCACCTGTCGCTCGAAGCTCACCTCCCCTAGAGATATTTCTCGAAAGAATTTTTCTTTTAACAGCTTTTTAACACCTTAACCAATTTCAACGGGACAAACGCTGAATTATAGCAAACATCATAAAAGTCAACCCCTGTAAATTTCAAATTAATTCATCAAACGGTTGTTGAGTTATAACAATTTAAAGTCTCAACGAAATTACGTAATTACGGTCACATGGCCGAGAGAGAGCTGCCACCCCTCCCTGCGCTGGTATCTATATATGTCAAGGCCAGATAGCCCGCAAACCAGTGCAGTACAGTACAATACCGTACAAGGACAAGCAGACAACTGTGTGAGTGAGATAGTGAAGAGACCGGCCCGCGTACAGTATGTTCGCGCAGTCACGGTAGAAGTACTTTCGTCGTATCTCCAGAACGCGAAATTCTATCGCCGATAAAGGACGTCGCACTGCAGTTAGTATGTCGCGTCGCGATTACAATATAATCCTAAAAAGACATTTAAGACTGTAACACGAGTGAACTTATTGGAGTACAAATATTAACTATTTCATTACGTGTGGACTTAGGCAACGTCAAGTAACATTAAACTTCTACAGAGCCTGATACTTAAGAATCACCAGAACTTATTTTTTTTCTTCTCGAGTATTGCATTATATTTTGAATGAAAAAGTAAGAACTTTTCTGAGTTAATATAACAGGATTAGCAGAAAATCTAACTTAATGACTGTGTTCACAGACTGTGCTTATCGACTTGCTTTCTTTTTTTTTTTCTTCAAGTGTGAACTGTGTGATTAAGAACGTTTCAATAACGACTGTAAATAGTATTTAGTACAGAAAGGACTGTGATTCTTCATACGCCATAAATAGTGTTCAACAGTGTAAGTGATAACCAGTCGCACTAAATGAATTTTCGTGTGCGAAACTCAACAGTTCCAGCTGTCATCACCTCATCGGGAACGTCAACATCGCCGATCCTGATTCTACATGGAACATTCCAGATGTCCATCTTTCGACATTTGGTAACAACAATTCTTGTCATAAGTGAGTAACAAACTGACTAAACTTTTTCATTTATTTTGAACAGTGAAACTTCAGTGTCGCGTGTGAACAATTTCCATAATTTCTCAAAAGTGATAAATTTAATTTCAATTTCGTTTCTCGTAGAAAGACTGTAGGATTTCAAGTGTGCTGTATAACGAGGTTGACGAACTGAGAACTGAAAACTTTTAATAATTTCTCATATCCATTTACCATTATAAAAGTGTGCTTAGGTTTAAAAAGACTTTAGGTGGAAATTCACACATATGACAGACTTTGAAACCAATGATATTTATGCCATTTTTTTTTCAAGAAGATTATTTTCAACATTTAATTTCAATATAAATTTTGAGTCAACAATCATACCGCAGGGTGAGAAATTAATAAATTGTTTTGAAAAAAAATTATTTACCATCTATTATTCGCTCTGCGAGACTATCCTTCTCTGTATCGGCTCCAAAACCCAGTTCCACTCCCTGAGGTCCTACTCATGCCCTTTGCCCACAACTTTTCCTGGTACAATACATACATACATACATACATACATACATACATACATACATACATACATGCATACAGGGTTATTACAAATTATTTGAGCGATTCCAAAACTCTACAGTAACTTTATTATTTGAATATTGCAACAAGGCTTTGCACACACATAGAATAACTCAATAAATACTTTTTAACATTTACAAATGTTCTAGATGTGCCCCTTTTAGTGATTTTGCAGACATTAAGCCTATAATCAAGTTGGTCCTACACTCGGGGCAGCATGTCTCTATCAATGGATTCGAAAGCACGGTTGATGCGAGTTCGCAGTTCTGGCAGGTTTGTTGGGAGAGGAGGTGTAAACACTGAGTCCTTCACGTAATCCCACACAAAGAAATCGCATGGGGTTAGGTCAGGAGAGCGTGGAGGCTATGACATGTATTGCTGATCATCAGCTACACCGCGACCGATCCATCGGTTTGGAAATCTCCTGTTTAAGAATTAATGAACATCTCCATGGAAGTGGGGTGGAGCACCATGCAGTTGGAAGATGAAGTGCGCGCTGTCCTCCAGTTGCGACATGAGCCAGTTTTCCAGCATGTCCAGATACACGTGTTCTGTAGCAGATTTTCTGCAGAAGAAAAAGGGTCCGTACACTTTAAACCGTGAGACTGCAAGATAGCGTTAGGATTTTCTACCCCTCAGATTCGCACATTGTGTCTGTTCACTGAACCACTTAACAAAAGATGTTGCTTCATCATTGAAGACAAGTTTCGTACTAAATTCATCCTATACCATACGCTGTTGTAACCGCGCCGAAAATTAAAGTCGTTTGACTTTGTCGTCGGGAGTCAGGGCTTGTAGCAATTGTAAGTGGTAAAACTTGTGCTATAGTCCTTTCCGTAAGGTTTCCAAATGGTCAGCTATGGTATGTTCAGCTCTCTCCTTGCTCTCTCCGTCGACTTCTGTGGGCTACGCGTGAAACTTACCCGCACGCGACGAACTGTTTCTTCAGTCACTGCAGGCGGACCCGTTGTTTTCTCCTTACAGAGGCATCCTGAAGCTTTAAACTGCACATACCATCACCGAATGGAGTTAGCAGTTAGTGGATCTTTGTTGTACTTCGTACTGAAGTGTCGTTGCACTGCTATGACAGACTGATGTGATTGCATTTCAAGGTCAACAAACGCTTTCTCGGCTCCAGTCATCATCTTGTTTTACTGCGCATTGCTCACTGCTGCTGCGTTCTCGTGGCAGAAATCTGATGTATGACTTCAGCAGACCAAAACTTTTGAGTTTTTCTGCATGAGTGTTGAGTTTCGTGACCATATGTCAATTCATGGAGCTACAGTGAATTTATGAAATCGCTTCAATCATTTGTAATAACCCTGTACACACATAGGCTACATATGTCTGACTCCTTGGCTGAATGGTTGAGCGTTGAGGGATTCGGTTCAGAGGGTCCCGGTTTCGATTCCCGGCCGGGTCGGGGATTTTGGTCGCGTGTGATTAATTCTACTGGCCCGGAGACTGGTTGTTTGTGTTTGTCCCAACATTCCCCTATTCATATTCACACAACACAACACACTACACTACCAACCACCACAGAAACACGCAATTATAGGGTTGACGTCAGGAAGGGCATCCGGTCGCTAAACAGGGCCAAATCCACATGTGCGACCCCACGAGGCGTGGGAAAAGTGATAGCGTAATAATAAGAAGATATATAGGCTACATACATACTGAACCCATGACCTTTGTGCCCTAAGAACATTATGCATAAATTAACAATTAAATTAAAAGTTGGATTCTTGATAGCATGGATTTGACACGTGACGAGGGTTGATTACCTTCGGTCCCACGCTCTGGGGTACGTGACGTCAGCCACACGTGTCGACGGCGGAAGAATCTCAAGTCATTTTTATGAACTATTTCAAAGCGCGTGTACATGGCGTGACCCAAGCCAAGTCAAAAAAATATAGTGCCTATCAAAGGGGGTCAATCATCTCACAAATCGAACCCGTAAAAATTTTAAATGTCCATGAACACTACCGCCAGAAATGTAGCAAGCATGTAGTCACTTTCAAAACTCTTGAAATTACAGTTTAGTTAAGTCAGAAAATTTATAGAAATTTTCTTGGCGGCAAAGGGAGATATCCGAAGAGAGGGGGGTAACTGCTATAAATATGAAGGGACGCCATGACGAAGTTTCCTTCTCCGGCATTTGTGATACAAAGCGGACGAAAAATTGTTGAGCTGCTCTGCGAAATCAAACCAACGAAAGTAGACTGAGTTCAACTGCAGATTTTAGCCATTGTGGCTAGGTCTTGACTCCATGAGGAGATAGTTTTCTTGAGTGAAATAATTGTACCAAATAGGACGGTCACAGTACTGAATAAATTCGAATGTGATTAAGTAATTCGTCTGCGGAAATAATTATAGTCCATCGTGTGCGCTCAGCAAACAAGTGAAGGGTATTTTCTTTTTTTTTAATGCTTTATTCCAGGAAACCTGAAGAAACATAATGATCTGTACAGCCATGAATGTAAAAATGGCTAAATAAAATGCCAGGGTCGCAGGTGAGCCCTATGACGAACAATGGTGTGACTACATGAGGTAGGTGACTTTCCATCTTACTACCTCTTATATCTTGTCTCATGATCTCTAAAAGTGTATTTGAATGGGGATATACGACGCAGTGGTCACCCCTACTAAGTTTTGTAAATGTGGGAATACGACTAAAAGAGTCATTTGTTTCATTTTCCACTTGGATAAATTTTTGAAGTCTTGCGAATGCCGTATAATGTTGTAAAAATTTATTGAATAGGGTTTCGAAGTGATATCACGTCCAATGTAGATCGTCATCCGTGTGAGTGTACTGCCTATATTTTGTGATGTCAAATTAAGATGTTCATTCGACGTAAATTTTTCCTGTCTGAAATTTGAGTCAATAATGTAGAAATCCATGGTCACTCATTTTCAATCGAGTGGAAGCGCGCTGTCGGGTGAGAACCTAGGATGATGAATTTGGTCACGGAGAGAAATGTTTTTCTAGGCCCATTTTAAACTGTGTCTGACTGACAATAAAAAGATCTAGTAGAATGTTTCAGTCATTTTGTTCGTAAAAATCAAGTTATTAAATACGATATCATTTATGCGCAGTTATTCATGATTAATGCATTGTGCGATATTAGACGTCGAGATTTCTAGTGAGGATTTTATTCCAGTTCTTTGTCGATGATAATTGTGGAGCTGGGAAACAGGTTAGTTTTGTTGATATGAGATTTGTGAATCAGGTTGGACCTGTCATTGAAGGCGGGACATGGAAGCCCGAGGAATGTTTTATATGAGTTGAGATGAGATGTGCGTATCAGGTTAGAGTCCTGTCATTGAAGCCGGGACACGATAGCCCGAGGTATGTTTTATAATGTTGGGAATGGAAAGAAATTCATAGAAATCCATAGCGGTATTAATTGGCGACGCGTATAATTAATGTGGGCATCTTGAAGCTTAATCTGTGCATTTTGTTGGTTAGAATATCGTATTTGTTTAATTATGTCGGCAGGGTTTAAAAGGTGAGCATTTTGAGAAGCCAGTCAACTGGAATAAACCAGGTGTTTCATGTTACTGCCAAGCGAACTTGGGGACGAGAGGCCTCAGCTGTGATAACGGGACAGGCGTGGAATTGAGATTGTACTGTATTCTCAGCCGGGGAAAACGTTAAAATGCAGGATTTAGTTGAAATTCATAGCCGGTAATGATCTGAGTATTGTGAAATACTGTAAAATTTGTTTAATTGGGGACGTAATGAACATTTGAAATCACGAACTTTGAGTATAAGGAACAGAGTAACCAAATTCAGGATTGTCCAAAATATAGAGCGATGGTTGTGATGATCGGTTTGTCTGTGAGGGGTGTGCAAAATTCATAAATGGTATGACAAGAGATGACATCGTAATTATATGGCGAGTTGTTTGGTTTGTACGTAGATTCTTAGGATATCCAAGTGTTAATAACGGTTAGGACTAGATTAGATTTTAAAAAGTGTGGGATCAGGAGACAAGATATATAACTGGACTTGAATTATGTAACAATTCTTTTCCAGCCAGATAAATATCATAAGATTGAATTCACATCACAGCTGCGTAGAAATTTGTGAAGAAACCAGAGTCCGCGGAGATAAAATTTACTGTTCTTTAATATTTCGATAAATCATTTAAAATTATTTAATTATTAAATTCAGTGAAACCGCATTTTAAATAACTTTAATCAAGCGAATAACTTGGAGATGCATTCTGGAAATTTTAGTTTGTTTTCTGGGGAATATTAAAATGTAAAGTAACGATTAAGGGGACATATCCGAAGGAAATGGATTTTACTGCCACAAAGTTTGTGAGCATTGCTATTGTTGTAATTATTGAACTTTGATTGATTGAGCAGTGAATGTCCTGGGGATAGTAAAGTGGAAACTTTGGTCATCAACCGATGTAACTTAATTGTGTTTAGCCTTCAGCCTAGAAACTTGGATGGTCAGGGGGTCATCAACCTCAGTGACTTGGATTAGGGCCATATGCCATTGTAGCATCATTTCCTTGCGCTCATCATCCACAATGACTTTAAAGTAACTTAGAAGATTAGATGTCGGTCCATGACATAGACGCAGGTCACATCGATTCAATTAAGGGTCCATGCCGTAGAACCACTGTGTGGCACACACCGATTGGACGGCCTTAATTATACCCAGAGTCCAGAGTTCGTGTTACGAGGGCTGGACCATAACGAATCACTATGATGGTACATGTGGTCTCACATGGAAGCCGAATTTAAGGATTTCCAGACTTTCCTTTCTTAAATGATTAACAATTGTGACAATGGTTTCTAGTATGAATGCCCGTCAGGCAGTTACGTTAAAGTCTCACACCAGTGTTCTGACGTTTATGTAAAAATGATTGTGGTGTCCAGTGGACACAATTGACTTCTATGATACCGTTGACATATCAGATTGCTTCAGAATTTTCCTGAATAAATAGGAATCTTTTAAACAGGCCTTTCATTCCAGTAGATAGATTAGAATTACTGAACCCTACCTTTACCTCAGCAAGTGACGAAGAACCCGATACGACCCAAGAGACAGATCTCATGAACTTTGCTGATAGGTAAGAAAGGTAGGTATCCCTCAATATGGACCAAAGGGTTCAATACACACATACATACAAAGAAACCGAACTTTTGCTATGCTATCTTTATCGCTTATTGTACAACATTTTAAAAGCACTGTCCCCTCAAAATTGTTCCACCTACTGGCAATACACCGTTCCCATCGTTTCTTCAATTTATGGAAAGCCTTCTGCAAGGCACTTTCTGGGATGGTGCACAAGTCTCTTCTAGCATTGTCCCGAATCTCATCGATGGTTTGGAAGCAACTTCCTTTCAACGTTGTTTTAAGTTTGGAAAACAGGAACTAGTCTGCTGGGGCTAAGTCCGGAAAATACGGTTGATGGGCACAACAGGAGTATGGTGTTATGCGTCGCCTGATCCGGCGCATTGCTATGATCAACATCCGTCTGGTTTTCCCACAATTCAGGCCACTTCTTGCGCATAGCATCCCTCAATCGGGCAATAATTCCCTGATATACTTCCTTGTTTATCATCTGGCCACGTGGTGCAAATTCCTGATGGACCGTGCCATTGCAGTCATAAAACATAACCAAAATTACCTTTATCTTTGACCAAGTCATGCGTGCTTTCTTTGGATGAGGAGACCCTTTGCCACCCACTGCAACGGTTGGACCTTTGTCTCCGTGAACGTTTTGCCAAGTTTGTAGCAAAATTTCACACACATGCAGTTCTTCAAGCTCTTTCATCATAACTTTCGCACTAATCGGACGAACATCTTGTGCAGGTGCTCACCTCAGTGGCTGCAACTCGCTAAATAACGGTCAGAGCGACACGCAGCAAATGACAGCTTGTTATCTAAACCTGACACTAGGTGCTCTCAGTAGCCGCAGCGCGTTCCCTCTGCCGGTTGGAGCGCTATCACTCAAAAGTCCGATTACATTTTGAACACATCTCGTACATAATTGATGGAAGAACCCAACTCTACCGAGCAAGTGGCTCCGCGGTATGCGTCACGTAGCTATCAGTTTTCATTTGGGAGATAGTGGGTTCGAACCACAGTATCGGCAGCTCTGAAGATGGTTCCTCTGGTTTCCTATTTTCACACCAGGCAAATGCTGGTGCTGTATCTTAATTAAGGTTACGTTCGCTTCTTCCTCATTCCTAGTCTTTTCCTATCCCATCGTCGCCATAAGACTTACCTGTGTCAGAGTGACGTAGAGCAAATTGAGATAAAGAATAATGAAATACTCTAGTGGTTGTGTTGTGTCTTCGTGTGGGTTCCGAAGAGGCTTGGTACAGGTCTTTCTAGCTGACTCCCATGGGCAACCTGCGCGTCTCTGTGCATGTGTGATGACGGTGATGACGACAATGTGCTAAGGAGAGCGTGAAACCCCGTGGGGACACATAGCCTACTCCCGTCAAACAACACCAGGGGGTCTTCTTAAGGCTTAAAATCTCCATCCGACGGACGAATCACCAACAGCATCGTATACCTTCATTCCATATGAACGCTCCAGAGAGGTTTCGAACTCTGACCAGATTTTTTTTGCACGCACACTAATGGTTATATATTGTATACCACCCCCTCTCCCGCCCTGCAGAGCAACATTCTGATGATGAATGTCATTTTCACCAACGGGACTCGAACCAGATAACCATGGTGTCAGATAATAAAGACTTGACGATCAGAATGACCACCAGGCGTGCCTCGCTGATCTGATTTTACAACCGTCCGCTTTAAATAGGAGCGACAGGTACAGTTATTCCATGGTACATGGGTAAAATCAAATTCTGCCAACATATCAAGAATTATATCCCAATGAATTTACCATTAATGTTACGCATCCTTCTAAAAGGACACGACGACAAAGTGGAGTAATTTTAGTTTTATTATCTGGAACATTATAATAATTTTTTTAATGCGTTTATCCTCCAGGGTCGGGTTTTCCTTCGGATTAAGCGAGGGATCCTACCTCTACCGCCTCAAGGGCAGTGTCCTGGAGCGTGAGTCTTTGTGTCGTGGATACAACTAGGGAAGAGGAGCAGTACCTCGCCCAAACAGCCTCACCTGCTATGCTGAAGAGGAGCCTTGAAAGTGGGAGGGGGATGAGAAGATTGGAAGGGATAGACAAGAAAGGGGGAAGGAAGCGGCCATGGCCTTAAGTTAGGTACCATCCTGCCATTTGCCTGATGAGAATTGGGAAACCACGGAAAACCACTTCGAGGATGGTGGAGGTGGGAATTGACCCCCTCCCCCTCCACTCAGTTATTCTCTCGAGGCTTAGTGAACCCCGTTCCAGTCCTCGTACAAATTTTCAAATTTCGTGCTGGAGCCGAGAATCGAACCCGAGGCTTCAGGGGTGGTAGCTCATCACACTAACCACTACACCACAGAGGCGGACACATTTGAATAATAATAATAATAATAATAATAAGAAGAAGAAGAAGAATGTTATTGGCTTTACGTCCTACTAACTACTTTTACGGTTTTCGGAGACGCCTAGGTGTCGGAATTTATTCCCGCAGGAGTTCTTTGATGTGCTAGTAACTCTACCGACACGAGGCTGACGTATATGAGTAGCTTCAAATACCACTAGATTTCACCAGAATCGAACCAGCCAAATTCGGGTCGGAAGACCAGGGCCTCAACCGTCTGAGCCAATCAGACCGGCGGGATCATCGAATCCTCTTCGTCAAATAAGTGCAAAATTGCCCACTATTATATCCTCTACTCTTCGTGGTGTCCTTGAAGCACATGGGTAGATTCTGATATTTTCAAGAGGTAGAGAGTCTTAATTAATGAGTTCACCCAATAATAAGAAAAACAGAGGAAAGTGCGCCAGGCCGTCTTAGATAATGAGAGCAGCTCCACGCAGGCGCTGTCACGTGTGTCGGCAGCCCATTTAGCAGCCTAAGGCTTACCCTCTCCTCTTGAGTGGGCGTAGCAAGCACGCGGAACTAGTCAGACCGAATCTCTGAAAAGCTTCTTTGTTGAGCAATTAGCAGCTCTCCCAGCGAAGGTCAAGGTTGACCAGTAGGCGATTTCCTCATCGTCGATTATTATTTCATGTCGTGGCTAGCATGTTCCTCTATCATTCAGTAAAACTGCTGCAATATAAAAGTAATGCTGACAGAATTATCTATTTCTATCAGAATGAAATATGTTGCGCTTTAAGGCAAGTAACTTCATGCATTGCTGTTTTTCACAAGGAATAATGATTGCCGATTATGGGAACTTCAGCTCGAGAATGTAGGATTAATAGTTCAGCTGTTTTGCTCAATGGCCTTCTCTTTATAGGGCGCCGGGTTCGTTTCTCGGTCATGCTGGTGATTATAGCCGCGTATGGTTAATGCCTCTCCAACCACCACCACAGAAATACGCAATAGCAATTTCATCACATTGATTTCTATCAGGAAGAGCATCCGTCCTTAAAACTGGGTTTAATTTATATTATTGTCGACCCCAGGTAATTGAGATAGAGGGCAGGAATAATAATAATAATAATAATAATAATAATAATAATAATAATAATAATAATAATAATAATAATAATGTATTAATTTGGGGATATTCGGTCGCGTAATGTTTATAATCTGCTGTCCGGTTCCATGGCCGAATGGTTAGCATGCTGGCCTTTGGTCACAGGGATCCCGGGTTCGATTCCCGGCAGGGCCAGGAATTTTAACCATCATTGGTAAATTTCCCTGGCACGGCGGCTGGGTGTATGTGTTGTCTTCATCATCATTTCATCCTCATCATGACGCGCAGGTCGCCTACGGGTGTCAAATCAAAAGACCTGCACCTGGCGAGCCGAACCCGTCCTGGGATCTCCCGGCACTGAAAGCCATACGCCATTTCATTTTTTGACGAAGCCTTGTCGGTGTTCCTTGGGGACATCCTGTATATTGTAGTGAGAATGATTGCTGGTACAAATAAGTGGGAACAATGGCAGGAGGGTACTCGGAATGAGGAGTTGGAGAATAAGTTAGGAATAAACTCGATAAATGAAGCTGTAAATATAAACCGGCTTCGGGGGTGGGGTTTTGTGAAGCGAATGGAGGCGGACAGGCTGCCTAGGAGAATAATAATGGACTCGGCCATGGAGGGTAACAGATGTAGAGGGACATCAAGCCAATGATGGTTATAGTCGAGTTTTAATGTTTTGGAGGCGCTTAGCTAATTCACAGAATTTGTAAAGTGAACGTTGAAAGGGGTAACATTCTATAATGATGATTGTGTATGTATTCACGTATGTATTTATGTATGTAGTCTTCTCAACCAAATTACCAGTGGCTTCGTGTACCCTGTTACAGTTCCTCAAAGCAATCTTAACTTCGTGGCATAGTCGATATTTGAGCCCAGGTCAACTGGTCAATAAGCCGCCATGCAGAATGTGGTGTATCTCCAATTAACTGTGTGAACAACATTCCTACCTCGTTACTTTCTACTCATTTGTCACGCAGTGCAATGCAACTTCTGTGATCTGTTTGAAAACGTATTCAATTGGTTCGTTGGTTAGAGAAAGCTTAGAAATTATTCTCCTGCTTGAGATTCTAAACACTGAGCAAGTGGCTGTGCTATTTGGGTCATGTAGATGTCAGCTTGTATTAGGTAGATAGTGGTTTCGAACCCCACTGTCGGCAGCCATGAAGATGGTTTTCCATGATTTCCTATTTTCACACTCGCACTCCTAGCCTTATCCTATCCCATCATCGCCATAAGACCTACCTGTGTCGATTCGACGTGAAGCAAATTGTAAAAAAGGGCGAGAAATTCTAAACAGTCTCCTGCAAGACAGTGTCGATTACAGCGAGTTCATCTCATTAGGGAGAATGCAATTCCTCGTGAAAGCTTTACTTTATAATGTAAGCGAAGTTCGACAGCGAAGCCTTCCGTGCTCAGTGTTACAGGATCAAATCTCCTTGTGGGTGGGGGTGGTAGAATAACACTCTCGGTATCCTCTGCCTGTCGTAAGGGGCGACTAAAAGGGGCCCCAGTGACTCTTAACTTGAGAGCGTGGTTTGGCGACCTAGGGCCCTTAGCTGAGTCGTAGCATTGCTTCCACTTACTTGTGTCAGGCTCATCACATTCATCTATCCTATCCGACCTTCCTTGATCAACTTTTGTTCTTTTCCGACTCCGCCGCTATTAGGTTGCGAGGGCTAGGGAGTCTTTCATTTTAATGCCCTTTGCGGCCCTTGTCTTCCTTTGTCTGATACTTCCTTTTTTGAAAGGTCGCCGAGCTTCCCTTCTTCCTCTCTCTCTCTCTCTCACTCTCTGATTAGTGTTAATAGAGGATAGTTGCCCACTTGTACTTCCTATTAAAACAATAATCACCACCACCTCTTCTTGCAAGATCAAATTGCTGTGCTGTGCCCAAATGCAAGGCCGGGGTGAGTAGCTCGGATGGTTGAGCGCTGGCCTTCTGAGCTCAAATTGGCGGGCTCGATCCCGGCTCAGTTCAGTGGTATTTGAAGGTGCTCAAATACGAGTAAGCCTACCTCTTTTCGGTATAATTATTAGCAGGTAAAAGAATTCCTTCGGGGCAAAATTCTGACACCTTGGCGTTTCCATTAAAAGTTGTTACCGGAACATAAAACCAATAGCATTATTATTTATCAGCAAGGGTTGAAAATATTCAAGCTCTTTAGGTTAATTCACTTCAAGCCTTCTTTGAACCTCGTGCAGTGACAATGCACTGGGAGAAATATGTGCATTCACTTGCTAAAAATGCCCGCCCTACGGCATTTTATTTGAAAATGAAAATCATAGTTCCCTAAAGCATTGTCACTGGCTGCACAGTGATCTCTCACCGGCGCCCTAGCCACAAGCGTCTAGGAGATGTGTGGTATTTTAACCGAGGAATCCACAGACACACTGGGACTAAACGCCAGTAATTTCACCATTGAAAACGTTTAAGGGGCTGGAGTAACTCCAGTTCTGGCTGATATGATATCCGGAACCAGTGAAAATAAATTATGGTTTCCCGGTCGGAAAATGAGCCTGGAATTTAGGCGAGCTACGGAGATGAGAGAACACTCAACGTATTAAACCGCCTATGTGTTGGCCCGGAATTAGCGTGACGGAGTTTATTTCAAAGTATCCTAAATCTACGAAAGAAACTGTAACCGAGCAAGTTGATTGTGCGATTTGTGCCGTGGAGATTTTAGCTTCCATGTGGAAGGTGGTGAGTTCGAAACCCCTGTCCGCAGTGCTTTCCGTGGTTACTCATTTACATACCTGACATACCTGGCTATACGATGGCTGTCTGAGTCAGTGCAATGTAAAACCAACAGGAAAAAGTAGAGTAGACACCAAGATTTGTTAATTTATAATTTTTAATTTCAAAAAAGTTATCAGTGTAAGTTTTCATAATATATGACTGTGTTCTCGGTACCAATGTCCCCCACCATTATATGTGGTATTAACAGATTAGAAGTTTTGAAGTTTTGAAGTTTACATAACTGGAATGCAGTCTTAGAATTGTTCAATCTTCAGTTTCGGAAGAGTTATCTACGTTGGATGGACTACTGACAAAATGATATTGTAGGATTATGTTCAGTCAGGCACGTAGTCAAAGGTGGAGTCCATGGGAGTAGAATTACCCCGAAACTTCTTTATTTTTCTCAAAATATCAATTAGGGAAAAGTATTTCAAATTAGCAGTTTTTTTAATAACTGCAACCGATTGAATTAGTGATTAATTATTTTCTAATTTGTCGAATATCAGAATTCGAAATGGTATACATAATTACAGTGTTAACTGTGTTCATATGTTTGACTTATTTTTCACAAACAGTAACTATCAATAGCAATAAATGTCCATGACCATGGACTAGGAAAGTCGATTAGCTCATTATAGAAACAAGTCGGCCAATAATATTTTTATTTTGGACCCCCCTTTCAAAAGCATTCCAGCTTATATAAAATTAATTTGTATTTTAACTTCTCTTTCCTGTAACAACCTTGTTCGTCTTAATGCTTCGAAAAGTTCGCATGATTGACTTCTACAGTAAATAGATCAGCTCATTTCGTGAGTAAAGGATATTATATGGTTAAAATGTTATAATATTTTACGTCATATGTAGTACGATGAAACTGTTTCTTACCGAGCTCGATAGCTGTAGTCGCTTAAGTGCGGCCAGTATCCAGTAATCGGGAGATAGTGGGTTCGAGCCCCACTGTCGGCAGCCTGAAGATGATTTTCCGTGGTTTCCTATTTTCACACCAGGCAAATGCCGGGGCTGTATCTTAATTAAGGCCACGGCCGCTTCCTTCCAATTCCTAGGCTTTTCCTCTCCCATCGTCGCCATAAGACATATCCGTGTCGATGCGACGTAAAGCAAAAAAAAAAAAAACCTGTTTCCATTCCTGCGTTGGTTAGGTTTTACTAGGTACAAATATTTATTTCAGCGTTTTTACCACGGAACGTCATTTTTGCCAACATTCATGCTTTTCTTAACCGATTACAGTCCAATATAATTTACATGCGCCTACTACACAGGTTTGACTTTATATTTGGTTATAATTCTTAAAATACAAGGGTAGACCTAATCATTAAATGAATACAGTACATAATCTCGATATTTCTACATCTTATAGTCTAGTACGCTTAAAGAAAGCAATTTAATTTCGCATTTGGCACATTGACCGAGGACTGATCTATTATGGTACATTTTCAATAAATAAAACCATGCCATGCCATCTTTAAAGAGGCTTTAGAAGCCGTTATAATTATAATTTCGTGTGGCTATTTAGAGCCGAGTGCAGCCCTTGTAAGGCAGACCCTCCGATGAGGGTGGGCGGCATCTGCCATGTGTAGGTAACTGCGTGTTATTGTGGTGGAGGATAGTGTTATGTGTGGTGTGTGAGGTGCAGGAATGTTGGGGACATCACAAACACCCAGCCCCCGGGTCACTGGAATTAACCAATTAAGGTTAAAATCCCCGACCCGGCCGGGAATCGAACCCGGGACCCTCTGAACCGAAGGCCAGTACGCTGACCATTCAGCCAACGAGTCGGACTTAGAAGCCGTTAGTATACACCTTGAACTAACACAATAGATGGAAGCAGTACAACAACGTAGGAAAAATTGCGAAACTAAACATATCACTTTAAATGCCATGCAGCACGTAACAAACGGCTACAAGGTGTAATTATCATGTCTTCTTTCAAGATGCAAAGAGGAGGCCCTTTCTTACAGTTCACCACATTAAGGCACCATCTCATTCTATTATCAACAGATAAATTAACTTACAATCTAATAGAGTTGCATTACACAATTCATTCATACACCTGCGCTTACATCCCACATACATAGCAGAGTTTACTTATATACACACACGCATATAAACAACAATTACACATTACACAACTGAGAACGAGGTTTCGGCGAGATCTTTTGACTTTAATTAAGGAGTCACCGTCCCTGACCCTGTCCGCCAAGGAATAACTAATAATACACTGGAAATTCGAAATTCAAGAACTTGCACTCGTAAATAATTCAGCTCTCATCACGAGTAAATTTGTGTTATATTTTCTGCTGTATGCAGTGAAAGAGTTTCCGATTCTATATTGGCCGGTTTTGGCACTTATACAGAATGTCCTTGAAAAAGTTCCAGTATTTACAGATGAGGCAGCACGCAACAAACGAAGGAAAAAATGTCCTATAAACATTGGTCGCAAACCCATTATCTTCGGAGTTACAGTCCGCTACAGCTACTACCACTAATCACGATGTTCCAATAATTTATGGAGTGTCGTATGCAACAAAAGAAGGAAATATGTTCGTACCCAAACATCGGTCGTAAACCTACTAGCGTGTTGTGTTATGATTTATCATGATGGAACATTGGTCAATTTTCATCGTAGGGTTAGGCGACACCTAACACAGGTCTTCCATGAGCGATGGATTGCTTGGGATGTGCCAATGCCTTGGCCTGCACGTTCGCCTGACCTTAACCCTTTAGATTGTTGGCTTTGAGGACATGTAAATACCATAGCGTATGTGGTCCCCATAAATGATGTGGAGATGCTACGAGAACGCGTGTTCAAAGCCTGTGATGCAATCCAGTAGCAGATAGGTGTGTTCCAATGAATGCATGATTCCAGGCGACGTAGGGTGGAAGGCTGCATTGCTATGGATGGTGGTCACATCGAGCACATGTAGATCAAAGAAATAGTGGTCATTGGTAACGGACCATAACTCCTAAGATATTGGGTTTGCGACCAATGTTTATGCAACCTTCCTTCCTTCATGTTGGAACCATTTTAAAGGACAGCATGTACGTTATTTTCGCGATAATCTCATGCGCCTAAGGAATATTTCTATTAATATCAGATATTTCCTATCTATATGTTCCACTGTGGAGACGTATCAGAAACGTCCTTCAGTTGACAGGTAATGCTTTCTCACCTCTCCATGAATTTCAATTATATCGTTGCTGGTATAAGACTGGGCATGGAGAAATTTACATCGTCGTCCAAAAGCACGAATGTGCCACGTCGGGATATCCGCTAGATTACAAATAGTGACCACAATGATAAGTTGATGACAGAAGTGGCCAGTGGCCCAGGAAACCACATAGCTTATTCCGGGAGCCAGAAATTGGCTGGTGCCTCGATGCAGTAAACCGATTGCACAAGCCAGCAACAGCTTTCCTGCATCCGAAAGTACACTGCAATATTACTGGAATATTGAAATATTACCGCAAGCCTGTGTTTAAAGATTCGGAGAGCTCTTGCCTAGAACAGGCATAACATATTATCATCATATGGCATGTTTATATTAGTCAATCTAGAAATAAAGTATAAGTAATAGTAATAATAATAATAATAATAATAATAATAATAATAATAATAATCCGCAGCATATTCCCAGTCATTCGACAGAGTCAGGGACGTAATGGAATGGAATGAATGAAGCCCCCATCTAGCGGCGAGGATAGGAGTTGTGCCGGCTGCCGAAGTCTGTCGCACTCCTCTGGTGCAATGATTAATGAATGACAGATGAAATGAAATGATACTGGGGAGTGTTGCTGGAATGAATTATGACAGGAAAAACCGAAGTACCCGAAGAAAAACCTGACCCACCTCCACTTTGTCCGGCACAAATCTCACATGGAGTGACCTGGATTTGAACCACTGAACCCAGCGGTGAGAGGCCGGCGCGCTACCGCCTGAGCCACGAGGGCTACAATAATAATAATAATAATAATAATAATAATAATAATAATAATAATAATAATAATAATAATAATAATAATAATAAACCAATTTGTTACTGAAGATGTCTAAGCAACAGGCAATTTGGTTCCCTTAACTACTTATTAGAGCATTATTAGACATGGTAGATATTTACATTCGGGATAAATGCGAAATCTGGCTGAATGCTCTAAAAGTAATGTTATATGACTTTAAGAGACAATGAAGTTTATCTTTGTGTATTTTTAATCCGCCACAATTACATCAGTTCCGTTGTCTTGGCAGTGTTGTAACAATAGTAAGCCGACTATCTTCCGAAATCACTAGTAGAGCACAGAACAGAGCACAGTGTTATCATCTTGTGAGAAAACGTTTTCGGAATAAACAAATTCCATTAAGAACAAAATTAATACTGTACAGGAGCCTCTTTGTACCAGTTACCACATACAGTGTAGAAACCTACATCCAGTCTAACAGATATGTTAGCAAAGTACAAGCAGTGGAAATGAAGTTCTTAAGAAATATGATTCAGAAAACAAGGAGGGGAAAAATAAGAAACGACGAAATACGCCATCTTGTCAAAGTGAAATAAAACCTTAGATCTGTGTTGAAGCCAGGCTGAAATGGTTTGGTCATCTCAAAAGAATGGACCACAAAGAACAGCTAGAATGTGGTTTGAGAAGGAACTCGAATTAAAAGATCAAGGGGTCGGCCAAGGAAAAGATGGATCGACCAGAGGTCTGGATTTGCATCAGGTTATGGAAGAAGACATCTACTGTACATGGACAGAAGTAAATGGAGAGCGTCCATTCACCGCACCCGGGAAACTGGAGCTGTTTTTTTTTTTTTTCGTGTGGCTATTTTTAGCCGAGTGCAGCCCTTGTAAGACAGACCCTCCGATGAGGGTAGGCGGCATCTGCCATGTGTAGGTAACTGCGTGTTATTGTGGTGGAGGATAGTGTTATGTGTGGTGTGTGAGTTGCAGGGATGTTGGGGACAGCACAAACACCCAGCCCCGGGCCGTTGGAATTAACCAATGAAGGTTAAAATCCCCGACCCGGCCGGGAATAGAACCCGGGACCCTCTGAACCGAAGGTCAGTACGCTGACCATTCAGCCAACGAGTCGGACAACTGGAGATGGTTCAATGGTGAATAAAATTGCGAAATTCAGTATAAAGTACAAAATGTATACTATGTATTAAAACATTAAGGGCGGCATTACTTTTTATGAGACATTATTGTGTAAAAGAAGAAACTGTCCTTGGCGGGATTGTGCATTGTCTTTATTATACCTTCAATTGGCTTTAAATCAGAAGTCTGGCAATGATGAAATACATTTGTTTGTTAAATTTTCAGTGAGAGAAGCATACTGACTAGTGACGTTTTCCCTAAATATCAGGCTAAAAACGTACATGGAAATAACATTGAAGTATTTTGTGTTAATCTATTAACGGTTTTGTTGAAATGACAAAATAAAATAATGTATTGCTCTGAATACTAATTTCTAAATACATATACATATGGTATATCAATTTACATATTTATTAATGTTCAAATTCCACTCCAATTTTGTGTGTTCCTGTGATTATTTTCTTGAAAACTAGAAAATCCAGCAACTGATACGTTGATACTATAACCTTTCAACTTATTCTGAGCCAAACATGAAGGAATTATTGAAGTTCGTGATAACATATAAGTCAGTTGAAATCATAAAAGGCATATATCCAGTCAGGTATCAAATATCTCGATAATTCGGAGCAACTCGCTCAGTTGAGTGTTAAACTTAAGTAAATATTTGATATGTGAAAATTTACAAGCTCAGAACCCCATGGTACCCAATAAATTTGTGTTCTGAATTTCCATACTTTGAAGTGAACGTGAACTACTGTTGAGTGAAGATGACCATATTTGACAAGAAAATGAATCGAGTACTATTGTGAAATGTTCCTTCTTAATGACCGTTTCTATAACGCAGTCTATGGACTGGTTTGAATACTGGGAATCATATAATTATGTCAGAATTACCGTCCACTGGCATTTTATTTATATATTATCTGTTCACTTATGAACATCTACAATAGATTAAGAGCTCTTTTAGGGAAACTGATTAAAATAGAATTGAAGAGACAACGGGATACGAATTATTGGGTGCATTCCATTGTCAATCGAGCATTCTTGCTCGTGAAATCGTCTTATTTTGAAGAGAAATATTACTCGACTCTCTGATATGCCATGAAAAAAGATAAAGTCGCGAGGAATTACTCTCAGTCAGAAACGCCCACATCTAGTTCATTGTTATCAGTGAAATGGGATATGATTTAAACAAAACCGTAGTAGCATCGTTTTCAAGAAATGGAATTATCTAGTTGCCTTGCTGGCTGAATTTGTGATTTGATTATATAAGCGAGGAAAACACTAGTGTGAAATTTTAGTTCTCTAAAAAACAAAACAAAAAAAAAAGCGAGTGTTGTAGCAGAATATTGTGGCATTTATTTAGGTATAATATTGTATTAATATTTGACTGTACAAGTTGCAGGTTAATCCATGGAGGAGCGGAGGAAGGATCGTCTTACTGAAGTGTTAACCAATATCAATATGCAGGCCTGAGCCAGGATGGAGTCCCGCCAGGCCGGGAAAATGCGGTGATATCCAAGTAACACCTGGATGAGGGAATGTCATAATGTCCCGAGGACTAGGGTATACAGGTCACATCTTCAGGAATTTACAAGTCAAGACGAGTACAAAACTTTGCCTTTTATCTATTCTAATACATTGTACATTGTGTAGCTAGATTTTCTCTCTTCACGTTTATGATTATTACATAATTTTTTTTGCTGGGCGAGTTGGCCGTGGGGTTAGGAGCGCGCAGCTGTGAGCTCGCATCCGGGAGACAGTGGGTTCGAATCCCACTGTCGGCAGCCCTGAAGATGGTTTTTCGTAGTTCCCATTTTCACACCAGGCAAATGCTGGGGCTGTACCTTAGTTAAGGCCACGGCCGCTTCTTTCCCATTCTTAGGCCTTTCCTGTCCCATCGTCGCCATGAGACCTATCTGTGTCGGTGCGACGTAAAGCAACTAAAAACCAAACCAAGCCCCATGCTACTACAGCCCTTGAAGGGCCTTGGCCTACCAAGCGATCGCTGCTCAGCCCGAAGACATGCAGAGTACGAGGTGTCGTGTGGTCAGCACGACGAATCCTCTCGGCCGTTATTCTTGGCTTGCTAGACCGGGGCCGCCATCTCACCGTCAGATAGCTCCTCAATTCCAATCACGCAGGCTAAGTGGACCTCGAACCAGCCCTCAGGTCCAGGTAAAAGTCCCTGACCTGGCCGGGAATCGAACCCGGGGCCTCCGGGTAAGAGGCAAAGAGACAGGCACGCTACCCCTACACCACGGGGCTGGCACGTAAAGCAACTAGGGAAAAAAAATTATACGTAGGTGCAATTGAGCGACGCCACAGTGACATCTGTATAAGTTTTTTTGTAATGTTTTCAGGCGCACTGTATCTCTTGAATGATAGTATGATTGGGATTTAAATGAATGCTCTGCCGGTTTCATCTAAATTTCAAATGTACATTTTATAGGTTATAATGTATGGGAATTTCATTGTGATTTAGCCCATTGTCTCAGTCGTACAGTTTTCCCAGTGAATTTAACTTGCCAATTTCTTCATGAGTCAAATATTATTGGTAATGTTTAGGAAAGCATTTATTATATTCTGGAGATTAGGCAGATTTCCTTTACAAGCCGGGTATCTCCTATAGCCTGGCCGATTATTCATTAGAGAAAGATTTCGCGAGGCAGTATGGATTCGGAGTTCACGTGTATTTATAAATGAGAGCATTTTCCTCGGCAATTATGAGCCTGTATATTTACTTGAAAGGTTTAAATCTGTATCATGCGCACATGAGATTGTACAGAGTTTGTTGAGTGTTAGGATCATGGATGTGATTTATGATGATGTGCACGACAGTAGTGTTAGGTTATTTCTTGGGAGAATGTACTACGTATAATGTAATATGATCCTCGATAAATCCCTAAATGTTTATATTTGAATACGGTGGAAGAGATGCTCGTCATGCGTATCCCAATAATGATATTGAGAAATAGACAGGCTAATATGGTGTTACGATTGTACCGTGAGGGTCCCTGATCGCTGAATAAAATCTTTGAAATGAACATGTGAATAATTAAACAAACAAACAAACAAACATCAAAAAGAACATGGCACTTGAAGGGCCTTGGCCTACCAAGCGACCGATGCTCATCCCGAAGGCCTGCAGATTATGAGATGTCGTGTGGTCAGCACGACGAATCCTCTCGGCCGTTATTCTTGGCTTTCTTGACCAGGGCCGCTATCTCCCTGTCAGATAGCTCCTCAATTCTAATCACGTAGGCTGAGTGGACTACGAACCTGTCCCCAAGTCCAGGTAAAAATTCCTGACCTGGCCGGGAATGGAACCCGGGGCTTCCGGTTAAGAGGCAGGCACGTTACCCCTACACCACGGGGCCCGCACATATGTGAATAATTATCCTTGATAATTATGTGGTACATAAGAACGGGACAGGTCCTGTATGAATGACAACAGACATAAACAGGGCGAAGTTCTTCTATTTTTTGCTATTTGCTTTACGTCGCACCGACACAGATATGTCTTATGGCGACGGTGGGATAGGAAAGGCATAGGAATGGGAAGGAAGCGGCCGTGGCCTTAATTAAGGTACAGCCCCAGCATTTGTCTGGTGTGAAAATGGGAAACCACGGAAAACCATCTTCAGGGCTGCCGACAGTGGGGTTCGAACCCACGATCTCCCGATTACTGGATACTGGCCGCACTTAAGCGACTATAGCTAACGAACTCGGTGCGAAGTTCTTCGAACATAATGCTATTCCAATAAAATATTTAAGTTTCACTCTGAACAAGGGTAAGGAAGGCTAGGGGCATGTTACCCAACGTACAATTTATTTCTTTTCCTTGGAGTAGCTGTAGTATTTGTGCATGCATTTTGTAGATTTTGGCAGGAAATTTCAGCAGCCCGGAGGAGAGACCGTGGACGAATGTATATGTTGTTATGGTGACTTGATGATCTCAATTCATGATTGTTCATTATGGTATTGTGTGGTTCTGAATACCCATTTTCTTCTAGGGTGCAGCAGCCGGAGGATACCAAAGGTTTTTTTTCTTCAGCTTAAAAATTTCATTCGATTTATGATCCGCGGTTAGCTACTGAGTCTAGTCTTACGTGTGTTGTGATCCTTGTTTCGTTTCAGACCCCACTGCGTTTCACGTATTTTTATTTAGTGATCGCTCGAGTTGTTAATTAGAAGCCGCTTGTTTTACGCGACTATTGCAAACGTTATTTTGGAAGGAATACTAAAGGACAAGGTTTTGCCCAGAATAGATATGAACACGAGTTTTATTATACATAAATGAACTAACATAATTGAACCTTTAGCTTCATATTTGAGCCATCAGCAACTTCTTATGTTACTAATAGTACTTCATTGACGTCCGACTCGTTGGCTGAATGGTCAGCGTACTGGCCTTCGGTTCAGAGGGTCCCGGATTCGATTCCCGGCCGGGTCGGGGATTTTAATCGCTTCTGATTAATTCTTCTGGCTCGGGGACTGGGTGTATATGTCCGTCCCAACACTCTCCTCATCATATTCAGACAACACACTACACAACCACCACAGAAACACGCAATAGTGCTTACATCCCTCCACAGAGGGTTGGCGTCAGGAAGGGCATCCGGCCGTAAAACAGGGTCAAATCCACATGTACGACGCAGTTCGCACCCGCGACCCCACAGGTGTGGGAAAAAGCGGCAGGAAAAGAAGAAGAAGAAGAAGAAGAAGAGTACTTCATTGACGATTGTTAAGGGCAGGACCCTATCGTAGGCGCCAAGTCAGTGGAAAAACAATAACCATCAAGAGAATTTAAATGTATAAAATATGCCATACTCAACATCTTGCTAATTGTCCAACCCTGTTGCGATGTGTTTTTATTATTAATTAATTTTTCAATGATGGCTTGGTATCATTAAATTGGAACATCCTTCCAATTTAAACAGATCCTGAGTGTTATTATTTATGAGCTATGATTTTTTTTTCTCAACCTCATATATGTAGTTATAAGCCATAAGATTACATAATGATAATGTCAGCATGGCGATGTTTATTATGGATTGTAATCGGTGCCAACAGAACCTTCACACCTACGAGTTGATTCTCATTGTATCTTAGTTGAGTAATGCTAGGGCGTACACACAAAAGTGCTTCGACCCCTGTTGTTGTGAGTTTGCTTTATGAACGGTTACAATACATTAACACCTAATTCTCCATTCGGAAATATCCCTTTACCGTAAAACGCTTTAGCATAGTAAACAATAACATCAATAATGCTAGAAAATGCTACATTTAACGTTTGAAATGATAAACTCTTACTTATAAAATGTTAAAACCCGCCATCTCTAATCATTACTTTTCACAATGTCCTTAAATATGTCGGGAAGTGAAGTGTTCTTCAGTTATCTATACTAATATATATACCGGGCGAGTTGGCCGTGCGATCAGGGGCGCACTGGTGTGAACTTGCATCTGGGAGATAGTGGGTTCGAACCCCACTGTCGGCATCCCTGAAAGTGGTTTTTCGTGGTTTACCATTTTCACACCAGGCAAATGCTGGGGCTGTACCTTAATTAGGGCCACGGCCGCTTTCTCCCCATTCCTAGGCCTTTCCATCAATATGAATTTTATCAAAGTAATACAAATATTATGCACCTTATTAATAAAAAATAAATTTATTTATAAGTAAGCAAACAACTAATTCACGGAGACGTAACAGCTGCAAACGTGTTTGTATAGATAAGTACAGTTTAGAAATACAAGTTATTCTACAAAATATTAAGCTTTTCAACACTCCATTTTCCACAAAAATAACCGTGCGGTGCATAGCTCAGTATATTATCAGACACGAATTGCTCGTGGAATTTGAAGACGTCCAAAAATAAATTCCGTGTGGTGCGGTACATTCCCGTCCACTTCCTAGGAGGAGATATGAAGCCACCAGCGGTGACCTTCGCAGCAAGCCGTGCTTGTTTCCTGGTAAATTAACACACAATCGCAGCTTCTAGTTACTAGTTATTCAATCACGTGGGCATTTCGTATCTTGACAAGAAATTTAATGTACCACAGCATGCATATATTGTTATTATCCAGTAGGTTTTTGTTTGTTGAGTTTTATGAACGCCGCTTATATCTTTTGCTAGAGACAAGTTTCCTTCTGCTTTTAAAATATGTATTGTTTTCATGACTCTTACTATTATTTACATAATTATCTTCCTCAACACACTCGTACTTTCTTATACCGCCCGCTCTACCTGGTGTGTGTATGTGTGTTTAGGTTCAGTGTGTTCAAAAATAGTATTCATCTCCGTAGAAATGTTTACACTATCAACGTTATATTCTTTAAGATGCGAGATTAGAAAATGTGATTGTATTCGGAACTCGAACCCAAGTCTCGGAATTTAGAAGACGGTTACATCTTCAGCTCCTCTTCTTTTCCATTTTGGCCGTCTAAGTACCATGGAAATAACCCTGTGCATTCATCTTGATCCTTCTCTTGACTTCTTCTTCCTTTCACTTTGCTGTTTCGTCCTCTCTTGTGTCCAGATGTTATCACCTTTCCTCTTCTCCTTCTCCTGAAAATACTTGAAATGTTTTATCAATCTTCTGAAAGTTGTTCTGCCATATGTTGGGGTTATTCCAATCTCTGTCGTACCTTTTCCTTTACTCCTTGGATCCACTGGTTGTCATTCTTGCTGTTGTATAGTAAATATGGTTGAACACTCGTTTTGACAATCTGCTGTTATCCATCCTCATTAAGCGACCCGAAAATTTAATTCTCCTCTTCCTGATCGTGTCTGATATCCTTTCATTGTCTTCGTCCTTGTAAAGATCTTTATTCCTCCTAATCTCCCCTCCCCGGATCTTCCTCAATACTTTCTTGTGCCGGGCTGAGTAGCTCAGACGGTTGAGGCGCTGGCCTTCTGGCCCCAACATGGCAGGTTCGATCCTGGCTCAGTCCGGTGGTATTTGAAGGTGCTCAAATACGTCAGCCTCGTGTCGGTAGATTTACTGGCACGTAAAAGAACTCCTGCGGGACTAAATTCCGGCACCTCGGCGTCTCCGAAAACCGTAAAAGAGTAGTTAGTGGGACGTAAAGCAAATGACATTATTATTATTATTATTATTATTATTATTATTATTATTATTATTATTATTATTATTAATACTTTCTTTTCATTTCTCTCTATTTCACCTGTTTCTATAGAGATCTTGCATTTTGTGACAGACTATCTGGTTTGATTACTGTGTCGCACGGCCGAACCCAGGAATTGTTTTAGGCGGGTTAGGATTTTTTTTTTGCTAGGGGCTTTACGTCGCACCGACACAGATAGGTCTTATGGCGACGATGGGATGGGAAAGGCCTAGGAGTTGGAAGGAAGCGGCCGTGGCCTTAATTAAGGTACAGCTCCAGCATTTGTCTGGTGTGAAAATGGGAAACCACGGAAAACCATTTTCAGGGCTGCCGATAGTGGGATTCGAACCTACTATCTCCCGGATGCAAGCTCACAGCCGCGCGCCTCTACGCGCATGGCCAACTCGCCCGGTGGTTAGGATTTTAGGGAAGGTGCGAGAGAGGGGGGGGGTCTTCCGAAAACAAAACGTATAGTAACAAATAGTTTTTATTTTAAAATAGATTTTACAGAAATAAAATTTTGAGTTTTAAAGCAGTACCTTTCACAATTCAACGGGTAAAATAGAAACATAGTTTCATTGCGGTCTGGTGGGCAAAACACGCTTTAACGGGTGCGTGCAGTGCGATACAAAGATTTGTTTAAAAAATGAAGGTAACAATACGTTTCAGTCTAAGTATTAACATTTTTTAGATGTTTGATTATTTTTTAATGCTCTAGCTGTTCGATAACTTGAAAATATTTTTATATGTTTACTGACGATTTTTATGGTGCAAAGTGTGTTAAGGACATAAAAGAAACTTATATCTTTCCAAAATTAAAATTTCCATTTTTTTCAGTAAATTTATTAACTATAATCATAGAGAAACGTTTAAAGATGGCATAGATTTTATAGGTTAAATTCAATTGTTTATTTTGGAAATGCTAGTTTTTGTAATACTTGTGATTTATTGTAGGCTATTTCAAAACTCACATATGCTGTTTAATTTTGTCAAATTCATTTTTATTTCGGAGGGGTTTCGAACTCCCCTAACCTTCCCCCTGGGTACGGTCTTACTGTGTTGTAGTGTTTGACTTTAGTTTTTCCTGAGAGATGCTCCTTATTGTAGGTATATTTAGTGAGTTGATATGCTAGTTCTAGTTTTCTTGCTCTTTATTAGCTTGCTCCCTTATCGAGTCCATTGATCTGAATTGTTTCACCTAGGTTGAAATTTGTTGAATTTTCCGTACTCTGTTTTTAGTGCTGTGGGTGAATCTCAAATATTGGTCATGAAATTAGTCCTGCTATTTCTTTCAGAAGGTTTATTTCTTCTAAGACAGTCTCTGTACTTCCAGAGAGGAATGCTGTGTCATCAGCGAATGCCAAACAGTTTACAACAATCTCTTTTTGCTTTGAACCCAATCTTGTCTCTTAATGGAGTACCCTTTATCGTTGAGTTTTTCCGCTGTCTCTCCTATTACCTTTTCCACGACGCTATTGAAAATAATCGGGTAAAGCCCAACTCCCTGCCTGACACATCTTCAGCTCTATTGATAGACAGCTACCGTGGTAAGAGAAGCTATACTTTCTTCTTCAGACCTGAAGAGAAACATGAAGCTTTGTTTTCTAAAATGTTAATAATGAAGTCTCTACTAGATTATTGTTACATTCATTTTCCTTCTTCCTTTAATCGTTTTGTTCTATTCTCAGAGTCGGAATTTCGAGAGGTTTTTCACAGTTTTACTACCAGATGTCCTTTCTCACGCCAATCAGATGCGGAGAGATTTAATCACTATTTGATGTTTCTTTGCTGGTTGGTAGTGTGGTGTGCTATGTCAATTAAGAGATGCGTATTAGATGAACACAAACACGCATTCTCGACCAAGACGAATTAAAATCTCCGGCCTAACTGGGAATCGAACCTGGGGCCCTCTGAACCGATGGATACTGACCACTCAGCCGGACATCTTGATCCAGGGTGTAGCATTAAGGTACATTATATGGAAAAATCTACATAGTACATTAATCACGGGAAACACACGGGAACGGAACTTGCCACCATACCACATGAAAATATTTCTTACATGAATGTTTAAAATGCCCTCCGTTAGCATCGATACATGCACCAACCAACCGTCGCATCAAATCCAGGAGTATTAAGTATGCATGTTTGTACTATGTGGAGTTGTAGAAAATTAGTTCTAACATGGAAATAAACAGATTCCGGATCCATGTCCATGCATATCCAGTCCTCAGCCCGAAGGCCGGTTGGATACTCAAAAGCCCCACCATTAGCTGTCATAAATAGCCTAGATACCACTGAAGAGATGTACTAGGGAAATGAAGAGTGTATTAGTTTCCCGTTGCTTTCCTCACTAAACCAGAAGTTGATATTACATATCAATCTGCCAAACCCACTGAAATGCATGCACCAACTGAACTTATTTTCACACCATTCATAACAGGGATTGGCTGCATAAAGAATGGTATTACTAGCAGCGCTCATACCTCAGTCACTATCATATTGTCAAAACCAAGAATAAGAGAGACAGAGCAATAAAAATATCAAAATTGCTCTAGCCCACACCAAACGACACAGTGCACTGTAGACACTAGGTCTCACCAACAAAGGAATATGTCCTGGAAGTTTGGTCGTACCTGTTACACCCTATATTTTTGGAAATGTATATACATATATATATATGCCTGAATTCGACACATTTAAGTAATATTGTACATCTCATAAATCATTTAAAATCAAGAAAACATATATCACCCTCGCATCAGGAAGCCTTAATTGTGGTTGAGTGAATTTACAATAATTCCCCAAAACAGATATAAATATTTCAAAATTACAGTTAAGGGACACACTATAGTAGCAATTTTAACATATCTGAAACTGGGCATGCAAAACCCCGTATGTTCCCAAACACTGTGTGGTGTGACATTCTTCTTTACAGTAAGTAAAATTCAATCATTCAAATTATATCTGAAGCATCTGCAGTTCTTTGGCATGTGTCATTTCACAATAGCCTACACATGTCCTAACTCAGTTATTCAGTTATTTTAGTGATAATGCCTTGGCAAAACGTTAACATTAAATGCGTTAGGTATTCTTAGAAAAATGATGTATCTGATAACGAAAGTGACACATTAATCCCCATATACTTTATAACGCCAATGAAATTGACATTTAGGTGCAGCTGTGTAATCGTTGACAATGTACTCTATCTTACTCTTACAAATGTCTGCCCAAATTGACAACTGATATGGGAGCAGGAAAGAACACTTCTTATGATAATTGTTAACGTATGCAGTTCTATCATAATTATATTTATCCTACTCCTACCAGTATCATTTCGAATTGACAGCTGATAAGGGAGCCGGAAAGAACGCATACGATAATTCTTAACATACGCTGTTCTGTCATAATGATAGTGTACTGAATTTGTTTATCAAAGAAGCCTTTAATTTAGACTTCATGTTTGGCAAAAAGAGATATTCACTTCACAGTAGTTTTTCTTTCTGGTGTATGATATTCAGTTGTCCGGATTTGATTTGATTTGATTTGATTTGATTTGATTTGATTTGATTTGATTTGATTTGATTTGATTTGATTTGATTTGATTTGATTTGATTTGATTTGATTTGATTTGATTTGATTTGATTTGATTTGATTTGATTTGATTTGATTTGATTTGATACCAACTAACATGAATAATCACCGAGTTGCAGACCTTCTGAAATGGTGTCATCTTCACGGCCTGCCTAACAATTTAGATATTTTGGTTGTGCTGTCTTATAACGAGTGCAGAATTCTACAGGATGGTTTGTATTACAGAGTCAGTATGTCATTTTGTCGAGGTCTCTACAATGCCAAGGAAAAGGCGTGAAGTGGTCGAACGAGGCAGCTTTATCACCAACAGAATTAATATTCCTTCAACTATACAGATGATATAAAATGTGTAACAATACATTACACAGTATATAGTACGATACACAGTACATTTACAAAATCGTTATTATATATGAGTTTAAAATAGAATAAACAACGTGAATGATATTCATTTGAGAAAGCTTATAGATAAAATAAAGACACATGAACTTTAATTATCCAAAATATAGAACAGATTACATTCGTACATCTAAACTCTTTATCCAATCCACCGTTTCCGGAGTAGCTGAGTTCAGGTCCTCGAGGGAAGGCATGGAGGGGACATTCCAATACTATGTGTTCCATTGTTTGTGGAATGATATCACAGTTGCAGTATGGGCCGTCTGTCCATCCCCACTTATGAAAAACAGAAGCGGTTCTTCCCAACCCGCATCTAATATGGTTGAGCCTATTTCAGGCACACCTAGGCAGATAGAAGCCACCAAGTTCTACGTTTGGGTTCTCAACTTTGAGGATGCCTTGTGGTATAGAAGATGTTTACTCATTCCGCCAGTTGCCATCGGGATTGTATTCCTTAAGGCTTAATATACCACGCTGTAGAGCAATGGTATTCAAAATGT
This sequence comes from Anabrus simplex, assembly GCF_040414725.1. Lineage (NCBI taxonomy): Eukaryota > Metazoa > Arthropoda > Insecta > Orthoptera > Tettigoniidae > Anabrus > Anabrus simplex. The sequence continues at coordinate 107,273,876 of NC_090271.1, read as the reverse complement.
GGTACGTGACTATTATCACGGCAGACTGTTTTAATATAGGTTGCAGGAAATCAAAGAGGAATTTGGGAAAGGAATCACAATCTACGGCGAGGAAAGCAAAACTCGGAGATCTGCCGATTATATTGTTATTTTATCTGATTCTGCAGAAGATCTGGAGAAACTGATTAACGGTATGGGCACAGTCTTGGAGAAAGTAGATAGATAGATAGATAGATAGATAGATAGATAGACAGATAGATAGATAGATAGATAGATAGATAGATAGATAGATAGATAGATAGATAGATAGATAGATTTGGAGTAAAAGATGAATTTTACATACTGTTTACTTATATAAAAATCCTCTTCATGGCAGCCAGAAATGTATACTTATTAGGCATGTTTTGTCATTTTATTTTAGATTATTTTTTCGCTCTTTGTATCACTGTTTCGTCATTTTTAATTAACTTACTTGTTTTTATTTTTATTGATAATTTTTAAGTATTTTAAAAAAATGTCACCTAAACATTTTCTCTATCTACGCGAATGTTCATCTTCGGAAGTGTCTGGCTCCATTTCTAAATCGTTAGCACTCTGGACTTTGGTCCAGGGGATCCCGAATTCGATTCCCGACCGGGTCGGATATTTAACCTTAATTAGTTAATTCGTCTAGCATGTGTGTGCCATTTTCATCATTAGAAATTGTCCCATGTAGCGCCCCATCCTCACAGACATGCAGGTCACCTACAGATAGTCTACTATTGAAAGACCTGCAAAAGGGCTGTCCGGAGGCCATACGCCATTGCTGTTATCTTCGGAAGTTTGGAGTACGACTACCTTTAAAGGAAATTTACAGTATTTTGCTTTTCAGATCATTTCCTTTTACGAAATATATTATGTCAAAGTAATTACGACCCACAGATCTTCTCACATTTGATTTGATGCAGTGCTCCATGCCACCCTATCCTGTGCTAAACTTTTCATTTCTGCGTAATTACTACATCTTACATCTGCTCTAATGTGTTTCTTGTATTCATACCTTGGTCAACCTCTGTCATTTTTACCAACTACACTTCCCTCAAAATCTACCTGAACAGGCACTGGAAGCAAACAAACAAAGATGAAGCATGGTTCCACCTCAGTGGTTATAACTCACAGAACACCAGAATTTGGGCAACCGAATATCCGCATGCCTTGCCTGAGGTACCGGTTCATTCTGAAAAAAATCGGCGTCTGATGCGCAGTATCGCGTAAAAGGATCGTTCGACCTCCGTTTCTTGAGACACCGGTGCCATATACAAGGACAATTCGTGGGTTTATTGGAAGAGGATGAGTGCTATTGCTGGTTCCAGCAAGATGGCGCCATTTGTCATACTGCCAATGCGGCCTTGGCGATGTTGCAAGATTATTTCGGTGATCGAGTAATCTCAAGGAATGTTTGGCCTACTCGTTCGCCAGATTTAATCTCTCCAGACTTTTACTGTGGGGGTAGTACAGATATAATCTGCAATCCTTACATGAACTCACAAGAAGCAATTTCTAAACATATTGATGAAATGACACCAACAACTTTGAGAAAAGTGTCGCAAAACATGTGTAAGCGTATAAATCTGTGCTTGCAAGGGAATGTCGGTCAGTTTCAACATCTCTTGTAAACTGCAACTGTGGGACCACAATGCGTGGGAATCGAGTTAGTGTTATGTCTGAACATTTATTACTTTCAATACTTCTACCGGAGTTTAGACAAATACTTCTCTACACTTGAATGTATGTTGAACTAATATGTGTAATCACTAGGTTTGTTTGTGAAATTAGGCTAAACTTCGGGGGGAAAAATCAGAAATATTGAGTCCGTTGACTTTACGAACACCGTGTATTTTCGGTTTCTAACATTGGTTTTCTTAAAATACTGAATAACATAATTCGCTTTCTCCTGCACAAGTTCTCTACTTTGTCCGTGCAACACTCCATCTTCGAGTTTCGAGGAAACACCAACCATTTCAATAACGTGAGGTTATAAAACGAAACTAAACATTACTCTCACTCCAGTTTGTCCCCTCTCCTTTTCAATGTTGATATTGAACATGCAATAAAGGAAATCAAAGAGGAATTTGGGAAAGGAATCACAATCCACAGCGAGGAAAGCAAAACTCCGAGATCTGCCGATTATATTGTTATTTTATCTCATTCTGCAGATCTAGAGGAACTAATTAACGGTAATGGACACAGTCTTGGAGAAAGTAGATAGATAGATAGATAGATAGATAGATAGATAGATAGATAGATAGATAGATAGATAGATAGATAGATTTGGAGTAAAAGATGAAAATAAATACATCGGAAACAAATGTAATGGAGTGCTGTCGAAGCACGTAAGGTGATGCAAAAAATATTACACTAGGAAAGGAAGTTTCAAAGGAAGTAGATTAATATTGTTTCTTGGATAGTGAAATAACTAATGATGATAGAATTAACGAGGAGGACATAAAATGCAGACTAACGCAAGCAAGGAAAGCCTATTCTAAGAACAGAATTTGCTTATTTCGAACATTGATAGAGGAATTAAAAATACGTTTTTGAAGGCTTTCGTCTGGAGCGTGGCGCTTTATGGAAGCTCAGAATAAAAGGGAATAATAGCTTTCGAAATGTGGTGTTACAGAAGAATGCTGAAGGTGACATGAGTAGATCGAATCACGAATGAAGAGATAATTAATAGAATTGGTGAAAGGAGAATGATTTGGCGAAATTTCACCAGAAAAGGAGATGAAATGGAAATGAAATGGTGTATGGCATTTATTGCCGGGAGTGTCCGAGGACAAGTTCGGCTTGCCAGATGCAGGTCTTTTGATTTGACGTCCGCAGGCATCGTGATGAGGATAAAATGATGATGAACACGACACATACACCCAACCCCCGTGCCAGCGAAATTAACGAATTATGGTTAAAATTCCCGACCTTGCCGGGAATCGAACGCGGGACCGCTGTGGCCAAAGGCCAGCCACGCTAACCATTTAGCCATGGAACCAGACAGAAGAAAAGATAGAATGATATATCTTACACATCTTATGACACAGGACTTGTTCAGCTGGTTTTCGAAGGAAGTGTTGGCTTTCAGAACAACAGGAATAGACCAAGCTACGAATATGACAAACGGATTAGAGTAGAAATGAAAATCTTAGCACAGGATTGGGTGGCATGGAGTGCTGCATCAAACCAGTCTCTGGACTGATGAAACAAAAGAACATATCTAAGATTTACCTATCAAAAGATGACGTGAAAATCCGAGATCTGCTGACGATGAAATGAGAAGTTGTGGATAAATATATTTGACAATGACAGAAGATATGATCCGTCTGTCAGCCAAGTCCGCTTAATATTGAGCAACACAATCAGCAATCCTAGTTGGCTGATGATCTGTTTAATTAGCATTTTTAAAGAAAAAGATAATTGAAGATATATTGTGAAATTATGAGTCTGTACCCGCTAGCTACCCCGTTCTCTCATATTTATGAATGCAAAATACACCGTATTTCCTTTGCTTTCAATAATGATAGGGAAGATGCAAGGCTCAGGTAGCTTCTTATTGAGTTCATGAATTTCGTGGTCGGTAAACCCTAATTAACAGTAGTTTTGAGAACCAGATTTCGAAATATTTGGCATGCACCCAGCTGCCCCCAAGGAACACATTGGATTTTAAAGTCTGTTGAAAACAGTATTTAAAAGTAATTATTTAATCATGGGACTGGCGGAGTGGACCGTGAACGTCATGAAGGACCGAACTGGGTGGTTACATAAGGCTCGTCATTGCCGCGTGCTATGACCTCGCTCTTTTGGCGGGGTTTATTTGCCTCTGCAATATGAAATCTCTGGCTAGTTTAGCTGTTATCGCGCAATCTACTGTACTCTTTTAAATTCACTTCCATAGAGAGGGAGAAAAATGTCCGTAAAACTAGGCCTATCTGATGTAGAAAATAATAAAAATAATAACCGTTTCTCCGCCTTCATCTATCACGTACTGATATTTAATCTCGACACTCCATTTTCTGACTCCTAAGTGACCATTAAAGACGACAGTACATGCATTTATTTCAAGTTTCAGCGGATTTTCTTGCGAATTTTGTGGCGAAATGGAGTAAGTTACCTTACCTCTCCAATGCAAGAACTGTTCAATTTACGTCCTTCTATTGTAGAGATCTTTGCAGTTCATGGTAGGCAAATTTCTCGAGTTGGTTCCCATCAAATTTTTAATACTAAATTTAACATTACTTGATTTGGTTTCCGTAAGTTTTGGGCCTTGAATTACAGTTACCGTATACTGAGAAGTTGCAGTAATCATATTAGATACCAGTGATATTTTCTTACATTTTTCGGAAGATTCCTGAGAAGAGTGAGTTCAAACGTGTACTACAATAGATAAATTCCAAGATTTCCTCGATAAAAACACAACAAGATGATGCAGTGCTGCCCGTATAATAGACAGTATGGATATTTTCCCATCTGTAGGTATGGGGAAAAGATAAACAAAGAAGCAAAGATAAACCCAGTCCTTAAAAAATGTAAAAGAAGTATATTTGTGAAAGTGGTTTGAGAAGTTAGGGGCTGCCTGGTCGAGGCGGTAAAGGCGTGCTCGGTTCGCCCGGAAAGACGTGGGTTCGAATCTCCGTCAAGAAGTCGTAAAATTTAAGAAACGAGATTTCCACTTCCGAAGGTGCATATGGCCCTGAGGTTCACTCAGCCTACACCAAAAAAGAGTACCTGGGGGTTAATTCCTGGGATCAAAGGCGGCCGGGCGTACAGCTGACCACTCTACTCCATCACGTGCCGAGGTTAACAATGGTGGAAGCCTTTACCTTCCACTCCTCCAAAGGACTTCATGGCCTGTACGGAGATGACTTTGCTTTGCTTTGGATTGAGAAGTTAAAATACCAAGCAAGTTGCTGCGTCATTTGAGTCACGTAGCTATCAGGTTGCATTCGGGGGCATAGTGGGTTCGAACCCCACTGTCGGCAGCCCTGAAGACAGCTTTCCATAGTTTCCCATTTTTACACCAGGCAAATACTGGAGTGCACCTTAATTAAGGCCACGGTAACTTTCTTCCCACTCCTAGCCCTTCCCTGTACCATCGTCGCCATAAGACCTAGCCGTGTCGATATCAGGCCCATCTTCCTGTATGGTTGTGAGGCCTGGGACTATACTGCTAAAATTCCTCTTTCAAAATTACAAGTTTTTCAAAACAAGACACTTAGAATAATGACCAAGGCACCAATACTGAAATATAACAGGAAGATACCGACCAGATTTCGTATTCTGACTGTTACATCTCCGATTAACAGAATAGTTTAAGATGACCAATGCTAGAATCCTCCGAAGCCATTCAACCGACCCTGGCATCATACTCTTATAACGGATCGTAAGAACCAAGGAGCAGAACACATGAGACAATCACTGCGGCCCTAGGCTCACTTACGACCTGTTTTTACATGAAATAGAAATTGTCTCGGTCTTTTCCAAACTCAGTATCATTCTATTACTAATTTGATTCAAAATGAAATGAAATGTCGTATGGCTTTTAGTGCCGGGATATCCCAGGACGGGTTCGGCTCGCCAGGTGCAGGTCTTTCTATTTGACACCCGTAGGTGACCTGCTTGTCGTGATGAGGATGAAATGATGGTGAAGACAGCACATACACCCAGCCCCGTGCCATTGGAATTAACCAATTAAGGTTAAAATCCCCGACCCAGCCGGGAATCGAACCCGGGACCCTCTGAACCGAAGGCCAGTACGCTGACCGTTCAGCCAACGAGTCGGACTGATTCAAAAGTAAACGCTGTAAGGGGACGTTTGTTAAGAAGGAAAGTCTCCCCTCCTACCCACCCAACAGCCCTCCGACTCAAAATTAAACTCCAATAACTCAGCGAATAGGGGTTTCTTCTCTGACGGGAGGCGAATACCGCTTCACAGGCATATATTTTTTTTTCCCCGCCAGTGCAAAACCAGATATTTTCCGACATATCAGCATTTCTTGAAAACAGATGAGTAAAGGGCACAGTCCGACTCGTTGGCTGAATGGTCAGCATACTGGACTTCGGTTCACAGAGGGTCCCGCGTTCGATTCCCGGTCTTGTCGGGAGTTTTAATCGTTTCTGATTAAATCTTCTGGCTCGGGGACTGGGTATTTGTGTCCGTCCCAACACTCTCCTCTTCATATTCAGACAACATACCACACTACCAACCACCACAGAAACACACAATAGTGATTACATCCCTTCATATAGGGTTGACGTCAGGAAGGGCATCCGGTCATAAAACAAGGCCAAATCCACATGTGCGACGCAGTGCGCACCCGCGACCCCACAGGTGTAGGAAAAAGCGGTAGGAAAAGAAGAAGAAGATGATGAGTAAAGGACTTAATGTTCGCCCTGGGACTCTCAGGTACTCGCCCTCAGAGAAGTGCTACATAAAAAACAAAAGAGTTTAAAAGAAGGCATTATAACAAGATATTCATTCTTACGTCCGACTCGTTGGCTGAATGGTCAGCGTCCTGGCCTTCGGTTCAGAGGGTCCCGGGTTCGATTCCCGGCCGGGTCGGGGATTTTAATCTTAATTGGTTAATTCCAATGGCACGGGGGCTGGTTGTATGTGTTGTCTTCATCATCATTTCATCCTCATCACGACGCGCAGGTCGCCTACGGGAGTCAAATAGAAAGACCTGCACCTGGCGAGTCGAACCCGTCCTGGGATATCCCGGCACTAAAAGCCATATGACATTTCATTTAATTTCATTCATTCTTACAAGAAATCTGGTTTAAATTTGTACCAGCCATGACGTAAATATAATTTTATTCATTATTAAACTTCACTGTATAATCTGATTGCATTACCTCGAACCTGAGCAATTAATTTTGATACCTTATGAAACCATTTTTAACCATACCTACTGCAGAAGAAGTAGGCTCCTCAAAAATGATTGGGAACCAGCTCCAGTCCAGCCGTGGTAGGCTTCTGCATTCCACTGCTGTTGGTTGAAGTCCTGTAGAGGTGGTAGAGTTTGAAGGGCGGTAATAAGTCCATCCGGCACTCCACACAGTGTGATGACAACTTATGAAAGTTCTCTTCTGTACTCATTCGGTGGTTACACGACATAATTAATTAAAACTCTTCGGTAGGTATCCAATACAATTTCTGTTTCTCTGCCATCTGTTAAAGAAAACGTGACATCGGAATTGAAAAGGAGGATGTTCATGAGGAGGCAGATCAGCTTTTCTGCACACGGTAATTAAGGCCATGCAGCTGCTATTATTATTATTTCCGGCTCCTTGGCTGAATAATCAGTTCATCACATTACAGTGACAATGTTGTAACAAGCGCAATCTCTCTCAGAGAAATCGCCTGATATTGTGAAGCAGAAGTGGTCTGATCTCGACTGAATGCCAAGACAGGAGCTTGGCCCTGTTCACCCTCATGTGAATACCCTGTACTGCTATCTGTGATTGGACTGTGACGATGGCGAAAGCGTACCATGATCTTACCTGCAGTGTGAATCAACCACAAGTGCAGTTGGATTGGAGAAAACTGAGAACCGAGCGAGTTGGTTACGTGGTTCGGGTCACGTAGCTGCGAGATTGCATTCGGGTGACAGCGGTTTGAACCCCACTGTCCTCATCTTAAAGCTGGTTTTCTATGGTTTTCCCATTTTCACACCAGACAAATGCTGGGACTGAATCACAATTAAGGCCGCAGTCACTTCTTGCCCAGTCCTAGCCTTTTCCTTTCCCATCGTCAGAAGAAGACTTACCTGAATCACTACGACACTAAGACATTTGAAAACAAAAAAATGAAAATTGTGACATTGCTAGTTTTTCAACAGGAAAAACAATAAGGATATAGTGATTAAAATATGTGTTGTGAAACGTGTTCTAGATACTTGAATTTTATGTTTACTAAGCTATATATACTGTACATGCATACATATGTACACTGACTAGACAAAAGTCATGGGAAGACACTGAATGTGATGTTAATAACGACTTGCTCCTCCGCGAACCCTCCAAACGGCAGCAATAAGGCGAGGCATCGACCCTACAAGGTGTTGGAATCTGGACCCACGCATCTTGTTATGCTACCCACAGTTGGTCTTGTGTAGTAGGTGCTGGGTTCATGAATCGTACACCAGCGTCGACAATATCCCATAAATGCTCGATTGGATTAAGATCTGGGGATCTGGAGGGCCAACCCAGGTCGTAACTTCATTGGAGCACTCCTCCAACCAGCTGCGTGTCTCCACAGAGCCGTGACATGGCGCATTGTCCTGTTGAAACATGGTATCTCCATCAGGGTACTATAGGACCAGAAAGGGATGCAGATGGTCTGAATGAATTCCACATAACGTGCATCTGTCAGCGCTTCCTGCAGCCGGACAATGGGCCTAATTGCGACCATGAGAACGCCGCCCAGACTGGAACTGAGCCACCTCCCGCCTGGAAACTATCTTGTTGACACGCAGGATCCACAGCTCCATGGAGTATACACCACACTCTCACGCGCCCATCAGCTCGATACAACTGGAACCGTGATTCATCGGACCATACTCAACCCACCGCCACTTTTTCATGGTCCATTGCCGATGTTCGCGGGCCCATGTACGTCGTTGAGTTCTGCGTCGAGGTGTCAGCAAAGGGACACGAGTTGGTCGTCGGCTGGTGAAGCCTATGTGGTGCAGTTGCCTCCTTACAGTCCTGGTGTGATCTGACTCACAGTAGCCCGTCGAGTGCCCAGTATGTTTCTGCGGAAGCGACGTGATGTCCGTTCGTCAAACACCTGTGGTCTTCCCGTACTGCGGTTTATGCGGGTGGTAACCTTGTCTCTGCGATATCGAAGATGTACCCTCGAACTGTTGACCTCGGAAACTCGAATTCGTGTGTATTCTCCACAATGCGCCGTGCACCGATGATCATCCCACGTTCAAAATTATCTTAACTCGTAACGTGTTGCCATCTCCACGACACTGGTGTCTGTAACAGACTGTTCAGGTATGCCGCAGCTAGCCGCAACGCTCAGGGATCATACAAACACATTTTCTAATGGGGCACCCCTTTCCGTGACTTTTGGCTAATCAATGTACATGCAGATAATGGCAGATAGCTGGGCACTTGGCAGTTTGAGCGCAGTGATGGGAAGGTGTGATGAGCGGTGAGGTAACCATGCCTGGCGTGCCTGTCTGTGAACACTGGCGCGCACGACAGTAGGTTCTCCGACGCAGGCGAAAGTAATGTTTAGTTTCATTGTATAACAAGTCGCTAATGAAATGGTTGGTGTTTCTCCGAAACTCGAAGGTTGAGTGTTCACGAACAAAGTAGACAACTTGTTAGTCACGAGTATAGGTTCATGCAGAAGGAAGCGAATTATGTTATTCAGTATTTTAAGAAAACCTATGTTTGAAACCGAAAACACAGAGTGTTCGTAAAGTCAACGGACTCAATATTTCTGACTTTTTTTTCATTTATTACACAAGCAAACCTAGCGATTACACACAATAGTTCCACATAATTTCAAGTGTAGAAAAGTATTTTTGTAAACTCCGGTGGAAGTACCGAAAGTAATAAATGTTCAGATATAACACTAACCCGTCTCCCACACATTGCGTTCTCACACTTCCAGTTCACAAGAGGTCTTGTAACTGATCGCTATTTTCTTGCAGGCACAAATTTATACGCTTACACATGTTGTGCGACACTTTTCTCAAAGTCGTTGGTGTTATTTCTCCAATATATTTAGAAATTGCTTCTTTGAGTTCATGTAAGGAATGCAGATTATCTCTGTATTACTCCCACAAACAAAAGTCTATAGAGATTAAATCTGGCAAACGAGGAGGCCAAACATTTTTTTGAGATTACTCGATCACCGAAAGAATATTGAACACCACCAAGGCTGCATTAGCAGTATGACAAGTGGTGCCATCTTGCTGGAACCAGCAATAGCACTCATCCTCTTCCAATAAAGCCACGAATTGTTGCACAATGTCCCTGTATATGACACAGGTGTGTCAAAACACAGAGGTCCAACGATCATTTGACGTGATATTGCGCACGAGAAGCCGATTTTTTTCAGAATGAAGCGGTACTTCATGCAAGGCATGCGGATTTTCGGTTGCCCAAAGTCTGGAGTTCTGCAAATTTATATAGCCACTGAGGTGGAACCATGCTTCATCTGTGAAAAAAGTATAGTTCAGAATGGCTACCTTCCGTGTGAAAGTACGGAGCCACTGGCAGTAACGGTGACGTTTCTCTCAATCAGGCGGCTTCAACTCTTGAACTGCCGTACCTCGATACAAGAGTAGCTTTGCCACTTTCAGCGCTTTATGCTTCAAGTTCTTTTGACAAATGTCTTACAGATTTCTGCGGAGCTCTTTTGACAACGCTAAATCCGGTTCTACCATGTCTGATAACATCTCATAATCAAGCTTTGCCAACTTATTCCATCTGATTCGTGACCTACGATTTTCCATTTTTTTTTTTTTTTTTTTTTTTTTTTTGCTAGGGGCTTTACGTCACACCGACACAGATAGGTCTTATGGCGACGATGGGATAGGAAAGGCCTAGGAGTTGGAAGGAAGCGGCCGTGGCCTTAATTAAGGTACAGCCCCAGCATTTGTCTGGTGTGAAAATGGGAAACCACGGAAAACCATCTTCAGGGCTGCCGATAGTGGGATTCGAACCTACTATCTCCCGGATGCAAGCTCACAGCCGCGCGCCTCTACGCGCACGGCCAACTCGCCCGGTTTTCAAATTTATAGTCTGGTGACTTTACGAACGCCCTGTACCATGTCCTGTGCAGTCGTGAATGACTTCAGTTAGTGACATTTAGATGGTCAGTTTCCGGCTAAATTAAAACCCTAAGAAAAATTGCTTCAGACAAAAAAGTAATTCAGACGATTTAAGACATATTTCCATAAGAGAAAGTTTTCTTGGTTAGAAAGTCAAAAAATCCTTTTTACTGAAATTTTCTGATTTTAAATTTACTTGTTCGTGTTTTTATATTTACAATTATTTAAAGTTGTTTACTCTTTCCTGAAACTTTTTTTTTGATAGTTGCTTTACGTCGCAGCGACACAGATAGGTCTTATTGCGACGATGGGACAGGAAAGTGCTAGGAGTGCAAAGGAAGCGGCCGTGGCCTTAACTAAGGTACATTTGCCTGGTGTGAAAATGGGAAACCACGGAAAACCATCTTCAGGGCTGCCGACAGTGGGGTTCGAACCCACTATCTCCCGAATACTGGATACTGGCCGCACTTAAGCGACTGCAGCTATCGAGCTCGGTTTTCCTGAAACTAGCAGTAGAATGTGTTTTTGACAATGTTGCTGATAACATCAGGAGTTCGAGACAGATCACACTGCCTCGCACTCTGACTACTAGGTAGTGTGTTCAATCGGAAATTACTACACCAGTGCGCTTAGCTTGGTAAATGTTTTGCGCTGAAGTAGTATGTAGGACTAGTATGGTGAAGTGCACAGCTAGCTGCCGGTATCTGTATATATAAATCTTTATTATAGACTGTTATGACTTTCAGCGTTTAGTCTACAAGAAGATGTATGCAGGAAGTCTAATGAACTTGATTTAGATACCTGAGCTCCTCTGCTATCTCTATTTGCTACTAGTTCTGTAGCATCGTTTGTTTCTACACATTCTACCTTTAAATCATCTAACCATAGCCCTTTGGTCTTCTACATCTCTCATCCTTCACAGCCGGGTCCATTATTCTCCTCGGTAACCTATCTTCCTTCTTTCATCTCAGATGACCGCACGACCAAAGCCGACTTTCGGCGTATGGCTTCTTCCATCGAGTTTATTCCTAACTTGGTATTTAACTCCTCATTCCAAGTAACCTCCTGCCATTGTTATCGCTACTTTCTTGTTTGTTACTTCCACCCAGGTTTCGCTCGCGATCTGGAAATAGACCGATGTTAAGAGTTCCGTCCGAGAGATGATTTCTTCCTTACAAAATACCGGTCATCGCAACTGTGAGCTTATAGCTTTGCTGCACATTGATTTAATTTCACTTACTACACAACTACCCTAGGAGAACATACATCCTAAATACTTGAAATTATTCACTTGTCCAAATTATGTTTTCCCGGATATGACATTCAGTCCGCTTAGGTTTCTTTCCAATAGACGTCAGTTACGAATGCAGAGTTAAAAAAGCTACTCTATTCTGGCATAATTCTATTGAAATATTTTTTCTCAAACCAGCTGATTTTCGATTAATTTGCGGGGGAACCTTATTTATGTATCAATGTAAAGCTTTCTAGTATGCGGTAGTTCGTTCGTGATTCCCTATTTGGTTTTGAAGTATTTGTAAAATCCTACGTGGTTTGATTGAAATGTGTAATATTTGATACTAAAATACAATACGGTATGTATATATTCTTCACTAAGTAATAAATTTACACAGTGTTTGGAGTATTAGAAATGTTTTGAATCACTGAAATGATCAACATTTATGATTATTAAACACGAACCTGATATTTCTAAAAGTGATTATCAGATAAACAAGTAAACAAATTCCACTATCTCGGTACATGGTTCAACAAAAATAGAACATGAGATATGGAAATGCAGTCATGACTAGATATCTTCGGAATGCACAAATCAAATTTATATAACACGTTTAAGTACAGATTTGGAACTGTATCTTCAATTTGTTAGATTTATTAAATATTGCTTTTAGTCTACAATTTCCATACTTCTGTATGGTTCAGAAGGTTAGACATTAAGGAAAGGCTGCAGAAAATAATATTATTGCTTTTGAAATATGGATTTACCACCGGATTCGAAGATACCTTCAACAGTAATAATTACGAATAGGAAGAACCGAGCATTTTATGGACACGTCTACAAGATGCATCATGTCACGTTGACCAACCAGCTTCTCGTTTATTGGTACAAGGGGAAGACCAATACACATGGTTGATGGAAGTAAATATTAATCTGTAGGAGCCGGGAGGAAGATTTAAAAAACCGGACATATCTCTTTTTTTTTTTTTTTTTTTTTTGCTAGTTGCTTTACGTCGCACCGACACAGATAGGTCTTATGGCGACGATGGGACAGGGAAGGGCTAGAAGTGGGAAGGAAGCGGCCGTGGCCTTAATTATGGTACAGCCCCAGCATTTGCCTGGTGTGAAAATGGGAAACCACGGAAAACTATTTTCAGGGCTGCCGACAGTGGGGTTCGAACCTACTATCTCCCGAATACTGGATACTGGCCGCACTTAAGCGACTGCAGCTATCGAGCTCGGTCGGACATATCTCAGGAGATTGCTTAAACAAATGAGGTTCCAGGACAAACCACCAAGAAGGAAGACAGATGCTCTCAGGACAAAGGAAAGGAAGAACAACACAGTCAGAGGATGGGAAACATCAAAATCCACCCCAAACGCAACAGTTGAATACCGTGGTCGTTAGTTGGCCTATACGAAACAAGAAGAATAACAGGAAGACCCGAGACAGATGAACACTATTTAAAACCTATAAGGCACAATGAAAAGGAGAAAAACAACACATCTGGGACGTATCATAAGGAACAAGAAATGTCAGCTGTTGAAGTTGATTACTTAATGAAAAGTGGGCAGTGGAGGTGGAAAATATAACGTTTATATAATATTAGAGAATGAACAGTCTTGTATACATTCAGCAAGGAACCGAGAATAAATGAGAAATGTGTTTGCTGACTACTTTAATGAATATGCACTTGAGAAAGAAGAATAAGAATAATATGTATTTGGATTAAAGTGTCTTGATAAGCACTTCCTCTGATAAAATTAGAGCTTCTTAAAGAAATAAAGAGAGAATACAAAGGAGAAAATCAACAGACGCAGTGAACTGCGTTATCTTCCTGCTGTTAATGGACTTTTAGTTCGAAATGTTCTCCTTGAGATCTTCACATTTTAGCTCTGCACAGTAGTGAACGTGTAGCGGTCACAGCACAGAAGGAATGATGCCTTACATGTTCTGCTGCGGTGGTAGTTCTTCCCAATAGTTTGTGTCTATCTCCATGTCTGTCATATAGTTTCTAGTGGCGTGTGACATACAGGGATCAAGCTTGTTGAATCAGCATTCTTGCCACAAGAAATGAAGTTCATAGTTAGTTGGTATTGTCATCCTTAACAAGTTAGGAGTTCTTAATGGTTGGGTAATTCCACCTTTACAGTACTATACAATTTTATCCTTTTTTTCTTATTTAAAATGGGGCATGTTTAGTCTCTCTTATATGAGACATCTTCAGCCTTAATACAATACATAAATAAGCATAAAAATAACTGAAAGCAATTCGTGTTGTTAAAATACCTTATGATGAAAATACGTAGTATTATGTCATGAAGGTTAGACTCCTGGAAATTGTAAGTTCCATTGGATTTTTAATTCTTAAATTAAAAGTTCAATATTAGAGTAACAACATTCTGAATACAATAATATTGTAGTATAATGTGATTAATTGAATTCATCACAGGTTTATTGATGTTTTGAACTACGTATGTTTGTAGTGGAACGGGGCTTATTTCATCTTGCCCGTTAGTGAGAAAGGAAAATTGTTTTATCAATATGTGTGAGATGAATATTTCCCTTCTCAGGCTTTCGCAAATCTCTGGTTTGGCTGGCTTCCTGTTCGGGGCAGGGCGAACACAACGTCCTCCTGACGTACTTTTCCAAGGTAGAGATGAGGAACAGCCTTTGTTTACACCATAATCGTGTCACGAGATAATGTTGCACTGATAATTCATGAGGAACTGTTAATTTTAAAAGGGAGTAACATAACTTTTGTACTGAGTGGATGTTCTCTGAATATCAAATTAAATTTCTCCTCCGAGTTTCTTATATGATTTAAGAATACCATATTTTAATATGGCGTTTGACTCTCTTACAGTTTAGATGGCATATTCATTCTGAAAATCGTTAACTGATTTGTTTATATCATGGTGACATCCCATGGGTGGTGCCACGAACATTGTTTCTACTTTCTTAGCGCCAGAAACTTCTTGGAGCAGTGATGTGTGTAATCTCTGTAATTTGCAACATTTTCTCATCACATCATCAGTCAGTGAAATAGTAGTGATCAATCGAATGTGTGTGCATATTTTTAAATGTGAGCCCATATTAAGTAATGATCTGAGGGTGAGATATATTTAGAAACCAGAAAAGAACCTGGCCTTATTGACATAAAACGCAATGGTGAGTCTCAAACTCTGCTTAACATGTCCAATTAGTTCATTTCATGAAATGCTTAGTAGTAACTCGCATACTAAGTACTTCCCATAAGTTACCTTGAGAAAGCCTTCTAGGAGAATAACGTATAATTTTCCCCTTCGAATTGTTCAATTTTTGTAAATACCATATTTAAAGTGTATTTGAAAGGACTTGGTATTGTACAGAAATCATGTTTAATTGATGGTTTACATTACTCTGAGCTTTACCGGAAACGAAAGAATTTGCGTGCTCTTTACGGGTGAGAAAATAAGTTGATGACAGATGAGCACCCACGGAGCGGTCTGTCATTACTGAAAATTTCAAGAACCTACTGAGGCCAGCTGCACATGATTATATGGAAGTTACTCAGGAACCACTAATATATGAACATTTTCTATTTAATCTAAACAAACAGGTATAACCAGGAAGTTTCAGGAGCTTGACTTCATTCACCGGAAAATGTTGGCGTCATCACTAACACGATAGTCTAGTAATTAATACATATATTTTGCCGAAACATTACATTCAATTAGCTCTGTACCCGTCCGACTCGTTGGCTCAATGGTTAGCCTACTGGTCTTCGGTTAAGAGGGTCCCGGATTCGATTCCCAGTCGGGTCGGAGATTTTAACCTTCATTGGTTAATTCCAGTGGCTCGGGGACTGGGTGTTTGTACTGTTCCCAACATCCCTGCAAACACACACCACACATAACACTATGCTACACCAGAATAACACGCAGTTACCTACACATGGCAGATACCGCCCACCCTCATCGGAGGTTCTGCCTTATAAGGGCTGCACTCGGCTAGAAATAGCCATACGAATTTAATTATTAAGCTCTGTGCCCAAGACCCACAGCATATGCCTTCTTACTCTTGAAATTCTCATTCATCCAGTATAGCTCTATGACATTCCTATATTCAGGGCCAGGAACTTTGTTTTTCATGATAAATGCAAAATGTTTATTTCAAATGCACCAACAACTATGTGCAAGTGGTTTTTTGACTGTAATTATTCACACATTTTCGTAAAACTTAACTTCTTTCTGTGATATAGTTTACGGAAATATATACAAGGTGAAGCGAAATTCGCGCACTCGAGCGTCGCAGCGCGACTCCTCACATGCCAGCAATAAAAAAAGATGTCTCTCACAAAAGTTCGTCCTGCGAGTATACCGGGAGAAAAAGGACATTGAAGAGTGGCAATCTGGCAACACTGTAACCACATGTACGGTAACTACCTCTGTCAGCACTTACTAGTCGTGCTGTACAGTTGGTGCAGAGGATAGAGTTTTGGGTTAGCATGCAGGAGGTCGAGGGTTCGATCCTGGGTTGAGGCGCACTCTTTTTATTTGCTAATTTCCATCGGACATTACATACTGTAGTACAGTAAGACACCGTTTCTTAGGTCACATGTATTCTACATTTACAAAATTTTGTAACGCTGAACGTCCGCCTCTGTGGTGTAGTGGTTAGCGTGATTAGCTGCCACCCCCGGAGGTCCGGGTTCGATTCCCGGCTCTGCCACGAAATTTGAAAAGTGGTACGAGGGCTGGAACGGGGTCCACTCAGCCTCGTGAGGTCAACTGAGTAGAGGTGGGTTCGATTCCCACCTCAGCCATCCTGGAAGTGGTTTTCCGTGGTTTCCCACTTCTCCTCCAGGCGAATGCCGGGATGGTACCTAACTTAAGGCCACGGCCGCTTCCTTCCCTCTTCCTTGCCTATCCCTTCCAATCTTCCCATCCCTCCACAAGGCCCCTGTTCAGCATAGCAGGTGAGGCCGCCTGGGCGAGGTACTGGTCATACTCCCCAGTTGTATCCCCCGACCAAGAGTCTGAAGCTCCAGGACACTGCCCTTTAGGCGGTAGAGGTGGGATCCCTCGCTAAGTCCGAGGGAAAAACCGAACCTGGAGGGTAAACAGATGATGATGATGATGATGTAACGCTGAACACGTTGTAACGTATCTAGTAGATGAAGTGATGCGAATAAATTCACGCCCACGACGTGGAGAGGGTGTCTTTCAAAGCTAACCAATGAAAACGAATGTTCCTGCATTTCTAGAATCGTAGTATGTAAGTGCAAATGGTTTCTAGACGACGCGCTGCAATAGCTGTTGGCGATTAAAATGCCAGATACCATACCACCTGGACTACATTCACGAAATAAAAAAACATACGCAACGGTCACTCCATGTGAGATTTGTGCTGGACAAAGCGGAAGCGGCACAGGTTTTTGTCCCGGTACTCCGGTTTTCCCTATCATCTTTCATTCCAGCAACACTCTCCAATATAATTTCATTTCATCTGTTAGTCATTAATCATTGCCCCAGAGGAGTGCGACAGGCTTCGGCAGCCGGCACAATTCCCATCCTCGCCGCTAGATGAGGCTTCATTCATTCCATTCCTGACCCGCTCAAATGACTGAAAACAGGCTGTAGATTTTCATTTTCATTTTCTTCAGGGCTACCGTCAGTGAGTTTCGAATCTCCCGAATGAGAGTGAACCACGTAGTCAACTCGCTCGGTAATAATGTAATTATATAGTTCTTTCCCACTATATATGTGTGGTGTTACAATGTACTGCAAACCAATATTAAAATTGTATATGAGGTCGGCGGATACAGAGTGGGTCTCGGCCCACACGTGGCCACGGCTGGTCCGTGGTCCAACAGCTCTGCATTATGACCAGCCAACCGAGCAGAGGAGGAATGGCCACGGCTCTACCGTGGCTCTACGCCTCTGAATTGGGGAGACAGAGAGGGGCTGTTCCCCACAGTCGACTGTCCTGAGAATGGTTTTCCGAGGTTTTCTATTCTCCTGCACTAAGGCGAATGCTGCGACAGTTCCTAGTACTGGCCACGGCCGCCAACCCCCTCACCTTCTCCGATACAAATCTCGCGGCCCTAGAAATGGCATCGCCGCCTAGGAGGCCCGTCTCCCCCTTAAGGGGAGGAATGAAAACACCTAGATGCAGTAGTAGTAATAGTCAAAATTATATTATATTTTATGTACCCAACGTGTTGAGAGTGATGTTTTCTTTACTCCTCTCGAAAACGAGCGTTCTGCTACTGAAGACGCACCTTGCCCTGGGGTTCACTCAGCCTACACTGATTAATCTGATACAATGAGTATTACATTGCAGAGATTTCTCTGCTACTGAAGAGGGGTTCACTCAGCCTACACTGATTAATCTGATACAATTAGTATTACATTGCAGAGAGTTTTCCGCTACTGAAGAGCTACATTGCCCTGGGGTTCACTCAGCCTACACTGATTTATCTGATACAATGAGTATTATATTGGAGAGAGTTTTCCACTACTGAAGAGGGGTTCACTCAGCCTACACTGATTTATGTGATACAATGAGTATTAATTGCAGAGAGCTTTCTGCTACTGAAGAGGAGTTCACTCAGACTACATTGATTTATGTGATACAATGAGTATTATATTGGAGAGAGTTTTCCGCTACTGAAGAGGAGTTCACTCAGACTACATTGATTTATGTGATACAATGAGTATTATATTGGAGAGAGTTTTCCGCTACTGAAGAGGAGTTCACTCAGACTACATTGATTTATGTGATACAATGAGTATTATATTGGAGAGAGTTTTCCACTACTGAAGAGGGGTTCACTCAGCCTACACTGATTTATGTGACACAATGAGTATTATATTGCAGTGAGCTTTCTCCTACTGAAGAGGGGTTCACTCAGCCTACACTGATTTATCTGATACAATGAGTATTATATTGGAGAGAGTTTTCCGCTACTGAAGAGGAGTTCACTCAGACTACATTGATTTATGTGATACAATGAGTATTATATTGGAGAGAGTTTTCCGCTACTGAAGAGGAGTTCACTCAGCCTACACTGATTTATCTGATACAATGAGTATTAAATTGCAGAGAGTTCAAAATGCCTGTGTTCGTTACATTTTTCATGTAAGACGTGATGCACCCATTACACCTTATTACGTAGGTACAACTTCAGTACTTAAAATTTCGAGAAGGTTGGCAGCTCTCTATTGCACTACTTACGCACAAGATACTGTATACTAATATCCCTTGTTATCTCTATAACCTATTCTGATTAACGAACACCATCCATAACAGAAAATATCGATACAAAACATCTACACTTCCGATTCCAATACATAATTACAATAAATAAAATACAATAAATCTTTCATCTGCACAGCATCACGGCTTTTCAGTATTTTTGATCTTAATAGATTTACGAATTCTGCCAACTTCTCATCTATCAAGAACTGTTCAACATACTGTTTCTTGGATGAATACAGCAAATGGCATTAATTAAGGAAGAATTCCTTTGCACAATATTCGCCAAATGATCTCATGACACTTGGAAATATTGATTCTAACTTAATGACACAGAAGGAAATTTGGACAGTAAAACTGGTTGCTACAGACATCCTTATGTTTCAAGTGTGGTAACAAGTATCGAGGTGCATGCTTTAAGAACTGTATGAGAGACAAGTGCTATTCGCAAGACAAACATTATTTTAAAGAAACTCAGCTCGCCATTGTAATTTAGAAACGACTCGCGAATTTGTTCGTTAACTTATCCGCAGTTTACATGATCACGTGTCGAGGTCGAAACTTAATCTCCTGTTTTGAGGTCCTTAACAGGCGGCAGCCTACTGTGTCTATTGGGCAGTCCGGCACTGGTGTTGCTGGTACTGAGTGTCATAGTGGTGGCGCGGGGAATTATTCCAAAATTCTTTGATGAATTTTTTTTTTTTTTTTTTTTTGCTAATTGCTTTACGTCGCGCCGACACAGGTAGGTCTTATGGCGACGATGGGACAGGGAAGGGCTGGGAGTGGGAAGGAACCGGCCGTGGCCTTAATTAAGGTACAGCCTGGTGTGGAAATGGGAATCCACGGAAAACCATCTTCGGCATGCCAAATTTTGTACCACAATTTTAGTCCAAGTTAGTCAAATGTAGCATAGTTATGAAATGAAATGTCGTATGGCTTTTCGTGCCGGGATATCCCAGGAAGGGTTCGGGTCGCCAGGTGCAGGTCTTTCTATTTGACTCCCCTAGGCGACCTACGCGTCGTGATGAGGATGAAATGATGATGAAGACAACACATACACCCAGCCCCCGTGCCATTGGAATTAACCAATTAAGGCTAAAATCTCCGACCCGGCCGGGAATCGAACCCGGGACCCTCTGGACCGAAGGCCAGTACGTTGACCGTTCAGCCAGCGAGTCGGACAGCATATTTATGAATTGTATTTATGTATTATGGAATATTCTGTAGCAAAACTGTTACTATATTCCGATCCGTTGGAAGGCAGCATTTCTAAATAAAAATACTTGATAAATGATTCCGGTACTTCATTTATATACCATAATTCTGATAACAGACATGTGGAAGGCGTGGCGAAAAGCGTTGAACCTGCCATAATTTACTAGACCAATGCTTGAAATTATTTACAATATTTACAAGCTTTACTAGGGAAATAAAGGGCTGTCTGGCTGACGTGAAAGACGTGGGTCCGACTGCCCGTCAGGAAGTCAGAAAAATTAAGAAACGAGATTTCCAATACCGGAGGTGCACATGGCTGTGAGGTTCATTCATCCTACACGAAAAATGAGTACCAGGTTCATTTTTTGGGCAAAGGCGACAGGGCGATGAGCTAACCATTCTACCCTACCAAGTGCCGAGGTTACAATAGTGGAAGCATTTACCTTCCACCCCTCCAAGGGCCTCCATGGCTTGTACGGAGATGACTTTACTTTGCATTTTTACTAGGTAAATAAATAAATAGTCGCCTCTGTGGTGTAGTGGTTAGCGTGATTAGCTGCCACCCCCGGAGGCCTGGGTTCGATTCCCGGCTCTGCCACGAAATTTGAAAAGTGGTATGAGGGCTGGAACGGGGTCCACTCAGCCTCGGGAGGTCAACTGAGTAGAGGTGGGTTCGATTCCCACCTCAGCCATTCTGGAAGTGGTTTTCCGTGGTTTCCCACTTCTCCTCCAGGCGAATGCCGGGATGGTACCTAACATAAGGCCACGGCCGCTTCCTTCCCTCTTCCTTGCCTATCCTTTCCAATCTTCCCATCCCTCCACAAGGCCCCTGTTCAGCATAGCAGGTGAGGCCGCCTGGGCGAGGTACTGGTCATTCTCCCCAGTTGTATCCCCGACCAAGAGTCTGAAGCTCCAGGACACTGCCCTTGAGGTGGTAGAGGTGGGATCCCTCGCTGTGTCCGAGGGAAAAGCCGACCCTGGAGAGTAAACAGATGATGATGATGATGAAATAAATAAATAAATAAATAAATAAATAAATAAATAAATAAATACCATGTAAAGTAAACAGACCTACGTAATTAATCACTGTACTTGTCAGTTACTTTACCACTATTCGCCGGAAATTGAAGTGGGAAACCACAGGAAGCCAGGCGTTAGATAGCTCATAGTGAATGTTTTAAACCTCTTCACTTCTCAGTTGTGTTTCGAAGGCCAATTGTAGTCCATTCAAGACTCGAAAATCAGTCCTAATCCTCTCGCAGTTCTGAGAATCGAATCCGGCAGCCTAATTCCCTCTGAAATCATGAATCTCCTCCACCTCTTTTACATTCACATGACTTGATTATTTCCATGAATAATTTGAATTTTACAGAATGTATTGCTCCAGTATGCATCACACTACTAATAACATTTCAAAGTCCACTCTGTATTAATTCCATTACCTACTGGAAACTGGAACTGGATTGAGAGAAACAAAACATTTTTTTATAAAACTGTAATTTTAATCTATGCTGTTTCCGTGCTGAGTAATGGAAATTTTCGGTCGGTTACGTGACTATTTAGCGGCCAAGGCCAGATGTTTCTTAAATTACATTAATAACCGTGCTAATAAACGTCACTGAGCACACAAAAAAGACGAAAGAGGCCAATTCCTGAAATGAAGCCATGATCTCGCTGGGAAATACAGCATATTAAGATAGCCCACCATATTCCCGGAATTAAATCGCATGTTACATCCTGTTAAGTTTCGGAGGAAATTTTGTGTCGAGTTCATGAATCACAGGGCGGCGAAACAGGCTTCTAGGAAACATCTACTAAGTTCGACAGTCGAAATCAGTGAGGTCATTGAGGCAGGAACGTCTAAATGACAGCGAATTCATGCTGACTGTGCCTTTGTCGGCATGATCGGCATGACTTGCCATTTTTCGTAGAGTATAAACTTGCTGTCGTTCCTATCTTCGACAGGTCAGCCATGTAGGTGGTATATAAGCAAGATATTTCTAAATTAGTCCGAGATCGCATGGATAACCTTCTTTCAAACACCTGCTGTTAAGGTATCCTTAGGCTACGATGCTTCATTTCCGTGCAAGCGGGATTTATATTATTAGAGCTATCCGGCAGTTTGGCCCACCTGGTGGCCATGATCGTTAAGGCGCTGAAGTCTAAACGGTCTGACACCGAGGTTAGCCGGTTCGAGTCCCGTTGGTCGAAAACATTTTCACCATCAGAATGTTGGCCGGAAGGGCAGGGTAGGGGAGGTGGTGGTATGCACTTGTTTTTACCCTCTCCCTACTATCATATATCACGTCATTCATTAACTCCTCTGATGAGGTTGACGTCAGGAAGGGCATTCGGTCATAAAAATCAGCCACGACAGATTCATTTCACCTCATAACCGACCCCGTAGGGAAACGGGAAAAGGGTTGGACAAACAGTGCTATCAGTCAGTTTATCTAACCCCTGAGCTCAGTATCGTGCATTCACACCATTTGGTAGCTCGCTTTGTGGATCAGTGGTAGAGTTTCGGCCTCCGGATCCCACAACAGCTGGTTCAAACCCGACAGGGATAGTCGGATTTTTGAAGGGCGGAAAAAAAGTCCATTCGACAGTCTATAACGTACGATGTCAGCATGTAAAAGATCTCTGGTAACATTATTTGGTGTTTACCGGATAAAACTCAATAAAACTCAGCCATAGATTCCACCCAAGAGATGTTCGGATTACTCTGCCATCTAGTAGTCCTAGAGCAAAACGCAACAACGAAATTGACGAGCAGGCAGCTAGATGGGGTCAAATTGAAATGCTTACACACGATAGCTGAGGCCATGCGATTATTATTATTATTATTATTATTATTATTATTATTATTATTATTATTATTATTATTATTATTATTATTATTAGCAGCAAATGTACCCGTGCTTTGCTACGGTATTCTACATTGTATACGGATATCGAAGTAAATTACTGTACTTGAAGTGAATAAGATTTTTTACATTGCATGTCTCTTGACGTTATCCGAGAAACAGCATAGGGAGGTCCGCAGACGTTGTTTCCAATGTAAAGTGCGAGTTGCGGAGATGTGATGATAATGACAGGTCCACTTGTATACCGCAATTCACTATGCGTAACGTCAGTCACATTTTGATGGGTAATTTTTTTAATAATCGGGGGCACCCTTGCAAAGGGCACCTATTCCTAATGATAAAGAGAATCAGCTAAAAGAGTTTTGAAAAAATACACCCTCCCTTGCCGTCTGCTAGTCAAATCGAGAAGGGAATTATTCATTACAATGGCACATAGGCGTTGGAGGGGGACCCCATTCCTACTGCCAGTTAAAGTCGATGTGGGGAGTACTGATTACAACAGCAGACGCCCTCCAGCTGACAGTCACTATTTATTTGTAAAGTATTAAGTACAATGTCAGACACACCCCTTTCTACATCGCTACAAATCGACTTCAATGAATAAACGTACATCGACATACGGAAGTATATGCATGTTCACCTTCATTTACAGAATAACTGCTGCTAAACGGCGCACGATATCGAAAAGCGGATTGTACGGTAAGACGCCTCTGGCCTCATTTAGCGATCTAAATGGCTGGCCCTATGATCTTTCCTCGTATCATATCTATTTAAAGGTAAGATTGTTTTTGAAACGTTGAATAGGTTGAAATTTGTGGAAGATTTTCACACAGTGAATTACTTTTCACATACTTATGCGACAGCTTAAAACATAGAATTTGGCTCACATGTGGCTACTGGGTGGGCCAATATTCATGTAGAATTTGATGATCCCATCTTTCTTATAAGTGAACCAAACCATCAATTATACGTGTACAAAGTGAAAAATTTAGGTAAATCCAGAAATACAGCCAAATTTTACGTACAATAAAAGCTATAATTTTGCCAAATTTCAATTTTCTAACTCGTCTGAGAGATTGTGCCGCCATCTTCATATGGAGGAGCGGGTTAAAATTAGGACTTTCAGGAAACTTTTAAGCCCATGAAACCTATAAGTTATCGTTCTGGATAAATATCACCGAGTGTGTTCTTATGCAGATTTGAAACTCCCAGCGTGTCCCCCTCAGATAATTTTGAGAATTTTAGATTTTTCTAGGGATCCTGAATTCATCAGCTTGTCTGGTACCAAGTTTTAAGTTTCTAAGATTCCTAGAACGGTCTCATTAATTCACGTCTGTTTTCATTTTTATGCCTTAATTTATATATATAGTACAGTATAAAGAGATCGCTCCAAACTGACTTTCATTCATTAATATGGAACATACTTCACTCGCTTCTCTAGTGGTTCTAGGGGCGTCTTACTCCCAAAGTATGTTTTCCAGGTATTAAGTCATACTTGAAAGTCATACTGAAACATACACACGTCCACTCTCTCGGTCATTTTTGACAATTTATTTTCTCACCTTCTCACCCCCTATGCCGAAGGGGGATGAAGTTGGACTTTAAAAATCCGCAATGTTACTATTCATCTCAGCGACCCGGAAAACTATGGATTCGGCAGTATATTCGATTATTTTTATATCTTACTCCCCCCTCCCCCAACCTAAAGTGGAGTGTTAGTATTCATCTCAGGCAGACCGATAATTATGGATTCAACACTATTTTCGATTATTTTTATGTCTCAATCCCTCTCGCCCCCCCCCCACAAAGGGGGATGAACTTGGACTTATGAAGTCACTATTCATCTCAGCTACCCAAAAACGTTTGGATTTGACGCTACTTTCGATTAATTTTATATCACAACCCCCTCGTCCCCCGCCCCTAAGGGTTCCTGGGGTGTCCTATGCCCACGTGGTTTGTCTCCTGATACTAAGAATTCGAAGTGTACAATTCACCCCGGCGACCCCGAAAACTATGTATTCGACACTATTTTCAATTAATTTTATATATCACACCCCCTCACCCCCACCCCAAACGGGGATGAACATGGACTTATAAAATATCCGGAGTCTCACTATTCATCTCAGCGACCCCGACAACTATCGATTAGACACTATTTTCGATTATTTGCATATATCACTCTCCCATCGCCCCCCACCAAGAAGGGGACTTTAAAAAATTCCGGAGTGTCACTATTCATCTCAGCGACCGCGAAAAGTATTGATTCGACACTACTTTCGATGATTTTTATATCACAGCCCCCTCTCTCCCGTGACCCTACGGGTTCCTGGGGTGTATTACCCCCATGTGCTTTGTCTCCTGACACTAAAAATCTGTTGTGTCACTATTCATCTCAGCGACCCCGAAAACTATGGATTCGACACTATTTTCTTTTATTTTTATATATTACCCCATCGCCCCCACCCCCAAGGGGGCTGAACTTGGACATCAAGGAATTCCGTAGTGTATGTATTCGACACTATTTTCGTTTAATTTTATATATCACAGCCCCCTCGTCCCCTATCCAAACGGGAGCTGAACTTCGACTTTTAAAACATCGGGAGTGTCACTATTCATCTCAGTGACCCCGAAAACTGTGGATTCGACAATTTTTTCAATTATTTTTATACCTTGCCACCCCTGACCCCCCCCCCACTCGTAAGGGAGCTACGGATGGCTTACCCCCACATTGCTCGTCTCCTATAAGTGTACCAAGTTTGGTTGAAATTGCTCCAGTGGTTTAGGAGGAAATGTGTCATTTACACACATACATACTTCCATATTTATATATAGTATGATGACGGATAACCATGAGCACGTTTAAAAGTGCAGACCTCCACTTCGAGATTCATAACTCCTAAACGGTGAACGATATTAACAAACGGTTTGCGCTATCAGACGCCACGTTTATTCCTCTATATGTTTGTTTCTAAACCATTTCTTTTTATCTCCCATATTTAGGGGGTGAATTGAGTTCAAACATTTGAATAGGGTGAAATTTGTGTACATTTTTAACGCTTTACATTACTTTTTGCATACTTATACATAAGCTAGAATCATGAAATTTCGTCCACATATGGAATTTGATTGTGCCAATGTGCGCACGTAACTTGATGATCCTATCATTCTTATAAGTGTGTCAGACAATTAAATATACTTGTAAAAATCACCAAATGTACGAACAATCCAGAATTACGGCCAAATTTAACGTATAAGGGAGAGAGATACGACAAAATGTCATAGGACCAAAGTTGTAGATCACTCCATATTGAACTGAGATTGTGCCATCCGTTTTGTGATACGACTTACTGTTTAGTCAACAAATACCTGAGAAGGAATGTCTGCACAGTCATTAAAATTGCCTCAATATTTCGATATCTTTGGGGGTAAAAAGTGAAAAATTTGAACATCTGGGAATTTTTACGTCGGTTAGGGAATAAAAGCTATAATTTCCCCAAATTTTAATTTTCTACCTCGTCTGGCAGGTTGTGCCGCCATATTGATTTGGGGGAACGGGGGATAAATATTAGGGAATTCCTGAATTTTTTTTTAGTCCACGAAACCTATAGGTTGTCGCTTTGGATAAATTATAGACTGCGTTCTTATGTTGAGCCCAAAATTTGAGGTCCCCCAGCGTGCCCCCTTGAGATAATTTTGAGAATTTTCTATTTTTCTAGGAATCATGGGTTCATTTGCTTCTCCTGTACCAAGTTTCAAATTTCTGAGTTTTCTGGAAGTGTCTCATTAATTCACGTCTTTTTTTCATTTTTAAATATATATATATACTAGCAAGATACCCGTGCTTCGCTACGGTATTATACTGAAATTTATAATTGAATGCTTATTGTTTTAGATATATAATCCGCCGAAATTCGCGATCTGACTCGTTTTCTGCGAGAATCCACCAAAATTCCCGATCTGACTGGTTTTCTATGATTTTACGGCACGTTTCCTCCCATTTTTAAATCTTCCTTTCCAGCAATCGATTTCGTACTTCCCGGGCTAGACTCAGGTATTCCTCCCGGTCAGTTGGGTTCGTAAATCTTTGCCATCTTTTCCTATAATATTTTTAATATGGATAAAATCCTTCAGGAGATCCGGCGTGCTGTCATATTGGGTGCCTTGGTGGCACTGAACCCGCGTCCGGACTGCATTCTTAGTCATTACCCGTCCAGGAGCCGTTTCCAGCGCGGTCCGCGCATTTGACGACGGTCCGGAATATTATTATTATTATTATTATTATTATTATTATTATTATTATTATTATTATTATTATATTATTATTATTATTATGTGTTGCTGGAATGGCTGATGACAGGGAAAACCAGAGTATCCGGAGAAAAACCTGTCCCGCCTCCGTTTTGTCCAGCACGAATGCCACATGGAGTGACCGGGATTTGAACCACGGAACCCAGCTGTGAGAGGCCGGCGCGCTGCCGCCTGAGAAACGGAGGATCCTGATAAGTACATTAATAACAGTAAAATCAATTGGTCTCACCTCCTTCTACACCCCACCCCCCACCGCCGTTAAGTTTAATTACCGCCACCCCCCCCCCCCACCAACAAATTTAAAAGAATGCTTGTTTCTTTATGTTTAAGGGAGACTCCAGACACCAATGTTCACGTCTATTACCTTCGGTTTTGAGATGTAAATATCCCCATAAAAATAATTCAATTTCTTTCACTTCCTTTAACACTCCTTCCCCCCCCCCCCTAAGTGAATTTTCCCGCAAAAAGTACTTGTTTCTTTAATAGTAAAGGATCTTCTAAATACCAATTATCACGACTCTGACTTCTTCAGTTTTTGATTTATGTGTCCTCATGAAAGGAATTCAACTTCTTTACACTCCCGCCCTCCAAGATGGTTTCCCCACCAAAACGCGTTCTTCTTTGTTTTTAAAGGAGGTCCAAATACGAATTTTCACGTCTGTAACAACTTTAGTTTTTATTAGATGTATGTATTCTCATAGAATTAAGTCAATTAATTTTTCAATTCTTTCACCCCCCCCCCCCCCCTTCTTTGGATTTTCCGAGAATACGTGTTTCTTTACTTTTAAAGCAGATTGCAAATATCAAATTTCACGTCTGTAACATCTTCAGTTTTGAGATATTAGTAGCCTAATTAAAAGAATTCATCACCATTTTCAGTCACTTTTACCCCCCCCCCCATCCCTCCAACCAAGTGGTATTTCCGAAAACTAAAAGTACACGTTTCTTTATGTTTAATAGAGATAAAAAAATACCATTTTTCTCTTCTCTAACATGCTAAGTTTTTTTAGATATACTGTAAAAATTCTCATTTTAAAATTTCACCCCTTTTGAGTTCCCTTTAAGTGGAGTTTCCAAAAACAAATCACCTATATTTTTTTACATTTACAGGAGATTTACACCCACTCTTTACGTCTGTAACATTTTACGTTTCCAAGATATTCTGTAGATAGTCTTTCAAAAAATTCACCCCAATTTGTCACTCCTGTTTAACCGCCATTAATTGGCTTTTCCAAAAACTAAAACATACGTGTTTCTTTATTTTTAAAGGAGATCCCATATGCAAATTATCAGTTCTGTAATATTTTTCGTTTATGAGATATGTGTATCCTCATTAAAGGCATTCAACCCATTTTTCACCCTTTTACACCCCTCCTATTAGGATTTACGGGAAACAAAAAAAAATACGTGTTCCTTTATTTTTAGAGGAGATTCTAACTACCAATTTTTACATCTGTAAATTTTAAAGTTTTAAGATGTAGACACACTCATTTTAAAAAATTCACCCCCTCTTTTCACCCCCAATATTTGGATTTTCCAAAAACGAAAAAATGCGTGTTTCTTTACTTTTAAAGTAGATCCAAAATACCAATTTTCAGGTCTGTAATATCTTCAGGTTCTGAAATATAAGTAGCCTCATGAAAGGCATTCAACCCATTATTCACCCTTTTAAACCCTTCCTATTGGGATTTTCCGAAAACAAAAGAATACGTGTTTTTTATTTTTAAAGGAGATTCTAAACACCAATTTTTACATGTATAAACTTAAAAAGTTTTGAGATATAGATACACTCATTTTAAAAAATCACCCCCTTTTCAACCCCCCCCATTAATTATATTTTCCACAGACAAAAATACGTGTTTCTTTATTTTAAAAGGAGATCCCAAACACCAATTTTCAGGTCTGTAATATCTTCAGGTTGTGAAATATAAGTAGACTCATGAAATGCATTCGACCCCTTTTTCAACCTTTACCACCCTTCCTATTACGATTTTCCGAAAGCGAAATATACGTGTTTCTTTATTTTTAATGGAGATTCTAAATACCAATTTTTACATCTATAACTTTTAAAAGTTTTGAGATATAGATACAATCATTTTAAAATATTACCCCCTTTTCACCCCCCTTAATTGGGTTTTCCAGAAACAAAAAAATACGTGTTTCTTTATTTTTAAAGGAGATCCCAAACACCAATTTTCAGGTCTATAATATCTTCAGTTTCTGAGACATAAGTAGCCTCATTAAAGGCATTCAACCCCTTTTTCACCCCTTTTCACTCCTCCTATTGCGATTTTCCGAAAACAAAAAAATACGTGTTTCTTTATTTTTAATGAAGATTCTAAATACCAATTTTTACATCTGCAAACTTTAAAAGTTTGGAGATATAGATTCACTCATTTTAAAAATTCACCCCGTTTTCACCCTCCCATTAATTGGATTTTACAAAAACAAAAAAATATGTGCTTCTTTATTTTTAAAAGAGATCCAAAGTACCAATTTTCAGGTCTGTAATATCTTCAGTTTCTGAGATATAAGTACCGGTATCCTGATTAAAGGCATTCAACCCATTTTCCCCCATTTTCACCCTTTTTCATCCCTCCTATTGGGATTTTCTGAAAACAAAAAAATACGTGTTTCCTTATTTTTAAAGAAGATTCTAAATACCAATTTTTACACCTGTAAACTTTTAAAGTTTTGAGATATAGATACACTCATTTTAAAATTTCACCCCCCTTTTCACCCCCTTAGCGACGGAATATCCAAAAATCCTCTCTTAGCGAGCACCTACATTTTAATATGAATATATCCCCAAAATTTCATTTCTTTATGTCCAGTAGTTTTGGCTCGGCGATGATGAATCAGTCAGTCAGTCAGTCAGGACAAGTTATTTTATATATATAGATATATATATATATATATCGCTCCAGTCCGACTTGCTTTTATATGTATAGATTTATTATTATTATTATTATTATTATTATTATTATTATTATTATTATTATTATTATTATTATTATTATTATTATTATTATTATTGTTGTTGTTGTTACTATTATTATTATGACGACTGCAAGATATTTCGGGAGATCAGGAATCCAGCAGATGCAGCTCTGCTACAGTCCTCACTTAATGCCCTCTCGAACTGGTGCCGTACTTGGAAACTTATCCCCAATCCACAAAAATGCAGCCACATGGCCATAACACTACGTAAATCTCCTCTACCGACATCATATTACCTACTCGACAAGCCCATCACCGTGGTTACGCAACAGCGTGACCTGGGTGTAATATTCGATACAAAATTACAATTTAAGACCCATATAGAAATACAACCAAGGCTATGAAATTACTAGGCATTCTCTATCGCTTCACAGAAATTTCTGACCCCATTGTTCTTCGTCACTTCTTCCTCACGATCGTTCAACCTCTCTTAAACTACTGATCTCCGATTTGGACAACAGCCGCCCCCTCCAATACTAAGCAGTTAGATAGAGCAGTGTCCTTCTTTGCTGCAATTGTAAGGAACAGAAACCCCAAGCTCAGAAATCTGTCTACGCAGCAGGTATTAATGGCAATTAATGTGTCACCGCTGCACATCAGGCGACAGGTAGCTGACCTGCGTTTCCTCCACGGGATCTTAAATGGACATTACCTCTCGGAACATCTTGTCTCACTATTCTCTCTCCGCGTTCCTTCCCCCTCCACCAGAACCAAAGATCTTCTCCACATTCCCCACACTCAGCACTCAATACTTCAACGATCTTTCCTATTCCGCCTCCCAACACTCTTTAACAATATTAATAGGAGACAAGAGCTTGATATAGCATCAAATAAAAATGTATTCGAGAGGTGTGTAAATAGTAGTCTATCTTAAAGATAAGTTGATGTGAAAGGATTACACCGCCATCTTGACCCACGACGACTTGGCTATGAACATGGACATTCTCATGGTTTTCGATTTGGACAGTTATTAGTAAGATGTGTACCTGATCTTGTTATATTTTGTTATGTTTGTTATATTTTATTATGAAAGTTTACGTTTGTTAAATAGTATGTTGGCAGTGCAAGTGAAATTTGGTCAGTGTAGCTGTATCTTGTGCTTCGTGAATAAATAAATAAATAAATAAATAAATAAATAAATAAATAAATAAATAAATAAATAAATAAATAAATAAATAAATATTATTATTATTATTATTATTATTATTATTATTATTATTATTATTATTATTATTATTATTATTATTATTATTATTGTCGGGAGAGTTGGCAGTGCGGTTGGGGGCGCGCAGATGTAAGCTTTCATCCGGGAGATAGTGGGTTCGAACCCCACTGTCGGCAGCCCTGAAAATGGTTTTCCGTGGTTTACCATTCTCACACCAGCCAAATGCTCAGACTGTACCTTAATTACGCCACGGTCCCTTCCTTTCCACTCCTAGGCTTTTCCTGTCCCATCGTCGCCATAAGACTTATCTGTGTCGGTGCGACGTAAAGCAAGTTGAAAAATTATTATTATTATTATTATTATTATTATTATTATTATTATTATTATTATTATTATTATTATTACACACATCAAAATTTTCACTGATAAATTTGAACAAGTGAAACAGTTTTGCTACCTAGAAACGCCATAATCACGAGTGACAATCAGAACATATCAGAAGCCACGAAAAGGACAAGAATGGCAAAGAGATCCTTTCAAGATAACAAGCATCTGCTGGCCAGCAAACATATAGATATTCAAACTCGGAAGGCTTGCAAACACCTTTGTATGGAGCGTGCTTATGCACAGTTACGAAAACCCGACATAGGAGAGCATGAAAAGAAAAGACTAGACGCAACTGAAATGTGGATCTGGAGGAGAATGCAGAAGATGAGTTGGTCTGAAATGAAAAGCAATATCGAAGTCCTTAGAGAGATAAGAGGAAAACGGAGTCTGGTAACTGAAATTGAAAAATGGAAAATAAAATGTATTGGTCTATTCTGCGGCATGTGGAGTTGGAAAACGGAGTCTGGTAACTGAAAATGAAAAATGGAAAATAAAATGTATTGGTCATATTCTGCGGCATGAGGAGTTCCTTTGTAGCCTCATTGAAGAAAGAATTGCCGGGAAAAGAGGAATAGTACGACCTAGAGTGTCTTATTTTAAGAACCTGCTTCTGAGGCTGAACTGCAAGACTCACGCTGAATTGAAAAGACTGGCTCTAGGTAGAAATCTATGGTTGCAACGACAAGCCTTAGCTTTTAGATTATTATTATTATTATTATTATTATTATTATTATTATTATTATTATTATTATTATTATTATTATTATTATTGCCGGGCGAGTTGGCTGTGCGGTTAGGGGAGCGCAGATGTAAGCTTTCATCCGGGAGATAGTGGATTCGAACCCCACTGTCGGCAGCCCTGAAGGTGTTTTTCCGTGGTTTCCCATTTTCACACCAGGCAAATGCTCGGACTGCACCTTAATTAAGGCAATGGCCGCTTCCTTTCCACTCCTAGGCTTTTCCTATCCCATCGTCGCCATAGGAATTATCTGTGTCGGTGCGACATAAAGCAATTTGAAAAAAATATTATTATTATTATTATTATTATTATTATTATTATTATTATTATTATTATGATTATTATTATTATCCCATTGGGTTACTTCTTAAGCTGTCATTTATCAGCATATTTGTTTACTTCCACACATTCTGTTGACTTCTCCTTCACGGTAGAGTACAATTCTTCCTTGTTTATAGAACGGTGAAATTTATTCAGTTTTCATTTAACTAATAAACTTGCTGGAAGATTGAACCATGCGATTTTATAAAACTCTTTTGTACTGTAACAGAGCGTCGCAGCCCATGGGTTCCTTAACAAGGAGTTTGAGAAAAGTTATCTACCCGATCCCAAAGATTGTCAGTAAAAAAAAAAAAAAAAAAAATGGCGTATGGCTTTTAGTGCCGGGAGTGTCCGAAGACAAGTTCGGTTCGCCAGATGCAGGTCTTTTGATTTGACGGCCGTAGGCGACCTACGTGCCGTGATGAGGATGAAATGATGATGAAGACGAAACGTACACCCAGCCCTCGTGCCAGCGAAATTAACCAATTAAGGTTAAAATTTCCGACTCTGCCGGGAATCGAACCCGGGACCCCTGTGACCATAGGCCAGCACGCTAACCATTTAGCCATGGAACCGGACATTGTCAGTCTAATTTAGAAATACTCTGTGTAGCTTCCTAATGAAACTAAACTTACATTGGTCTGTTTTCTAACCGAGGGGAGTGAAGGGTGCGTTGACTCAGGAAATTTTATTCGTAAGTTGGAAGTAACGGACATCAAAGTAGCGAGAATGATTGCAGGTACAAACAGGTGGGAACAATGGCAGGAGCGTACTCTAAACGAGGAGATAGAGACAATGTTAGGAATGAACTCGATGGATGAAGTTGTACGTATAAACCGCCTTCGTTGGTATGGTCATGTGAGACAAGTGGAGCAGGATGGGTTATCAAGGAGAATAATAGAGGAGATGAGGGAGGCCAAGATGACGAGGAGTGGACTCCGTTTTTAATTATTTAGTAATAACAGGTGTGGAACTATTTTTTTTTACAATTTGTTTTACGTCGCACCGACACAGATAGGTGTTATGGCGACGATGGGTTAGGAAAGGCCTTGCAGTAAGAGGGAAGCGGCCGTGGCCTTAATTAGGGTACGGCCCCAGAATTTGCCTGGTATGAAAGTGGGAGACGACGGGAAACCATCTTCAGGGCTGCCGACAGTGGGGTTTGAACCCACTATCTCCCGGATGCAAGCTCACAGCTGCGCGTTCCTAACCGCACGACCAACTCGACCGGTAGGAACTAAAAGAGAATAAAGAACTAGTTGGAAGTAGAGGATTGTTAAGACGCGTAGTTAATCTACAAGGCCTTGCAGACTGAATGTTGAAAGCCATAACAGCCTGTAACAAAGATAAATGTACAGTATGTATTGAACCCATGACCTTTGTGCCCTAAGAACATTATGCATAAATTGACAAATCATTTAGAAATTCGATTCTTGATAGCATGGATTTGATACGTGACGAGGGGGTGATTACCTTCGGTCCCACGCTCTGGGGTACGTGACGTCAGCCACACTTGTCGACGGCGGAAGAATCTCAAGTCATTTTTGTGAACTATTTCAAAGCGCGTGTACATGGCGTGACCCAAGCCAAGTCAAAAAATTATAGTGCTTATCAAAGGGGGTCAATCATCTCACAAATCGAACCCGTAAAAATTTTAAATGTCCATGAACACTACCGCCAGAAATGTAGCAAGCATGTAGTCACTTTCAAAACTCTTGAAATTACAGTTTAGTTAAGTCAGAAAATTTATAGAAATTTTCTTGGCGGCCAAGGGAGATATCCGAAGAGAGGGGGTAACTGCTATAAATATGAAGGGACGCCATGACGAAGTCTCCTTCTCCGGCATTTGTGATACAAAGCGGACGAAAAATTGTTCAGCTGCTCTGCGAAATCAAACCAACGAAAGTAGACTGAGTTCAACTGCAGATTTTAGCCATTGTGGCAAGGTCTTGTCTCCATGAGTTAAATAATTGTACCAGATAGGACGGTCAAAGTTCTGAATAAATTCTAATGTGATAATGTAATTCGTGTGCGGAAATAATTATAGTCCATCGTGTGCGCTCAGCAAACAAGTGAAGGGTATTTTTTTTATGCTTTATTCCAGGAAACCTGAAGAAACATAATGATCTGTACAGCCATAAATGTAAAAATGGCTAAATAAAATGCCAGGTTCGCAGGTGAGCCCTATGACGAACAATGGTGTGACTACATGAGGTAGGTGACTTTCCATCTTACTACCTCTTATATCTTTTCTCATGATCTCTAAAAGTGTATTTGAATGGGGATATACGACGCAGTGGTCACCCCTACTAAGTTTTGTAAATGTGAGAATACGACTAAAAGAGTCATTTGTTTCATTTTCCACTTGGATAAATTTTTGAAGTCTTGCGAGTGCCGTATAATGTTGTAAAAAGTTATTGAATAGGGTTTCGAAGTGATATCACGTCCAATGTAGATCGTCATCCGTGTGAGTGTACTGCCTATATTTTGCGAGTCAAATTAAGATGTTCATTCGACGTAAATTTTTCCTGTCTGCAATTTGAGTTAATAATGTAGAAATCCATAGTCACTCATTTTCAATCGAATGGAAGCGCGCTGTCGGGTGAGAACCTAGGGTGATGAATTTGGTCACGGAGAGAAACGTTTTTCTAGGCCCATTTTAAACTGTGTCTGACTGACAATAAAAGATCTAGTAGAATGTTTCAGTCATTTTCTCGTAAAAATCAAGTTATTAAATACGATATCCTTTATGCGAAGTTATTAATGATTAATGCATTGTGCGATATTAGACGTCGAGATTTCTAGTGAGGATTTTATTCCAGTTCTTTGTCGATGATAATTGTGGAGCTGGGAAACAGAGGTTAGTTTTGTTGATATGAGATTTGTGAATCAGGTTGGACCTGTCATTGAAGCCGGGACATGGAAGCCCGAGGAATGTTTTATATGAGTTGAGATGAGATGTGCGAATCAGGTTAGAGTCCTGTCATTGAAGCCGGGACATGGAATCCCGAGGAATGTTTTATATGAGTTGAGATGAGATGTGCGAATCAGATTAGAGTCCTGTCATTGAAGCCGGGACACGATAGCCCGAGGTATATTTTATAATGTTGGGAATGGAAAGAAATTC
This sequence comes from Anabrus simplex, assembly GCF_040414725.1. Taxonomy (NCBI): domain Eukaryota; kingdom Metazoa; phylum Arthropoda; class Insecta; order Orthoptera; family Tettigoniidae; genus Anabrus; species Anabrus simplex. The sequence goes on along the minus strand of NC_090271.1, from coordinate 107,237,468 downwards.
ATAGAAAGCCATAGCGGTATTAATTGGCGACGAGTATAATTAGTGTGGGCATCTTGAAGCATAATCTGTGCATTTTGTTGGTTAGAATATCGTATTTGTTTAATTATGTCGGCAGAGTCTTAAGAGAGCACTTTGAGAAGCCAGTCAACTGGAATAAACCAGGTGTTTCATGTTACTGCCAAGCGAACTTGGGGACGAGAGGCCTCAGCTGTGATAACGGGACAGGCGTGGAATTGAGATTGTACTGTATTCTCGGCCGGGGAAAACGTTAAAATGCTGGATTTTAGTTGAAATTCATAGCCGGTAATGATCTGAGTATTGTGAAATACTGTAAAATTTGTTTAATTGGGGACGTATTGAACATTTGAAACCATGAACTTCGAGTATAAGGAACAGAGTAACCAAATTCAGGGTTGTCCAAAATATAGAGCGATGGTCGTGATGATTGGTTTGTCTGTGAGCAGTGTGCAAAATTCATAAATGGTATGACGAGATATGACATCATAATTATATGCCGAGTTGTTTGGTTTGTACGTAGATTCTTAGGATATCCAAGTGTTAATAACGGTTAGGACTAGATTCGATTTTAAAGTGTGAAATCATGAGACAAGATATATAACTGGACATGAATTATGTAACAATTCTTTTCCAGCCAGATAAATATCATAAGATTGAATTCACATCACAGCTGCGTAGTAATTTGTGAAGAAACCAGAGTCCGCGGAGATAAAATTTACTGTTCTTTAACATTTCGATAAATCATTTAAATTTATTTAATTATTAAATTCAGTGAAACCGCATTTTGAAATAACTTTAATAGAGCGAATAACTTGGAGATGCATTCTGGAAATTTTAGTCTGTTTTCTGGGGAATATTAAAATGTAAAGTAACGATTAAGGGGACATATCCGAAGGAAATGGATTTTACTGCCACAAAGTTTGTGAGCATTGCTATTGTTGTAATTATTGAACTTTGATTGATTGAGCAGTGAATGGGCTGGGGATAGTAAAGTGGAAACTTTGGTCATCAACCGATGTAACTTAATTGTGTTTAGCCTTCAGCCTAGAAACTTGGATGGTCAGGGGGTCATCAACCTCAGTGACTTGGATTAGGGCCATGTGCCATTGTAGCATCATTTCCTTGCGGTCATCATCCACAATGACTTTGAAGTAACTTAGCAGATTAGATGTCGGTCCATGACATAGACGCAGGTCACATCGATTCAATTAAGGGTCCATGCCGTAGAACCACTGTGTGGCACACACCAATTGGACTGCCTTAATTATACCCAGAGTCCAGAGTTCGTGTTACCAGGGCTGGACCATAACGAATCACTATGATGGTGCATGTGGTCTCACATGGAAGCCGAATTTAAGGATTTCCAGACTTTCCTTTCTTAAATGATTAATAATTGATACAATGGTTTCTAGTATGAATGCCCGTCAGGCAGTTACGTTAAAGTCTCACACCAGTGTTCTGACCTTTATGTAAAAATTATTGTGGTGTCCAGTGGACACAATCGACTTCTATGATACCGTTGACATATCAGATTGCTTCAGAATTTTCCTGAATAAATAGGAATCTTTTAAACAGACCTTTCATTCCAGTAGATAGATTAGAATTACTGAACCCTACCTTTACCTCAGCAAGTGACGAAGAACCCGATACGACCCAAGAGACAGATCTCATGAACTTTGCTGATAGGTAAGAAAGGTAGGTATCCCTCAATATGGACCAAAGGGTTCAGTATGTATGTGTGTTTCCTAACTCCTCATGCCGATCGGTGATAACATGCACTCACATACACTTACAAGGAGAGGCCAGACCCTGCGTCCAATCGATTTCAACGAGCTTTGATGTACCTGTTGCGAGACAATCAACAGTAACTGTTGTAGAAGGGGTTAGGTCAATACGCTTTCGTTTTCGAGAAAATTGAGGTAAAATATCATGACCCAGGGTCCGCTTCGGACGAGTGGAGTTGACAGGACACTAAAAGGAGAACAAATTAGACTGAAACATGTCAGGTCTGCAACCTAATAATTTCTGATAAATTCATGAATTCCCGATTCCAATGCAACGGTTTCCTTCTAGGCAGATTTCCTTTAGACTTAGCCGCTCAGCGTTTGCTCTATATAGTAAAAGTATCAAAACTTTTCCTACCAAATACTGTATAAGCAATTTGGGTAAGACTCGCCAGCCAGTAGTGTTTATTAGCCGTCAAGGGGCAAAAGTACTGTTCTGCTAGGAGTCTTCCAACATGCTGGAAGTAAACGACACAAATTTTAATGCATTCATATATCCTCAGGTACAACTTGGTTCGAACGTGCTGTCGTGGGAAACAGAAGGATGATGATCAACCCACAACGCCAGTGAGGTCACTTCAGGTTCATCTTTGGGTCCAATAGTATGACAGTGACAGAAGTGACTGTGACATAACACGACATCCCTGAATACTAGGCCTTTTTTCAATGAACTGGAGACTGTAAAGGTGTGCATGATTCATTCAGAAGGACGTGGGTTCGATTATCCGTGAATAAGTAAAACATGGGAACGGAATTTCCAGATTTGGAGATGCACATTGCCCTGAGATTCACTCAACCTACAATCAAAATGAGTACCGGGTTAATTTTTTGGGGTAAAATAGGCCGAGTGTAGGGCTAAACACTTCATCTCACTTAGTGTCTAGGTTAAGGATATTGCACACTCCTTCTTACCTTCTGTTACTCCTGGGACCTCTATGGCCCGAGTGGCGGTGACTTAGTTCTTGCTTTCGAGTATCATCCTCAGTATTTCTAAGTTGAAAGTGCCGGAGGAATGAGCAGTCCTCGAGTAGGTCTATTAATAATATACCTTCATGTTCCTGTAGTGAATCGCCCTGTCGCTGGGGGTGGCAGAATACATCCACGGTATCCCCTTCCTTCAAATAGTCTCTGACCTTGGGAGTGTGGGTTAGCAACCGCGCGGCCCCTACTTTAGTCTGACATTGCTTCCATTTACTTGTGCCAGGCTCCTCATTTCCTCATCCCATGCGACCTCCCTTGATCAACACTGGTTCTTCTCCGACCCCGAAAGTATTAGTTTTCCGAGGGCTAGGGAGTCTTTCATTATCACGCCCTGCCTGTCCCTTGTCTGTTTAGGCCGATACCTTCATTTTTCGAAGTATGGGAACACTTCCCATATCTTTACCTCTGATTAGTGTTAATAGGGGCTGCCTGGCCAAGGAGTTAAAGGCGTGTTCGGTTCACCCGGAAGAAAGTGGGATTATCGGAAAGATTTTTGGTCCCAACCTCAAAGATGGTATTTACAGACTTCGGAGCCATTTAGGAACATATACCAACACCGGAAAGATATCAAGCGAAATCCGGAAAAGGAGGATAACTTTTTTTCGCTCACCTCTTCAGACTGCCGGCTGAAATAATCCGCAAACGTTTGTTATCCTACTTCAGAAGTCTCTCCTTGGTTGGTGGAGATCGATACGGAAACAGACATTCAACTCCGAGCCCTACTCAAACACAAACTTCGACAGGTTCATCAAGAAGTCGCAACTCGACTCATGAAAATCTGGTGGGCCGGCACTATAATAATAATAATAATAATAATAATAATAATAATAATAATAATAATAATAATAATAATAATAATAATAATAATAATAATAATCTTATGGTCTCTGATAACGTGTGTCAGCATTTTAATTTGATGTCATCTGGCTGCTTGCTCGTCAATTTCGACGTTCCGTTTTACTCTAGGCTGAGCTTTTAATGAATTTTGTCGGGTAAACACCAAATGTGTTACTATAGATCTTTGACATGCCAACATCGCACGACATGCCCACTAAGTGCATAGGACTGCTGACTACTCCATCCCAAACTTCCAGTATTAGTGAACAGCCCCAGCTGCCACGTGCTCCTGTCTAATTATTTCCGTTGGCCATTCACCTCTGCACGACTCGAGTACTTGGATCTGTGAACGACGAATTTTCGACACAGAAGAAGAGGTCCACGAAAAAAAAGAAAGTGTAACACTGTTGTAGTCCATGAAACATTACTTCATACTGTAAGCTCGGAGCACCAGGCCATGAAGCTCGGGCTCAATGTATGCAAATTGAATAAGCTACTTAATTGAATTGTTTCTTTTTTTTTTGTTTCAGTTAGTGATTGCATGATCTTGCCGTGCATCGTACCTTAGCGTTCTACATTTGGAGTTTAGAAAGTTCCCTACTATCGCTTATCACCAGTGGTTCAACACTATTTAGTTACCGAGGAAGTGCAATCTCTAAGAAATAAACATGGCCATCATTTTTTTCTCATGATTAATCCGTACTTTCGGACTTACCTCTTGGATGACATCCGTTTTGATTCCAATCCATCCTACGTGCTGATCATCGCAGTAAGTAATAAGCGATCAAGTATAATAGGTTTCGTTTCATTAGAAACCCAGTATACGTTACATAGAATGAAGTCACCCCTTTGCAATTACAATCTCAGCTTCAAGCTGTGCTGTAGAATAATTGAACGCTAAGAGTGATCAATGCTTTTATATGGAGCAGCGACATGGACACTAAAGTCTACACCAGGGCCTCTCAGGGTGCATGCACTGTGCACGGTGCAAAAGACGACTTGGCTTGGTTGACCAGAGTGCAGACCCCCCACTCCTCCATTTGGAGCAATAGCGCTTACTCTCTCTTTCCTCACGCCTGTCTCGCTCGCTCCGCCTGTTTCCCTCTGCCCCACTTGCGCCGTAGCGCTCCAAATCCGAGCTGACTTGAGCCGAGTATAGGCGAGTTGAGCCGAGCTTAGCCGAGTAGCCGAGAGACGAAGCGTTGATCCGAGCCATGCCGAGCGGCAGCGATGCACAGTGCACGGAGCTCTTGCGCCTCTATCTGCACGCGTGAGATTTTGGGCGTTTGAGAGGCCCTGGTCTACACCATTAATATGGGTGAGTATAAGAATGCTTCGCATATCTTGGGTCAACAGAGTTTTAAATAATACAGTCCTACTAAGAACTAATGCGAAGTGTTAACTTTTAAGAAATGAAAAAATCTCTTAAATTGATGACCTGTTGAGAGGGAGGTGAATATCAGTTGGTACAAAATAATACTTCGGTGTCAAATCGATGGTTGCCGTGGACGTGTACGGAGGAGAATATGATGACTGGACAACATCAAGAACTGAACAGGAGATCGATCAGCAGAATAGATTTTTGGAATGGCTGATGTGAAATTTACAGATTAGTAGCCAACACCAGGAAGATATGATACAGTACAAAGAAGAACAAGAAGTCATAACTCATTCAAGGAAACCTCACAAAAAGGGCCTAGGGAATGCACAACCGATTTTGGTGTAACTGATAAGATATATGCCAAATAGTACTTGCAATGAGCAAGAGGGCGGAGGAGGTGATGGTGATTGTGATGATTGTTTACGGGGAAGTAAAAAAGACATTCTTCCCCAACTCTAATCGGAAGAAGGGCTGGACTGAGTGGCTCGGACGGAAGAACAGCGGCCACCTGAGCCCAATTTCTTGAGTTCAGTCCCAGCTCCGTACGCTTAAATACGCCATTTTCACGTCCGGAGGTTTTTCTTTTTATAAATTGGCTTTACGTCGCACCGACACAGATAGGTCTTATGGCGACGATGGGATAGGAAAGGGCTAGGAGTGGGAAGGAAGTGACCGTGGCCCTAATTAAGGTACAATCCCAAAATTTGCCCGGTGTGAAAATGGGAAACCATGGAAAACCATCTTCAGAACTGCCGACAGTGGGGTTCGTACCCACTATCTCCCGAGTACTGGATACTGGCCGCACTTAAGCGAATGCAACTATTGAGCTTGATCTTATTCTTCTTCTTCTTCTTCTTCTTCTTCTGTTGTCTTCGCACAGAAGGCAAGCGATCATAATGGAGTACGTTTTCCTACTTTGCGTTTTCCATACCAGAGAGTGTGTAACATGATGTCGAATCAGTGTTGGATAATCTTCTATGCCCTCGTCACTATTTCCCTTCCATCTCGTCTTCTATGATCACTTGTATCAGGCTGTAGCCTACTTGTCATTTTGCAAGATGTTCCCGAAACAGGCTGCTCTCCTGAGTTTAGCTATGATTACGACTCAATATAACTTCCCAGCTCGACGAAGGATCTGCCCGTTGTTGACGTGGTCTATATATATGAACTTCAGCGATACATCTACATTTCAATGCTTGTTATTTACAGGGGCCTAACATCTAGGTCATCGGCCCTCCACATTTCAAAAGCCTGCAGTCGTTTCATTGACGAAGCATCTAGTGTCCGCAGTAGATTTACGGCCTAATATCAATCAATCAATCAATCAATCAATCAATCAATCAATCAATCAATCAATCAATCAATCAATCAATCAATCAATCAATCAATCAATCAATCAATCAATCAATCAATCAATCAATCAATCAATCAATCAATCAATCAATCAATCACCACTGATCTGCATTTAGTGCAGTCGCCCTATCTCTTGTTTACCTAGTCTTTTCTTATATAATTGCAAAGAATTTAGAAATTTATTGAATATCTCCCTTCGTAAATTATTCCAATCCCTAACTCTTCCTATAAACGAATATTTCTCCAATGTATCCACTTGAATTAAAAATTTACCTACATACTGTGATCTTTTCTGCTTTTACGCCACACAAACTTATTCGTCTACCAATGTTATTCCAAGTCATCTCTCCTCTAAAAAGCTCGGAACATATCACCTAGTCGAGCAGCTCGACTCCTTTCTCCCAGGTCTTCCCAGTCCGAACTTTGCAACATTTTCGTAACGCTACTTTCCTTCGTACTTTACCCAGTTCTCGAATCAAGTAATCCAGGTGAGGGTCCCATACACGGGAACCATACTCTAGTCGGGGTCTTATCAGAGACATATATGCCCCCTCCTTTACATCTTTCTTCCAACCCCTAAATACCCTCATAACAATGTGCAGAGATCTCTACCCTTCATTTCCAATCCCGTTTATGTGTTTACCCCAATGAAGATCTTTCCTTATACAGTATTAACTCCTAGGTACTCAAGGTGCTCTCCGTACGGAACTTTCACCCCATCAACGCAGGAATTACAACTTAGAGGGCTTTTTTTTTCCTATTAGTGAAACTCACAACCTGACTTTTAACCCCGTTTATCATCATACAATTGCCTGCTGCCCATCTCACATTGTCGAGGTCAGCTCCTGAGGGACAATATTCTTAAATTAGTTAATGGAGGTAAAACCATTAATATAATTATTTCAACAAAAATTGCAATTTTTCAAGCATTGTAGGTTTTATCAATCATTCAATAACGGACGTCTCACCCCAGGGTGGCAGGGGCTCATCAATTGGATTGCTACACCTCTTGAAGATGTTAGCAAGTGCACTGTTGAGACAACACTAAAGTCTCTTTTAATACACATAGTTTTTATTTTCGTCGGAATAGCGAAGAGGTCTGATCCTTCGAAGAATGAACGTATCGGTCAAAAATGGGAAGAGACACGGCAGTACGGGGACCTGGGAGCCAGATTGAAAGATTCCCTGCACGAATAATATGGAACTCGGCTAGGGATTTCACAATCGCCAACCGACGCACGCAAGTTGAGACGGAGACAGAAGTGTTGAACTTCAGTACCAATTCATATATTTGGCGGGACCTATTTCTTTTAGTAGATTCGTAGACCCCAAACAAAGATGAAGCAGCAGGGCCGAGTAGTTCAGACGGTAGAGCAAGCATCTGAGCTCAAGTAGGCGGGTTTTTACCCCAGCCCAGTCCACTGGTATTTCAAGCAGCTCAAATACGATAGCCTCGTGTGAGATAAACTTCTGCCACCTCAGCGTCTCTAAAAACCTTACAAGTAATTAGTGGAACGCACAATTGCCGGCTCCGCGGTGTAGGGTTAGCTTGTCTGCCTCTTACCCGAAAACCACGGGTTCGATTCAGGGCCAGGTCAGGGATTTTTACCTGGATCTGAGGGTTAGTTCGAAGTCCATTCAGCCTACGTGATTACAATTCAGGAACTATCTGACGGTGTAGAAAGCCAAGGATAACGACCGAGGGGATTCGTCGTGCTGACCAGACGACACCTCGCAAACTGCAGGCCTTCGGGCTGAGTAGTGGTCACTTGGTAGACCATGGTCTTTCGGGGCTGTTGCGCCATGGAATTTGGTTTGGTTGATTTGGGACGCAAAACTAATAACATTATAATTTGATGCACTTCAGGGTGCTTAACTCTTAAGGAAGTTGATAACAGAATGGGCGGTCGTTAATGTATGCTACCCAATGATAATGTACTGGACAAAATACATCTGCAAATCTGATTTTTCCCCACATTGCCGAGAGGGCTCTACTTCCATATGATTGATTGTACCAAGAGAGTGATGCAAGGACTAGCAACCTGTAGCCATGATGAAGGTGAGTTGATCTAGGAAATGCAAAAGAAAAGAGATTGTGTAATATCGAATGTAATGTATTTAACAGAACAGAAATTCATAGCGTAAATGTTAATGAACATTTGATAAAACGTTGTAAAAATCAAGTTAATTAGAATAAAAATAAATATCGGAACAAAGATTTGTGCTTTCTTGGTTGCTGTCCAGATCTGTCACAATGTCATTGAATTTATTGTTCTCTACACTCTTTTCCTGTGGAACTGAGCATGCACAGTCCAGATAGCTTCTGTTGTCCTATAGTAGACCGATTGCAAGTTTTTATACACTATAAAGTACCGAATGGGCAGTCATTCATGCATGCTAACCCTGGGAGAGTTAAGACGATTCTGTCGTTTGATAGATTACCTGTTGACTTGATGATGTCGTTGGATAATTTAAATCGACGCACTCCTGTTTCTTCGAATTGCCTGACGTGAAACAAAACTGACATATTTTCGCTGATAAAACTTAAAACCACGCCATTCTGATTTCAAATTTCGAAGATTTCCCCAGATCCACGCTCTCCGCTAACACCACAACAAGTAATTCAGTTGGAGCCCATGCTGCCAAGATTCAGTATGATTCCTTCAAGACTGTATCCATGAAGGAAAGTCCAGGTTTATTTGAGCAGCCACTTACACAATGCTTTGAAAGTGGATTCACTGATGACTGCACATTCGATCGTTGCGGGCGTCCATCATTGTCTTATGTATACATTGTGATATAAAACTCTGTGTAAAACACAACCTATTCTCTGACTCCATATTTTGCATTTGCGAATGTTAGGCGCAATGTCACGAGCACAAATATATCTTATTACTTTTCTGAAAATTTCAATTGATCTGTTCTTAACATATATCTCGTCCAACTCATTTGAAATTGTGTCCTTAATAATAATAATGATAATAATAATAATAACAATAATAACAGAAAGGCGTATGCCTCCGGAGTCACCTGGCACAAGTTTTTAGAGTTGCCGCCCATCTGTGAGTAGGATAAACTCTGTTAGACGAAAGGCTAGCTGGAAATAAATAAATAAATAAATAAATAAATAAATAAATAAATAAATAAATAAATAAATAAATAAATAAATAAATAAATAAATAAATAAATAAATCTTCTTTTCTTTTTCTACCGCTTTTCCCACACCTGTGGGGTCGCGGGTGCGAACTGTGTCGTACATGTGGATTTGGCCCTGTTTTACGGCCGGATGCCCTGAAGCCCACCCTACATGGAGGAATGTAATCACTATTGCGTGTTTCTGTGGTGGTTGGTAATGTAGTGTGTTGTGTGAATATGAAGAGTAAAGTGTTGGGACAAACAGAAACACCCAGTCCATAGGCCAGAAGAATAATTCAGAGGCGATTAAAATCCCTGAACCGGCCGGGAATCGAACACGGGACCTTCTGAATCGGACGTCTCAACGCTGACCATTCATCCAATGAGTCGGACAAACCAATAAATAAATAAATAAATAAATAAATAAATAAATAAATAAATAAATAAATAAATAACAATAATGATGACTTCAGCAACCGTGAAGAGATATTTTGAACTGACCTCATTTAGGCTATCTGCGGGTGAATTTGGAAGTTCCATTTCCTAAACCAGATGGCAAAGAAACTGGAACTCTGTTGGGTGACCTTTGGCATAGCCTCATTTAATTTAATCTGCAAACATTAAATTTGCCGGCAGATGTCTTTCATATGTCGATATCTGTAGTGCCGAATGGACTTCTTTCCCCACTACGAAACTCCAACTACCTCTGCCGGGTTTGAACCCGCAATCTTGGGATCCAGTGATCCACAGAAACCTGAACATCCACTTTCCCGCGCAAGTGATTTAATACACACAGATTTTCGGGGACGCTAGGATGGGAAAGCCGGAAATTAGAAAGGTGTCTTCCAGCCTCTTCATTTGTTTAGGTCTGCCGACGGTGGGCTGCGAACCCACAAATCCCGGAGGCAAGCTCACAGTCACACGACCCGTACTACGTAGCCTAATAGCCAATGCATACTCAATGCATCTCATATCTTATCTGCCCATTGTATATCTGACGCTCATTCACCTCTAATACGTTGTATGTTTAACTGGCCGGGGCAAATTGTGCGGTTTCCTTTTTTACTGTTGCCTTCTTCTCGTCTTCCTGTGATGAATCTTTACCGGATGTTAGCGGTCCACATGACCATGATGACTTTGTTTAGTGCAGCCAGAAATTGTTCAGTAGATGAATATTATCAAAACAGGTCCTTAGGCTTATCTGCCAGGAAACCCCCGTCTTCCAGATCCAAGTTTACAAGTTGAGTGATGGGTACAGGATTCCATCTCTCTCAAAGCTTTCTCATATGCACTAGATATCGCAAGCCTCCTACGTTCACCGTTTTTTTTTTTTTTAATTTTCTAGGTCTTGTAGGCAATTTCATTTTCTGCCGAGGGCCTCAGGTATGCTGCTACTCTGATAACCGGTTTCTTTAACTTTGTATTAAACTTTAGTTAACAAAATAAATGTTAACTAACACTTCGGTTAAAAGTCCATTGTTTCACGAACACGTTTCCAGATTTGTTACGAAACAATTGTTACAAGCAAATCAGAAAGTTTTGGTGAGGTTTCTGAGTCTCGGCCCACAAGTGGCCACGGCTGGACCGTGGTCCGACAGCTCTGCACTCCGACCGACCAACCGAGCAGAGGAGGGGTGGCCACGGCTCTATCGTGGCCCTACGCCTCTGTATTCGGGGGACGGAGAGGGGCTGGTCCCAGCCGTCCGCTGTCCTGAGAATGGTCTTCCGTGGTGTTCCGTTATCCTGAATTACGGAGAATGCCGGGACAGTTCCTAGTATAGGCCACGGCCGCCATCCCGCTCACCTTCTTCACACATCTTCTCCAATACAAATCTCCTGGCCTGAGTGACGGCATCACCTTCTGGGAGGCCCGCCTCCCCCTTCAGGGGAGGAATGAAAACATTTAGTAGTAGTAGCTTAGAGCGGTATATTGAACTGTAGTTTGATATTCTTGTTTGAGGTTATTATAGATTACGGTAAGCGGAGATTGCGACAAGGTAAATATGAGCCATATGAGGCAACACATACTTCATACCATCGGGGTGGGAAAAAAGTAAAAGTTTACCGAGAGAGGTCAAACAGTAAAGGTGAAATCCTAGCACAAGACAGTGGAAGCAACGTCGTACTGAGGTCATACTGAGGCAGGGGCCTCATGATCACCAACCCACGCTCCCGATTAGAACGTCCTGAGGGTTCTCCATTCAGTGGCTTCATACAACTGGGAGAGGATACCGTGGATGCATTCAGTGTCAGTGTGAGTGGCTGCGCAGTTTGGGTCACGTAGCAAATAGATTGCATTCAGGAGATAGTGGGTTCGAACTCCACTGACGGCATCCTTGGATATGGTTTTCCGTGATTTCCCATTTTCACACAAGGCATATATTGAAACTGTACCTTAATTAAGGCCACGGTCGCTTCCTTCGCATTCCTAGCCATTTTCTTTCCCATCGTGGCCATAAAAACCTATCTGTGTCGATGCGACTTAAAGCAAATTGAAAAAATGGAAAGTTAATTGGCCAAGACCCTACATGAAAATGAAAACCTACAATCTGTTTTCCAGTCATTGACCGGGTCAGGGATGGAATGAATGAAGCAGATATAGGCTATTAGTACGATGGGGTCGCCACTCCCAAAGTGATTTTTAATGACTGATAGATGCTATGAAATGAGAATGGAGAGTGTTGCTGGAATGAAAGATGACAGGGAAAACCGGAGTACCCGCAGAAAAACCTGTCCCGCCTCCGCTTTGTCCAGAACAAATCTCACATGGAGTGACCGGGATTTGAACCACGGTATCCAGCGGTGAGAGGTCGACGCGCTGCCGTCTGAGCCACGGAGGCTCTCCAAGACCCTACATATACAAGTGAATTCATCAGTTTTACGACCAGATGCCTTTTTCCTAATGCCAGGCCTATGTGGATAGATGTATTCCCTATTGCGTGTTTCTTGGTGGTTTGTAGTATAACTAACTGTATGTAAACGAAAATGTTTATTAACAATATAAACACCCAGATCCCGAGCTAGAGGAATCAACCAGACGCGCCCGAAATCCTCGCCTCGATCAGCAATCGAACCCGAGGCCCTTTGAACAGAAGACCAATACCCCGATCATTCATCCAAAGAACCAGCAGTATACAGGTATGATCAAGTGGTAAAGAATCCACCAAAAACTAACTCTTCAGTACCAATTCGCTAAGTATTTAAGACCATACTGGAAATTCATACAACGCTCAGTCCTTGAAAGTGAATGCCGTAGACTTGATCGGAGCAGAAATATCCTCATTAACAAGACAATACCATACAGTTGACCAGATATCGTGCTACTTGATAAAACCAAGGAAACCTGCTACATCGTAGATATTGCATGCCGCTAATTCAGACAACCTACAGAGAAAATAATATCTAAGTACACTTATTTGCTGGTGGAAATTAAATCAATATTGAAAGTTGAAAATGTTATGTACATATTTTCAATAGAACTATTTTTCCGGAGATATTTTTAAGTTTGTGAAAGTGTAATAATTGGGAATATCTCCATTATTAGGTCAGAAATTAACTTCACACAATTGTTGTTAGCGCTTCGGTGCAGCTAATATTAATGGAGGTTTTTACATTTTAAGTTTATTTTCTCTTAGTATTACTACGCCACTGTAGACTAAACAAATTATACTATTTTAGCCCAATGAAAAACTGGGCTATGCCTGAACTTAAATATCGAGTTTCCAGAAATTCGATTTTTTCGCCACAAACAGACTATGAATTGAACCTATTTTCAACTTTTGTTTACCAGTTCCGACATTAGAACGAAGTATGAGATAAACATGTGAAATGTACAGACAAAACTATAATGTTATTCAGCGCATATATTTTCAGAGAAACACAGGGGCAAGCGTACCTCTTAAACATTTGAAAACTTCATACGAGAAGTACATTTTTTCGCAGCTTTGAATTCGCTGCCAAGAAAAGTACTAAGACTGGAAGAAGTTATGAAGTTATGTAAAATTAGAAACTTAAGCGTTGTATGTTGGTTATACTGTTTATATAACTCCTATTACTGTATTCATGAGCGCTGGAACGCCATTGCTTTTCCTGAAGTTAGATGTTGTTACCGTGAAGTAATGCATTTTTTTCTGTGTGGTTTTCAGATCTATTCCAAAGAAAAGAAGTGTTCAGCTGAGTTGTGAACACCTGAACAGAAGTGGTGATGTGACATTAAAAGCTGCCATGTCCACAACCAAAGTCGTCAAATGAGGAAAATTCCTGTGCCCTGCATATTACGCTTGTACTCACGTGGTCTTTGGTAGCGAGGTTACTATAATGTGTCTGCGTGTGTTAATGTTCAAGATTAAGAAAAATAACAAACAATTTTACATCATCATCCCAGGCAGCGAAAAAGTGAAAGACAACCGGAGATCGCACAAGCGTAAGAAACGAAAAAAAAAAAAAAAAAGCATTAACATCGTGTGTAATACAGGAAATGACAGACGGCCAGTTTGGAATTTATTGCAAGCACGTCAGTAACAAGAGACAAACCAGTAATGGTTTATTTTTACTTTATTTAGTTCAGTAAATGTTTTATATGTACATTTTCAGATGGGGATGTGTTTTGTCGAGTTCAAACTGATAGTAACTGAAATGTTTTCAAGAAAAAAGCACTGATTGTTTTGTATATAGATAACTTCGAAGGAAAATCAATGAAGTGTACGTTAACACATCAAGTGAATTAGAGTATCTGAAAGTAAGGATGATGTAGAATGTACACCGTGTTCGTTACTGATAAACATATTTATTTCCAATCAAACCAAAAAACCAAACCCCACGGCACTTAAACGCCCTTGAAAGGGCTTTGGCCTGCCCAGCGACCACTGCTCAGCCCGAGGGCCTGCAGATTACGAGGGGCCGTGTGGTCAGCACGACGCATCCTCTCGGCCGTTATTCTGGGTTTTCGAGACCGGGGCCGCCATCTCACCGTCAGATAGCTACTCAATTCTAATCACGTAGGCTTAGTGGACATCGAACCAGTCCTCAGGTCGAGAGAAAAGTCCCTGACCTGGCCGGGAATCGAACCCGGGGCCTCCGGGCGAGAGGCTAGCACGCTACCCCTACACCACGGGGCCGGCATATTTATTTCCAGTAAAGAAAATGTCCAACAAAACTCTTATTATATACGACGCAATAACATCTTCTAACTAACGAGTTGGAATTAATTAAAAAGCATCTTAAAGCAATGGCCTCGATGATCGCAATTTTATCAAGTGTGTGAAAATGGACCACGCCTTACACCCAGCATACTCTGCTTGAAGCTGTTGAATTGCAATAAATGAGTCGTTATATCCTTCTCGGTAGGACCTATATTTATGAATAGAATATTCTGTATCTAATAATCATAATTTGTAGTAGAATTATATTCTTGTCATGAATAGCATGGAGGTGTGTTGAAAAAGGCGAAACATTCTGAAGGAAAACGTTGCTTTTCTAGTATCCGTATGATCATAAACATTATACATGTCAGTGTATATGAGGAAGTACATTTCTTGGTGGATCTCATTGTGAAGACGACGGTGTCGCTAGAAGACCTTCTTAAAGCCTGTCCACCCACATGAGCTGACCCGCGGATCTTAAATGCGAGAGTGGTGTGTTAGCCGCGGCAACACCCAAGTGAACGGTCTATAAAGGGGATTTATTGTTTCCTGCTGTGACCAGCACACCATTTGTATTTGGAACTTTTTCCTTATGCATGCATGCAGAAATTACGGCCTGTATTTAGATTAGATTTTTCTTTCTTTCTTGATCCGTTTACCCTCCAGGGTTGGTATTTCTCTCGGACTCAGCGAGGGATCCCACGCCTGTCGCCTCAAGGGCAGTGTCCTGGAGCGTGAGACTTTTTGGGTCGGAGGATACAACTAGGAAGGAGGACCAGCCCCGCGGTGTAGGGGGCAACGTGTCCGCCTGTCACCCGGCGGCCCCGGGTTCGATTCCCGGCTGGGTCGGAGGTTCCTAATTGTAAGTGATTAATATCCCTGGCCTGGGGACTGCGGGTTTGTGTCGTCCTTAACGTTCCTTTCCTCACATTCAACACTGTACACTGCCTCCATTCCAATTACACGCATGTTCATATCACATGGTTCATGTAGGGGCAAAAATCTCTTATAGGCCGACGCCCCAAACAAACAGAACTTAAAAAAAAAAACAGGCGGCCTCACCAGGGGGATGGGGGGGGGGATGCGAAGATCGGAAGGGATAGACAAGGAAAAGGGAAGGAAGCGGCCGTGGCCTTAAGTTAGGTACCATCCCGGGATAACTTATATTCTCGTATCAAGTGGAAACAACCGGAAAAAAATTAAACATAATTCGTATTTATATAATGTAATATCCCACTTTTAGTGTGAATAGCTGCCAACCCCGGAGGCTCGAATTCGAGACGGACATACGAACAGAAATCGAACTAATAGTGTCTTTTACACTGTCGTAAAATGCATAGATATACAAAACTTCCGGGTTTTAATAAGAGTTACAGGCAAAAGGTTAATTTTATTTAAGATTTGTAAACACCATTATTTAATTTTAGGTATTTTGGTATACTTTGCCATCATGAAAACCTGAAAACACTATGGGGATATTTTCCTACTAAAAACGGAGTTTTATGTAGTTAGCATAGAAAACGCAACCAGACACATCTGATCATAGAAGGAAACATACAATAAAAAAGATATGTGGACGTGGATGGAGAAGATTGAGAAGATGGAGAAGAAGTGGTTGACATACGATACAGCGACACAGATACGGGAAACGCAAACTCGGAAAATATCTTCGAAACCATAAAAATAAGAAAAAAAATATCTCATGGTGATCATATATCTAACTTCAGTTCAGTAGGCCTACAACATATGCTACAAGCAGTTGTATAGGTACAAAAGTTATACAGCGTATTTTTTCCAGTTTTAATGGATATTGAAGGGAGGATACCGTTTCACATTTTCTCTGAACGTACTGAACAGAGAGGAGTGAATGTTTTATGGCTTGGTTTGTGGCTTTCCTCACACTTGAAGGGAGTAAATGTTTTTCATATGTTATGCTTGAATAATAATATAATATTTTGATCATAAAATGGGTACAGTTGATTACATAAATTAAAAATATAGAGGTATTTCAAAACTATTATGCTAAAATCCGTATAGCAATCTATTCTATATGTTTTTTACAGAAACTATAAATTATTGTCAATAAGTTCTGAGAAAAAATGTTCCTTTTTCGGGGGAAATGTTTAACTTGCGGAAAATTAGTGCTAAAGTTGTATAAAGCCATGCCTACGGCTACGCCTCTGATCATTTAAAAATTCATTTAACATTCTTAACATTTGACGTTATTCGTATAAAATTATTTAAACTGAATTTGAATGTCTGAATATTTTTGCATCTAAAAACAAAAGATTTATACTTTACGCACATAACCACCTCCGGCTCCTCTTCAATGATTCTACCTCATTTTCTTTCTTTCTTTCTTTCTTTCTTTCTTTCTTAATTTGTTTACCCTCCAGGGTTGGTTTTTCCCTCGGACTCAGCGAGGGATCCCACCTCTACCGCCTCAAGGGCAGTGTCCTGGAGCTTCAGACTCTTGGTCGGGGGATACAACTGGGGAGTATGACCAGTACCTCGCCCAGGCGGCCTCACCTGCTATGCTGAACAGGGGCCTTGTGGAGGGAGGGGAAGATTGGAAGGGATAGGCAAGGAAGAGGGAAGGAAGCGGTCGTGGCCTTAAGTTAGGTACCATCCCGGCATTTGCCTGGAGGAGAAGTGGGAAACCACGGAAAACCACTTCCAGGATGGCTGAGGTGGGAATCGAACCCACCTCTACTCAGTTGACCTCCCGAGGCTGAGTGGACCCCGTTCCAGCCCTCGTACCACTTTTCGAATTTCGTGGCAGAGCCGGGAATCGAACCCGGACCTCCGAGGGTGGCAGCTAATCACACTAACCACTACACCACAGAGGCGGACCTACCTCCTTTTCGATTCGTAAATATGGCACGGTCATTCACGTGAGAAGCCATTTTGTACTGCCCTGTTAGCGAGCACAGTGCAGTAGATAGTGTCGGATTTGGCGAACACTCTATGTGCGTGGTATTGCATATTCTGCATAATTACTTCGAGGTCACTGGAAATTGGGCGATGCCCTTGCCTTTCACGCTTGTTAATTTTTTTCCAACTACTTCTTGTCAGTAAGAGCCGACGGTAAGAAATAATGAGGTTATATCTCAAGTTTACTTCGTCCTTCAAACTGTAAGTACGCCCAATTATTTTTAAAAATTGTTGTCTTTGGCAGCTTAATTTAAGTACCTAGACCAATAAAGACAAAATGCGGGTGTTGCCGAGCAGAAATTATGATATACAGAGAGGCTAAATTCTGGGTAAAAATATTTGGTAGTTAGCAAATTGGCAATTGTCCATGGACAAAGGACAAGGAGCCAAGAAATCACAGCATGACTTATGTTGATGCTTCGGAATATAATGGGCATCAGCCTTGTGTTCTTATATTCTGTTTTCTTCCACTACTACTACTACTACTACTACTACTACTACTACTACTACTACTGTCCGACATCTTGGCTGAATCATCAGCATTAAGGCTTTCGGTTCAGAGGGTCCAGGGTTCGATGACGGCTGGTCCGGGGATTTTAATCGAGTCTGGTAAATTCTCCTGGTTCGAGGACTGGATTTTCATGTTTGTCCCAACATTCTCCTTTTCATATGGAGACAATGAGCCACACTACCAACCACCACAGAAACATGCAATAGTTATTACATCCCTCCACGTAGGGTTGGCGTCAGGAAGGGCATTCGGCCGTAAAATAGGTCCAAATTAACACGTACCCAACAGTAGATAGTGTGATTTAAGTAAGTGAAATGAAATGAAATGGCGTATGGCTTTTAGTACCGGTAGTGTCCGAGGACAAGTTTGGCTCGCCAGATGCAGGTCTTTTGATTTGACTCCCATAGGCGACCTGCGCGTAGTGATGAGAATGAAATGATAATGAATATAACACATACGCCCAGCACCCGTGTCAGCGAAATAACCAATAATATTTAAAATTCCCGACCCTGCCGGGAATCGAACACGGAACCCCTGTGACCACAGGCCAGCTCGCTAACCATTTTGCCATGGAGCCGCACATTTAAGTAAGTGCATTGACTATAACGAATCAGTAAAAATATGTAACTTAGTATGTTGGGTATTCAGCCCGAAAACTGGTTTGATCCTCCACAGCTCCGCTAGCAGCTGTCATAGATAGCCTAGGTGTCACTGAAGAGGCATACCAGGAAAATGAGGAGTGAGGTAGTTTCCCGTTACTTTCCTCACTGGGCCAAAAGTTGCTATTACATATCAGTCTGTCAAGCCCTCTGAAATGCATGCTTACTGGGAGAGTTGGCCGTGCGGTTAGAGGCGTGTGGCTGTGAGTTTGCATCCGGGAGATAGTGGGTTCGAATCAGACTGTCGGCAGCCCTGAAGATGGTTTCCCGTGGTTTCCCATTTTCACACCAGGCAAATGCTGAGGCTGTACCTTAATTAAGGCCACGGCCGCTTCCTTCCAACTCCTAAGCCTTTCCTATCCCATCGTCGCCATAAGACCTATCTGTGTCGGTGCGACGTAATGCCACTAGAAATGCATGCACCAGTCGACCTCATGAACGATTTTTTCACACCATTCACGGTAGGAACTGACTGCATAAGGTGTGGCATTAGAGTACTAGCATCGCTCATATCTCGGTCACTTTCATATCATCAAAGCCTAGGATAAGACTGAGACAGGTCAATGAAGGTAACAAATTTATTGTAGCCGATACCAGAGGACATAGTACACTGTAAACACTATGTCTCGCCAGCAAAGTCATAATAAAGTATGTACGGTATTAACATTCAGAGTCCATATAAAGCATTTATGTGATATTTATGTGATTATTAGCTGAAAAACTGATTTATCAGAGCAAAATTAACTTTCAATTCCACTTTCCTTAGTAACTCCATATTGTGTTTTTGATTTTTTTTTTTGCCAGTAACCCGACGTAATAATAATGTCTATAATATGAAGATGCTAAATTTAGGAGCCAAGCTTGGGAACTACAGCACGGCTGTAAACCTAAAGGATTACATGCTTCAGAACATTTCACTATGCCTATATGAGAAGACGGAGACAGTGACACATTTTAGACACCAGATCGATTGACAGGCAGATACAAGAAATTGTACAGCAACATAACAGCGTCGATTGAAAAGAAAAGATTCCTGTTCTAAGGACGCATCTTCCATATGACTGATGACCGACGACTAAGAACATCTGACATTTCATCAGTGCAAAAAATGACAAACTCGAGATGGCTCAAAGAATGGCAAAAGGACCTGAGACAGATTGGCTTCCCAGAAAGTAAGATCAAGGGATGAATGTAAACGGTCGGTCAAAAGCTATCTGGAGTTTAAAACGGAATCAGAGCCCAGAAGACGAAGGGGACCTTTCATAGAAGAATGAAAGAAGGCTCTCATCGATGGCCATAAGAGATACTGGCAGGATGTCAAAGCCGGCAGACGAACAGTTGGTTCTTAAAATGGAATCCATAAAGGCACAACTCGAATGTATAATAATAATAATAAAATAATAATAATAATAATAATAATAATAATAATAATAATAATAATAAGGAATATAATGGCCTTGCGTATTTATAATATATTCTCTACTACTACTACTGCTTCTTCTTCTTCTTCTTCTTCTTCTTATTATTATTATTATTATTATTAGTTGGAGAAGCTGCATATTCTAGAAAGGAGAATACCACGGAAAATCTTGGGTCCAATACCGGCTGGAAACCTCGGAATAACAAAGTATTCTACAAAAATGTGGATAATATCTCAAAAACCATGAAAAAGACGAGGTTATAAATTTTTGGACATTTATACAGAATGGACAAAACAAGACTAACCAAAAGATTATTCGACTACCTGTGGAACAAGAAAACGACGCGGTATGGATTAAGGAAGTTCTTAAAGATTTAGAGAAGTCCGACATCGTGGAAGTTCAGATGTTAGACAGGAAAATATTTCGGACCATGATTCAAAAAATAGAAGGGTTTCAAGTCAAAAAACTGCAAATACAGGAAGAGCCTGGACGGACGAACAGAAGAAACAGCATAACGCCCTATGAAAGACTAGTGGAGGTAGAGGAAACTTCAGACAAAGAAAAAATGACATTGTAGCGTGATCCTAAGTGGTCAATTCGCAAATAAAATAATAATAATAATAATAATAGTTACGCCCCTACTAACGCCATTTTTTTCATAGCAGCACTTTGTTTTCTTGCTATTTGTTTCACGTCGCACCGACACAGTCAGGTCTTATGGCGACGATGGTATAGGACAGGGAAGTGATCATAACTTTCGTTATGGTATACCTCAAGTATTTGTCAGGAATAAAAATGGCAAACCACGGAAAAGCATCATCAGAGCTGCCGACGGTAGGGTTCGAACCCTATTACCTCCCGAATGCAAGCTCGCAGCTACGTGACCCAAACCACGCAACCAAATTGTTTGGTCCGTAGGAATTCTTTTCTGTGCCGGCAATTCTACCGAGAAGAGGCTGATATTTGAGTACTTTCAATAATATCACTAGATTCAGCCTGGATGGATTCCATGAACGTGGACTACTATCTAATTCACTCATCCCGGCTGCACTTATCCGGTAATTTGAGTGCTTATGGTATCTTTAGTAGAACGTTCATCAGCAGAGGAGTAAGGAAGCTCAGAACTATACATCAGGCAAAGTCCTGTAGATCACAATCAGATTCTCTTTACCCCTGCACCTTCAGATTAATCAAGATCTAATACAGACTACCTGTCACCAAGGCCGTACCCAGGATTTTTTCGGAGGGAATCAGAATTTGGTGGTGGGGGGGGGGGGCTTCCAAAAACAAAACTATAATAACAATGTTTTTTTACTTTCAAACAAGTTTTACAGAAAGAAAAGTTTGAAATAGTTTTAAAGCAGTAACTTTTACAACTCAACGGGTGAAATAGAAAGGTTAATTCATTATGATCTGGTGGCCAGAACACGCTTGAACACGTGCGTGCAGTGCGACACAAAGATTTCTGTCATTTGTTTAAATTGGAGGTAACAATACGTTCCACTTTTAGTATTAAAATATTTAGAGCTTTGATTCATTTCTTTAAAAAAATCTTGTAGTGGTACGATGTCTGTCTGTTAGGTCAACAGCCCAGAGGCTGCTTGGATCCTCAAATAGCACCACCAAAAGTTGTGGGGTTATAAAGAAACCCCAAAAACCAACGGCAGCACCAAAATGAGGCGTACTAGGCAAGATGAGGATTGAGGTAGTTTGCCATTGCTTTCCTCACTGGGTCAGAAAGTACTATTGCAGCATGACTGACCCTGTGAGCAGCACCTTTCATAACACTCAGAAGCACTAGTCGTGCCCTTGAATGTCATTACTCAGGACTACCCATACCCCAGCAGCTTCCATATTGTCACAGCCATGATGTTGACTGGGACTTCGGTGGAAGCTACACTTTACTCTGGTCTGTGCCAAGAGATGGTTGCAAAAGTACTGTATCCATCAAGAAATGACAGCAGGCAGAAGTGGCGCGATTACATGAAAATATTTGTATATGTTTATTGAAATTTATTATTGTGGTACAAAATGTATTAAGAACGAAAAAACCGGGCGAGTTGGCCGTGCGTGTAGAGGCGTGCGGCTGTGAGCTTCCATCCGGGAGATAGTAGGTTCGAATCCCACTATCGGCAGCCCTGAAAATGGTTTTCCGTGGTTTCCCATTTTCACACCAGGCAAATGCTGGGGCTGTACCTTAATTAAGGCCACGGCCGCTTCCTTCCAACTCCTAGACCTTTCCTATCCCATCGTCGCCATAAGACCTATCTGTGTCGGTGCGACGTGAAGCCCCTAGCAAAAAAAAAGAACGTGAAAAACTAACAATCCGTATATCTCACCAATATTAAAATTTCCATTCATTTTTTCAGTAAATTTGTTAACTACATTCATGGAAAGATGGCAGAGATTTTATTGGTTAAATTCACGTGTTTATTTTGCGAATGCTTGTTTAATATTTCTCATTTATTGCAGGCTACTTCAAAACCCGTACATGCTGTATAAATTTGTCAAGTTCACTTTTATTTCAGAGGGTTTTGAATCCCCTAACCTCCCCCCTCCCTCCCCCTGGGTACGGGCTAGCCTGTAACTCTTGACTTTGGAAGTTTTTAGGTTTCCTAATTTGAATTCAAGACTTAATTTTATTTCCTAAGAGTACCAGGTATATGATGTTCCTTAACCCTAAATACCATACGTGGCATAATTGTCCTAGAACACTTGAGAAATTTATAATTCATAACGTTCCAATCTGAAACATATGAGGTTCAAAAATAACAAGCGCATAGTATTGTATGTTTCTCCAACTTAACATTACATCAAAGTTAATTTTCATGATTATCAGAATATAATTAATCTTTTCCGCAGATACAAGCCCTGTGAATACCCGTTGTACCCACAACAAACATTATATCTATAGGTTTAGCCGATACCCGCACCAGTATTCCGGTGAAAGCGACAAGTGAGAAATAACGCGAGGAAATGAGTATACTAAATAACACGAGGTTCGGCGATCGCGACAGGGAAAGGCCACAACATATAAGCCTCGAACTGGAGATCTCTCACTTAATAATAGTAATGATACCAAAGGACTAACGCTACTATGAACCAAGTGCAAATTAGCACAAAAATCCCAAGTTTATAGAAAAGTAAATTAAGGAGAGAAATTAATCAATGAAACATGCGAAGAAGGGCATTGAAAGGAAAATGTTTAAAAGAAATACATAGGCTACATAGTGAGCACAAACATCCAAGTTCGACATCGCTGGGTTAATCTTGAAGAGTGAGTATGTTGATACGCAAGATCATCCACTTTTATCACCAAGGAAAGATACAAGTTCGTCCATTCATTACGGACGGACGTCAAATTTCTATCTTGTAAATCCGTTTCACAATTAAATGTTTAACCTTTTTCTCGGCCAGGCTTCCCACAGAATTACAAACGGTAATAAAACTCAAACCAAAACGTTCAATTCCACAATACTTACTTCCTTCTCTCCCTTCTTTTTATACACTGATGCTCATAAAGTAAGGATAATTGCATATTGTGGTGCCACACAACGTGGCTCTACACAAAACTGGCGCTAATAGTAAAGGCACATAGTGAACACAAACGAAACATATCTGTAAGTATTGGTGATAAGTTGAGAAAACCGTCTCAAAACACATGTGATACAAAAAGCCACTGTTTCCTGCGCATGTACCCCGACATCAATATGGGATGTGATCACCATGCACACGTACACAGGCCGCACAACGGGTTGGCATACTCTGGAGGACTTGCTGGGGTATAGCCTCCCATTCTTGCACCAGTGCTCGTCGGAGCTCCTGAAGTGTCCTAGGGGCTTGAAGATGTGCAGCGATACGTCGACCGAGAGCATCTCAGAAGTGCTCGATGGGGTTTAGGTCTGGAGAACAGGCAGGCTACTCCATTCACCTGATATATTCTGTTTCACGGTACTCCTCTACGGTGGCAGCTCGGTGGGGCCGTGCGTTATCAAGGAGGAAGGTGGGACTCGCTGCACCCCTGAAAAGGCGGATATACTGGTGCAAAATGACGTCCCGATACACCTGACCTGTTACAGTTCCTCTGTCAAAGACATGCAGGGGTGTACGTGCACCAATCATAATCCCACCCCACACCATCAAACCACTACCTCCATACAGGTCCCTTTCAAGGACATTACGGGGTTGGTATCTGGTTCCTGGTTCCCGCCAGATGAGAACCCGGCGAGAATCACTGTTCAGACTATACCTGGACTCGTCCATGAACATAAACTGGGACCACTGTTCCAATGACCATGTACTGTGTTCTTGACACCAGGCTTTACGGGCTCTCCTGTGAACAGAGGTCAGTGGAATACACCTTGCAGGGCTCCGGGCGAATAAACCATGTCTGTTCAGTCGTCTGTAGACGGTGTGTCTGGAGACAACTGTTCCAGTGGCTGTGGCAAGGTCCCGAGCAAAGCTACCTGCAGTACTCCGTGGCCGTCTGCGGGCACTGATGGTGAGATATCGGTCTTCTTGTGATGTTGTACACTGCGGACGTCCCGAACTGTAGCGCCTGGACACGTTTCCTGTATGCTAGAATCGTTGCCATAATCTTGAGATCACACTTTGTGGAACACGGAGAGCCCGTGCTACGACCTGCTGTGTTTGACCAGCCGCCAGTCGCCCTATTATTCTACCCCTCATAACGTCATCAATATGTGTTCGTTAAGCCAATTTCACCACACAGTCACCATTAGCACGTCTGAAAACATCTGCACACTTACTCGCTGCACCGTACTCTGACATGCACCAACACACATCTGCGTATTTGGACTGCTGCCAGCGCCACCGTGCGACGGCCGCAGGTCAAATGCACCACATGGACATACCCCGAGGGGATTTAAAACCGCAAACCGCCCACCATAGCGTTGTTTCACTATGTATCAGCATTATCCTTAATTTCTGAGCAGGAGTGTATATATCCCAAAACGCCCACACGGTCGATGTTCAATCACTTATCTATTTCTCTTAGGTAATTATACTTTTCATTAGACGACCCATCAGAAAGGAATAAAAGCATACGTCAAAACGGACGAGGGGGCCGAAAATATTTAGTTATAAACCTCCATGGCTGAAAGCCGCGAGACTGCGCACACCATAAGTTAAGAATCGTAAAGGAAAAAGAAAAAAGAAAACTGGGAATGAGAAATAAAAATGCGGCCTTAGGAATGAAAAATAAGTCAAATACAGGCCCAGTCAGGTACGAGCACAAACGAAAGGGCAATATAGAGACATCACATGAATTAAAAAGGGCAAAATATACATAATATAGTGTGGCTTCTGCTTCGTCCAATCCATATACATAACACCCAGGCAAGCACAACCAACCAACCCCATCGGTCCGTCAAAAGGGTAATTTCGCTCACAACGGTTTCCCCTCCAAGCCGGGTCACCAAACCAGACTGCCTCGGTATAAGGGACGCCAGAATCCCGTAGGAACGAAAAGCATCGAACACAAGGTTCATGCGATAGGCAAACTAAGACTCACAAGGTGTACAAGGTCGCAATTCGTACAGATCCAATTATACAGGTTCTGACACGAATTACCAACACTCATGTAATCAAAGGATAAATGTAGAGAGGCACTAAATACGAAGCACTGGGACCGTACATCAGATAGACAAATAACACGCCCGACACATCTACACACACACAACCGTGCGCTCATGGACAGAACAGTACGCACCAAAGGGTAAAGTAAAAATGCACGTACCTGAGAAATACAAAATAACAATAAAATGGTCAGATAGGGATAATCACGGTTTAAATTTGCTAAATACCTTCTGATAGGCAGAAAAGCGGTCTCGTTTAGTGCGGAGTCCATCTTGTATATCCTCATTGCCATCCCATTAAAAAAACACAAGGAGTAACCATCATTACCCAATTTTGACAGGAAGCATGGCTTAGAAATTAAAGATGGCGTAGCACTGCAATCTAACGACAAAACTCGGAAATATTGAGCTTTGCAGAGTGACTGAATTAAGCATAAGACAGATACACAGGTTCGAGTACGCAGTAGAACACGAGTAATGAATAACGTGCCATGAAAAACGGCGCAAGGTTCAGTTGTTTCTGAGAAAAGAGTACCAGCGAGGCACTTATACACACTTCACGGAGTATAATTTAAGACTTCGTAGTGGAGTACGGAGGACTAGGAGACTGCACGCGCGATGCCCGCAATGGCGAGCGGGCGTAGTCGTCTCAAAAAAGCGGCATGATTACGCCTGTAAAAATTAAACGAAACTGAACCCACCAGTTATATACATTCACAGGGCAAATAAATAAATAAAAATAAAGTTCAGATCAAAGATACCGTCGTGAATATTATTCATTAGCCAATTATTGCAAAATTTTATTCTTGCTATGACATCTGTGGGCTATATGTTGTGGACTGTTTGAGACCGGTAAGATCGTAAATGTAATTATTTTATTGCATTACGTGCTGTCGAAAATAAAATACCAATTCTCTGAGCTACTCTTCGAAAAAATAAATCAACTGTGGAGGAGAACTAGTAAAGCCGGATAAGAATTCATAGATCAACAAGTTGCTGGAATGATCATCGGAAATCTTACAGAGGAATATGCAGCTTGTATACCTTCCCTGGAAGCTGGTTTGGCGAAACTGACCATCTCGAAGGTGAAGGCGAGATTACTCACGGAGGAAAGCAGAAGGAAACTTCAGCAAAATGGAGGAAAGGCTTACAACACTGGAAAACGTGAGGAGGATGAAGCTCAAGCCATGGTTGTTCAACAGAAGCGAGATATCAAGAACGAAGATGTGGGACGAGGAAAATATAGTTGCTACAATTGCGGTAAACAGGGACATGTATCTAAATATTGTCGCAGTACCCAAAAGTGCTTCAGTTGTGGTAAGTCAGGACATTATTCAAAAGTATGTCCAACAATGAAGAGTGAAAAACCATCGCAGGAGAGTAAATCAGTGAATACGAGTGGAGAACTAGTAAGCTCAGAAGTTATACATGTAGTAGATAAGGCTATGAGCATGGTAGTTTCTGTGGAAACTGAGAAAATTAAATATTGGTTGTTCAATTCAGGTGCGTCCCATCATATGTGTCCAACAAAGGAGATGTTTACAGACATGTTAAGAAATGTAACTGGGAATGTAGAAATAGGAGATAACAGTAAGCTGGATATTAAAGGTATAGGTAAGGTAAAAGTAAAAATGTCCACAGGATGGACAATTACATTTACAGACGTGGTGTATGTACCAAACTTAGGTGCAAATTTAATATCAGTTGGTAAGTTAACCAGCAAAGGTTTCAAAGTAGGATTTGCAGGTGAGAAAGCAGTGGTTGTAGATAAGAATGGAGATGAAACATTGTTTGTTGCAAACAGGAGGAATGATGTGTATGTAGTACAAATAGAGGGGAGAAATGATATTGTAGCTGTGAGTGACTGTGATCAAATGATAGATCAAGAATGTAATAACAATGTAGCATTTAAAAGTGTTGGGCAGGTTAGGTTGTGGAATGAGAGATACGGACATGCACATTCTGAATCTTTATTTAAATTGCCTATGTTAGAATTGAAAAGGAGTAATGATATTAATACTTGTTCTGTATGCATTCAGGGGAAACTAAGTAACAAGGGAGTACCTAAGTCTTGTGAGCGTAAGGCAGAAAAACCACTTGATGTTGTGTACACTGATGTAATTGGAAAAATTAGTCCACCATCACTTGGGAAAGCTCAATATGTTTAACTATGATTGATGAATACTCCAGACTTAATGTGGCTGTATGTATGAAAAATAAGGGTGAAGTATTAGAGGTGTTTAATAGGTATCAGGCAAATGCAGAAAAGTTACATGGTGTAGGGATTAAGGTGGTGCAATCTGACAATGGTACAGAGCATACATGTAGCGGGTTTGAAACACAATTGCAAAAATGTGGTATTACTCATAGCAGGTCAGTACCGTACACTCCACACCAAAATGGATTAGCAGAGAGGCAGAATAGAACGATGTTTGATACTGTTAGATGTCTATTGATCCAGTCAGGGTTACCAAAGGAATTCTGGGGAGAAGCGGTAATGACAGCAGTGTACTTAAGAAATAGGTGCCCATCCTCAGCAATAAATTTTCAGATACCGTATGAACTGTGGTTCAATAGAAAGTTGGATCAGGAAGAAATGGGTAGATTGAAAGTATTTGGATGTCAGGCGTGGGCTGTGAGGGCAGACAGCAGGAAGTTAGATCCCAGAGCAGTGCCGTGCCTTATGATAGGGTACGAGGCAGGTACTAAAGATGGATATAGGTTATGGAGTCTTGAAAGGAAAAAGGTAATAGTGAGGAGAAGTGTCGTATTTGAGGAGCAGATATTTCCCTTTAAGGTGAAAAGTCCTGGAATTGATATCAAAGAAATGTTAAATGTACCAAAGGCAGAGAGTAGTGAAACATACTTTGACATATTGTGTCCTGAAGATCCAGAGATAAAATTAGGGACTGAGTTAGACACAGAGGAGGACGGAGAGGAAACATTGGCTGTTAAGCCAACGACCGGAGAGGAACAACTAGAGGTTGAGTCTATAGCAATACAAGAGCCAGGTAATAGTCTGAGAAGGTCAATAAGACAGAGGAAAGGTAAGACTTGTGCAGATTGTAAGGCAGTGATGGAAGTTAGACATGCAAATGTAGTGGAACCTAGAACAGTTGAGGAAGCTATGTCAAGCTAAGAGTCTGGTAACTGGATGGAGGCCATGAAAGTGGAGATCAATGAGATGAGAAAGAAGGATGTTTGGGAAATTGTAAAAAGACCAGAAAATGTCAAGATAATTAGTTCTAAGTGGGTGTTTTCCTAGAAATATGACAGTGAGGGTAACATTCAGAAATATAAAGCCAGGTTGGTTGCTCAAGATTTTAAGAGACAGATGAACCTTAGTTTTGATGAAACATTTAGTCCTGTTATAAAGAGGAAAACAATGAGACTGCTAATAGGTATTGCAGTACGTAAAGGTTGGACTGTAGAACATCTAGAGGTAACTAGTGCTTACTTAAATAGTGGAATCAGTTGTACTGTATACATGGAATAACCAGAATTGTTCGTAGAAAAGGATGTCCAAAACTATGTATGTAAATTGAAGAAAACATCTATTGACTACCTAATTCGAGTAAAGACTGGAATGCTTGTGTTTATGCTATAATTAGAAGACTAGATTTTAAGAGATGTATCAAAGAACCATGTGTGTATGTAAAGGAGTGTTGTATTATTGGCTTGTATGTTGACGACATTATTGCAATAGGTGACAAAGAGGTTGTTAAGTTGGTTAAAATAAGGTTGGCAGATGAGTTAGAGATTAAAGATCTAGGGAAAGCAACACACTTATTGTCAATAAAAATAGAACAGACACAAGAAGGGGTTATGTTGAGTCAAAGTGTATACATTGACAAATTACTTGCTGAATTTTCCATGAGTGACTGTAAACCGAGTAAGACTATTTTACCAAGCGAGTATTCAGCAGCTGAAAATGATGAGCAGGAATTTGATTGTACCATTTATCGCAGTGCAGTAGGAAGTTTGCTATATTTGTCAAATAATACTAGACCTGAAATTGCATTTGCGGTAAGTAAAGTTAGTCAAAATTGTCAAAAACCTAAGATTAAAGATTGGAAAGAAGTGAAGCATATCATGAGATATCTATGTGGCACTAGAGATTTAAAGTTATGTTTCAAAAATTGTGAGGAGTCAGTACAAGTGTTCTATGATGCATATTGGGCAGGAGATACTAAGCCTAGAAGATCAATGAGTGGTTATGTAACCACAGTGGCAGGGGGAGCAGTAAGAAACAGAGTTGTATTGCTAGATATACCATGGATGCTGAATACATGGCAATGGCAGAGGTATCTCGAGAAGTAACTTGGATGAAAGATTTGCTATAAGAAGTAGGGATGGAAAGCTTTATGGATATACCTTGTAAAGTTTTTGCTGACAATGCAGCAGCAATTAAATTGAGTAAAAACAATTTTGTGAGTGAAAGGTCAAAACATATTGACATCATGTACCATGTACGTTGAGAACTAGTAGAAAAGGGGTTCATTGAGTTTGTATATGTAGCATCAGAGAGAAATGCTGCAGACTTGTTCACAAAGAATTTATCAAGCAACAAGCTAAAGAGTTTGTATAAACTCATAGGTTTGCGATGAGAGGACAATTGATTGAGGTGTTGCATTTTATTTTTGTGAGAAAAGGGGGAGTGTTGGAATGTTGAGGTTTTCTCATAAAAATAAAATGTCATGTATCATATCTTGTACATATTTTAGGAATACAACATTGAGGTTATGTGTTGGTAATTCATATTAATTTAGTCAAGTGGTTTATCTTCGTTTTTTTATTCTTTGGACGTTTTTAATTGCCATGTGTGTGTGAAAGTCAGTTGTAGTCAACAGCTCGTAATAAATGGATGTGTCATGAAGCTGGTGTTTCAATGGTATAAGTTTTTGTCCTAAAGGCGGTGTAAGCGAGTAGAAATGAAGAACAAGCCATATGGCGCTGGCTTGGGGATTCCGCGGCCTGTGGCCAGAAGTGCGAAGTCTTAAATTATACATACTATGCACTGCAGTGTATAGTGTATCATTATAGTAAGAATACCAGAGTGATTATTCCAGGCTACTCGTGGAAATCTGTGGAGCAGTTCGTCGCTGAAACGAAGAAATATTTATTATTTTGAACAAGAAACCAATGTGAACCTACTGTATCCAGGAAACTTGAATCGGTTTCTTTGGTATTACACTAGGCCTGTAACCAGTTGAGTCTTGAATCTTCAAATTCACATTAATAATCAAATACCACTGCAAATCTACAGTAAAGACAACCACTGAGCACACAGTGTCAGAGGTATCCTACTAACACTATAGAGCGCTAGTTCACGAAATTACTTCAAGAGTATAATAAAATTCTTCCGGGCTGTTATGCCGTGGTCCACTCCTCTCGCTTCTCCCAGACGTTTCGACTACTGCTGCGGTAGTCATCTTCTGTGGCGTCGTGTAGATACGCTCTCCTGTATCCTGTATCCTGTATCCTGTATCCTGTATACAGGAGAGCGTATCTACACGACGCCACAGAAGATGACTACCGCAGCAGTAGTCGAAACGTCTGGGAGAAGCGAGAGGAGTGGACCACGGCATAACAGCCCGGAAGAATTTTATTATATTGACACCGGCCGTGAAAGCCTTCATACTTTAATAAATACTTCAAGAGTGCCCACTTCACTTTATAAAACCATACTTTGCGCGAGTAAAAATTTGAAAGGGGATTCAGAGAGTCTGGCCGGTTGGGACTTCAAATACACAGTTAAAGGACATGAATTTCATAATATCGGATTTTCACTAGACGAAAACTGAAGCAGTAATACTCGCCAAGCAATAGATAAGAAATTAAGTCCCTGAATAGGAGAATATATACACAATTTGTTAGGACTCCTCTGATTAGGCATTATTATATACTTTATTCCCGATTCACCGACCTGGTGATGAATTTAAGGATTACATCATTAAATATTTCATAACTGCGGGTACCTGCTTCGATTCGAACTATTCGGTTCTCTACCTTATTATGTAGAGCCCCAGCCCAAGATCGATTCTTATACACAATGGCCAGGTTTTATCAAGGAGGTCATTTTAGCTTCCACACAATGCGTCTGAATTATATGTAGCTACATATAATGCTCACAAATTGTGACAAACTGCCTGAGATATGTGTTGCGCAGGCTGTATAACCTTATCGACATGCTCAGGTTTAAATTAGGCCTACACTTCAGCAGTCACATTCAATGTTTATCGTTTCATCCAGATGACGTACTACCCGTTGAATGTATTGCTCGTAAACTGCTAACACGCAACTGTAACTTATTAGTAACGCACTTAGTTGTACACAACCTCGGTGAACTGAGAGAAATTCAGAACATGGCTGTTCACATTTCTTTTTTCATTTTGCTGGTGGTTTAACGTCGCATTAACGCATTGAATGAGAAAGTGTTAGGATTGTGAAGGAACCGGCCGTGGCCTTAATTAAAGCAAAGCGCGAGCATTTACCTGGTGTGAACATGGGAAACCATGGAGGAACCATTTTCAGGGCTGCCGATGGTGGGATTCTAACCAACCATCTCCCGAATGCAAGCTCACAGCTACGCAACCCTAACCGCACGACCAACTCACTCGGTTTGATCGTAATACACGGTTATGAATTTCTTACTTCATTGGCTCAGAGAGGATATAATATTCTAAGGGGATTCGGAATCTTAGGAATTGAGAAAGATTTTTTTAATATGTTTTCAAATAATATAATATCGAATTTATTACAAGTTTACTATATTATTCCTTGAGAAATTCCGTCTAGAAACAAGTTTCTGGTTTTTGCTAAGTTACAGTTAAAGCGACTAAATTTTTCACACAGTTCACTCGGTAGATTTCCAAGCAAGGACCTGTTGTTTTCATCGGCTTCAAATTTTCCTGAAAGTTGAAATTCGGCACAAATTGTCGACGATACTTTTAGAGGTATTCAGAAAGTAAGGAGATCGAAATCATATAAAATTCAATATTTGTATGTGTGTCTGTCTGTATTTATGTAGTACGTATGCATTGTGAGCATGTGTATCTACGTTGGTTTATAACTCGAGAACCGTCCAAAGATTTTTGAGAGGTTTTCAATATTATCTAGAATGTCTTGCGAGAAAGGTTTCTGTGAACTCAAATGAAAGGAAGTGGATCGGTAACGGTTTCTGCAAAGCAAATCGGAGAAAATGACGCCACGTGAACACTTTCTCCACTTATGCTGTTAATGATATCCAGAAATTTGATGGGTATGAATTGTAGAGTATAAAGTGTTCTACACAAAAGTCTGGGTTACCACATACCTATTTTTAAAGGTCACCCACGTTAACAGAATTTTCTTTTGGCATTAGTTTCACGTAGCACGAACTCAGACAAGTCTTATGGTGACGATACGGTAGGAAAGCACTTGGACTGACGAGGAGGCGACCATGGCCTTAATTAACGTACAGCCCCAATATTTGGCTGGTCTAAATTGGGAAATGGGAAAACTATCTTCCGTGCTGCCGAAAGTTGAGTTTGAATCGAACATATCCCGAATGCAATTTTATAGATATTTGTAAAATGTAGAAACCGTACGAAGGCACGTAAAGAGCATTCCTAATACTAAGCTTAACGCTGACAAAACCGTTCAAAATATTCTCAAACTACACAGATGAGAAGAAAAATTGCATCACCCTCGACCAAAGAGTTCATGGCTCTTTACACAAAAGCGGAAGAGAGACACACAGAGGTTGTGATAGTACATATATCACACCCTCGCACTGTATGTAGAAGTTAGAGATATTATTGTCAGTATTCGATTATTATTATTATTATTATTATCATCATCAGTATATCATTTGTATATTTTGTCATTAATCTTTGTAAGCTGGAAGGTATCCATATATGTAGTATGAGTAATTTGTTTTGCACGAGCGGGAAAACATTGCTATATTGGACTCTGGTAATTTGGATGACTCATGCGGGCATCCCAGTCTGATGAGATGAGCTTGTTGTTGTACTAGGAAAGTTCTATGACTCATGTAAAACACCAGAGAATTTGTTTATGTCTTGGGACCAAGAAGTAGTTCAGGGCATGGTCTTGACAAGAGGATCTATCATGATTGGCTGGCAAGGACCAATCCCGACGTATCATGTGAGAGGAAGGGGAATGCCGAAGTCTTTATATACTTCGACATCACAGCGGAAGTGAACTACTAGAGCAATAACTTACACACCGTACGGGAATGAAGTAGTGCTGATACACGGTACTGGAGTGAGACTGCTGCACTACAATGGACTGGACTTCAAACGTTCGTGGAACGTAGTCTTGTTATGTTCGTGGAAAGTGGCTCATCGACAAATTGTGGAGTGTTTACGCATTAAGTATTGTAGCACTTGTGGCGGTTTGGCATTATATGTTGGCGAAACCAATCTCAGACTTTCCATAATTTATGTTCAGGATCGACAAGCGTGTGTTACTCAAATGTATATATCATTACAACAAGTGTTTAAGTCTGTGAACGCAGTATTACGTGGTACAGTACCTGTGTGATGTTATAACTGCCGATTATGAGAATCGACAAGTCGTGTTGATACCGAGACCGTGAAGGGTATTTATCTACATATATGTACTTGGTTCATCGGACTATCTGCAAATCGTGGCTTAGTTCTCGCTTTCGTTTTCCCATTGTTTTCATTATTGTTGTTGTTGTAAATATGGAGTCTTCCAGCAATCATTTGTGTGTGTGTATTATATGTATAATTGTGTGTGTTGATGATGTGCTCATGCACGGATTTTGTTAAGAATATAGTTAGCTATTTTAGAATCAGTGGAGTTATTGATGAACCTAGGTGCAGTTCCTACCTATTTAGTCGTTTTCAGGAGGTTTGGTAAGGCCTGAAGCAGATGTATCAGTACGCAGCATTATGTGCACGCCCTGGCATATAAAGAATTATCATGCTCTATCAAAATTCGATGGATCCATTCTGGCGAACTCTGGCGCCCATACTACGGACATTTCGATACATTATTTTGAGTAATATTAATTTATTTCAAGTATTTTATGAAGTTTTTGAGTAATGTCATTTATTTACATATTTTTATTTATATATTATTCATGATTTTATTTATTAGTATTCATCAAAATGTTACAATTGGCTTCCCAACGTGTGGCTGAATGATTGGTACATCTGTTAGGCTTATAAGCGTAGTTGCACTTGTCAGGTGTGGATGGAATTCTATAAACTATGTCAGTGAAGTGTTTTATATGTTTCATGTGTATTTTGGAGTATGATGAAATGTTGTAGCGAATGGAGTATTATAAAATTAAGAAATAGAGAGGTTGTTAAAGTTGTTGGTACCATGAATCAGGATAAGAGAGGCCAAAAGAATTCCACCACATTGAGTTTATCTAATTTAAGTGAGACTAGCGAAATGGCTGATAGTAGGAAATATCAATTGGCAACGATAGATGAGGAACCTAGTAACCCGTCTCAAACTCAGAATGTAGGGGATCAAGGCGGGGCTGCAATGCTAAGTATGCTTAAATCGCTACTTGATAGTCAGAGTAAAGAGTTGAAGAGTGAATTGAATTCCTTAAGTAATGAAATATGCAGTATTAACAGTAAAATCGATAATCAGAGTGTTGAATTAAATTCAGTAGGTGTTGAACTGTCCAGTAAAATCGATAATCAGAGTGTTGAATTAAATTCAGTGAGTATTGAACTGTCCAATAAAATCGATAATAATATTGAATTGACCAGTAAGATTGAAAGTCAGAGTAAAGAGTTGAAGAGTGAATTCAGTTTTTTTTGCGTAATGAAATATACAGTATTAATAGTGAATTAAATTCAGTTAGTTCGTAACTGTCCAGTAAGATTGAGAATCAGTGTAAGGAGTTAAATTTAGTGAGTGTTGAATTGTCTAGTAAAATTGATAGTTTAAGTAGTGCTGTAAATGGTAGAATAGATGAATTAAACCAGAAGTTTGACCATCAAAGCAGGGAAATTCAGGAAGTCAAGAATAAGGTAGAAGCTCAATGATTGGAATTGACTGAGAAAATCGAATGCCGATTTACTGTAGTTAGGAAGGAATTTGTGGAAAACAGCAAGGAATGTGACAAGAGAATAAAAATAGTAGAAGATAAAGTCGAAGAAATAGATAGAATTAAAACCAGTCAGAATGTTTTAGCGAGGCGAATAGATGAAAAGACTGAGAAATTGGAGAAAGACCTCAAGTCAGTAGAAGGAAATGCCAGAATGATAGTTGAAGAAGGAATTAAAGCATCTCATGTGAAGTTAAGGCAGGAGATTAGTCAAATCCAAGTAGGTAGCAATATATGCAATAGGTACGTATCTTGTACGAAGGACTCTGAATTGTCCAAGTTTAATGGTCGGCAGTTTAATCCGATGGAATTCCTGAAAACAGTGGAGAAAGGTTTTCCAAGAAACTTGACGATGGTTTGACTGAGTGGAGTATGGTTGATGAGATGTTGGATGTTGCATTTGTTGGAGAAGCGAGATCTTGGTTTCAAGTTTATAGACAGAGTATTTCGAGTTTAGAGGAATTTAGGTAGAAATTTAGTTCAAAATTTTGGAGTGAAGCTATTCAGGGAAGGGAAAGAGATAGCGTGCTATTTGGCAAATATAGACCTCAGGAAGGTGTGGCTATGACGGAGTATTTCTTGGCGCATGTTCTGATCAGCCAGAATATTGAAGGTCTAGCATCGGAGAGAGATACAGTCCACCAGATGTTGAGGCATTTTCCTGAGAAGGTCGGATTAGCTGCATGTATGCAGAATATTGTTACGATCAAGGAATTAGAGCAGCTGTTAGAGAGGTTTGATGCTTTGGAAGGGCAGGGGAGGACTAGGCAAAGTGAAGGTAGAATTTACGAGGATAATGGGGGGCAAGGTAATCAGCTAGGGGGAGATAGGAATAATCAGAATTTCAGTCATTCTAGGCAAGGGAATCAGGGTGGTAATTCCGGAAGGGGAAACAGACAGTCTAATCAGGGAGTTAATCACCAGGAATATTTGGGCAGAAGACCTAATCAAGGGGAATCAGAAAGTAGGGGGCGTACGGATCAAAGACCTCCAGATCAAGTGCAGAGACATGATAATAGTGAACAGTCCACGTCAAGTAATTTAAACCGGAATCGGACTTCTTAGTTGGGTCAGATAGGCAGTCCGACACCGAAATTCCTATTCACGTGATGAAACAGGTAAGTTACGAGGTAGACGTGAAAGAGGAATGGTTGTATGACCATGTGTTTTGTGTTCAGGGAGATTTTGAGAATAGGGGGCGTGATGAAAGTAAGAACAATGTGTCGGATGTCTTACTTTGTGATAGTGGTGATGGTAATAGCGGTGTTGCGATCGATAATCTTGTGGAAGTTTCTGAAATTGAAAGTGAAGCTTTTTGTGAAGTTGACGAAGGTTGTTTTGTGAGTGAAGAGTGTTTACGGAGTATACATCATGAGGATGTTTTTGTTGATTTAAGTGTACGTGAGGAGAGTAAAGTTAGGTCCATTATGTGTGAAAATGTTGACTTTGAGATTCATGAAACTTCTGATAAGAGAGTCGAGAGTAGCAGTGTTGTTGGCATGAAAGTGGTGCAAGTGGGAGCTGATATGGAAGGTGGTGAAGATGGATTAATTGTTGGGTCATTAAGTAGTAATGACAGCAATTTCGAAGTGTATTATGGTAAGAATTTCAATAATAGAGTGAACGTGAGTGAGAATGGAAGTGTACGTGAGATAAAGGAAAGTCTATCCAAGAGAGTGTGTAATGTTTTATTTAAGGCTGAGAGTTGTGTGAATGATTTGAATGACGTGCTGAGTGATAGCGATGTGAAATGTGTGAAAAAGTATATGATCTGTTTGCTTGCATTAATTATGGTTTTGTGGAAGAGTAAACATTGTGAGATTCCTGCGAATTTCAGAAATAGGGATTTCTTTGGTATGAATGTTCTGAATGAAAGCTTGTATAATTCTTGTGTGACTGGATGGGATGAATGCTTGTGTGTAAGATAGATTGTATTCGAGATGTATTCGGATTTTATTACGGAGCGCATTCCTCACTTATCGATGCTGATGTTAAGTTTATATATAGTTTTTTCAATTATATCAGGGTCCGTAAACTGTGGACAGTAAAATAGGTAAGTGTGCTTATCGACTTCTAACTTCTGACGACAAGGTCCTTGGGATATTTAAGATCTATAGCCTTCGGAGATATAAGAGATAGGATCTGCACCTTGGATGTAAATATTATCAATTTTAATACTTGTGTACAGTAGCAAGAAGGGATTGTATTCATGGGTGTATGAAACAATCAGTGTTGTGTGTATATAGCCATATTATTATCATTATTGTTTGGACAAATTGTGTTTCGCGTGTGCGAATACAATGCAATAGACGTAATGTATATATCATTATTACAGTAATTTAAGTGTTCAGTTATATCATTTATGAAGTTCTGTGTTGTGGTGAATCATAATATGTGATATCATCGATTTACCAAGGGGGCGTTACGTGGTAGTACATATATCACACTCTCGCACTGTATCTAGAAGTTAGACACATTATTGTCAGTATTCGATTTATTATTATTAATATTATTATTATTATTAGTAGTAGTAGTATTTCATTTGTATATTTTGTCATTAATCTTTGTAAGCTGGAAGGTATCCATATATGTAGTATGAGTAATTTGTTTTGCACGAGTGGGAAAACATTGCTATATTGGACTCTGGCAATTTGGATGACTCATGCGGGCATCCCAGATGAGATGAGCTTGTTGTTGTACTAGGAAAGTTCTATGACTCATGTAAAACACCAGAGAATTTGTTTATGTCTTGGGACCAAGAAGTAGTTCAGGGCATGGTCTTGACAAGAGGATCTATCATAATTGGCTGGCAAGGACCAATCCAGACGTATCATGTGAGAGGAAGGGGAATGCCGAAGTCTTTATATACTTCGACATCACAGTGGAAGTGAACTACTAGAGCAATAACTTACACACGGTACGGGAATGAAGTAGTGCTGATACACGGTACTGGAGAGAGACTGCTACACTACAATGGACTGGACTTCAAACGTTCGTGGAACGTAGTCTTGTTATGTTCGTGGAAAGTGGCTCATCGACAAATTGTGGAGTGTTTACGCATTAAGTATTGTAGCACTTGTGGCGGTTTGGCATTATATGTTGGCGAAACCAATCTCAGACTTTCCATAATTTATGTTCAGGATCGACAAGCGTGTGTTACTCAAATGTATATATCTTTACAACAAGTGTTTAAGTCTGTGAACGCAGTATTACGTGGTACAGTACCTGTGTGATGTTACAACTGCCGATTATGAGAATCGACAAGTCGTGTTGATACAGAGACAGTGAAGGGTATTTATCTACATATATGTACATTGTTCATCGGATTATCTACAAATGGTGGCTGAGTTCTCGCTTTCGTTTTCCCACTGTTTTCATTATTGTTGATGTTGTAAATATGGAGTCTTCCAGCAATCTTTGTTTATGTATTATAAGTGTATTTTGGTATGTTGATGAGGTGCTCATGCACGAATTTATTGAGAATATAGTTAGCTATTTTATAATCAGTGGAGTTATTGATGAACCTAGGTACAGTTCCTACCCATTTAGTCGTTTTCAGGAGGTTAGGTAAGGCCTGTAGCAGATGTACCAGTACACAGCATTATGTACACGCCCTGGGATATAAAGAATTATCATGCTCTACCAAAATTCGAGGGATCCATTCTGGTGAACTCTGGCGCCCATACTACGGACATTTCGGTTAACTATTTTTATTAATTTAATTTATTTCAATTTTATTTATTCAGTTATTTTTTATATATTTTATTGATGATTTTTTGTTATTATTTATGGGTATTCACAAATTGTTACAAGGTACCATATCACCGTAAGTTATTACCCAACAAACCAGCGAACGAGAGCGTCTACAAAAATTCAACTTGGCTGTCTTAGTTCCAGTTACCAGAACTGTAAACAGCGCATACCAATAACTTTAATATAGTGCTGGTAACGGAGCAGTTTTTCCTGGAGCGAATGTTTGGCGCGTATTCATTCGGAGCTCCGATTTACTTACGAGTAATCTGCCACGCAGTAATTTCAAATTTTTACTGATACATTTACTACATGGTAGATTGGATGGGAGCATGTTCTAACATGTTCTAACAATGTTATTGGTATCATATAAACAAAAGTAACGTATACAGTGCCAAGTAGCTTACATACAGATCACGGTGAATGAAAAAAGAATAATGTTTTATCTACATTACTGCTGACTTTGAAAATTTAAATAAACATGGACATAGGTAATGTGCATAAATCAAACGAACTGTGTGCATTGTTCGGTTAAATATTTTGTCCCCGTTCAGAAAAATTAACTTATTAGCTGATTTCGGAGAGAGTGAATTTCGCCGATCCGTTATGATCTGCCCAGCCGTTGAAAAAATTATTTCGGCAGGTACAGAGGTGGCTGGAACAGGAAGATACCAGAGGGCTACGTCACTTAGACCTTTCGATGTATTTTCCTTAATCCAAAATAAATGGCAACATATCACTTACAATGAATCTCCTTAGCATTTCGTCAATCGTTTTCTTTTCATCGTTATCTTCGCAATACTTCATTACGGTCTTACCACTATCATTAAAGGCATTTGCTTCAATATTTTCTTTATGGAAACGTCTTAAATGGTCCAGAAGATTCGATATTCCTCCACCTGTTGCATATAACTGACGGCATAAAGAAGATTTTGCCTGTTTTCTACTGACATCTCTTTCAAAGAAATGCCATACCTCCGATTTCCGTTTAGGGATTGGAAAATGTCCGACGTACCTTTGACACAACGAGCGATTGCACGAATCCGTTCTACTGTTTACTG
Source organism: Anabrus simplex (assembly GCF_040414725.1). NCBI lineage: Eukaryota > Metazoa > Arthropoda > Insecta > Orthoptera > Tettigoniidae > Anabrus > Anabrus simplex. Next base: position 107,196,806 of record NC_090271.1, on the reverse strand, counting down.
CCGTGTCCAGTTACTTAGTCTATTCTTCACAAACCTGTCTCCGAGCACTGGCTAGTGACGAACAAGTGGCGAGTCGTTTGACTCATCTTCGGATGCCCTCCCCTCTCCAACCCTTCTTAATACCGCCGCTCTCCGTTACCCCTCCGTAAATACGCTCGCAATTCGTCGGTAGTACCGGAGGTAGCCGGATGGGGCATTTCCACCGTATCTCCGATTCAATCAACGGAGAACCGCCTTCGCTTGCCAGCACTACTTTAATATCGTGTAACACGCCCTCCTTGCATTGATGCATGCCTGAATTCGCCTTACTGTCCACTAGTTCAACAAGGTAATACTGATCGAAATTGTCCCACTCCTCAATGATGATTCGGCATGGATCTTGCAAAGTGGTGCGTAGGTAGCGACTTCCATAAACAGCCTTCACGAAGGAAGTCATTGAAAAGAACTGTATGATTGATGCGCGCATTATCGTCCTTTAAGACACATTCTCTTTCAAAATGCTGGTGATACGTTGTCACTATGGGTAGAATGGCGTCGTCCCTGCATTGTACAGCCGTAATATTGCTCTGCATAACTAGAATTGGCGTACGGTAGCCCCACAGAATGCCACCCCAAAACATCAGTGAATCGCCACCTTGCTGCACGTGCTGGACAGTGTGCCTGAGAAAGAAGCCTAACCAGATTACCACCAAACTCGTAGCTGACGATGGTCAGGAATAAGGCTTAGGCAACTCTCATCGGTGAAAAGCATTTTATGCCAGTTCTGAAGAGGGGGTTAAGCATAATGCTGGGCCCATCTATACCACGTCCCAAGATGTCTAGGTTTGAGAGATGGGCCTCGCCATGAACGTCGAGAGGGAAGTTGTGCCTCGTGCTACCTGTTTCTCACAGTCTGAATTGAAAGTCGGCGACCTGCGGCTGCCCAAAGATCATTATTCGGCATGGTGACATTGCGGTCAGTGTTCCTTCGAGCTGAAATTAGAAGGTAACTTGCCTTTGGAAGACCTGTGCAAGGCAAGTTTTCAAGAGTTCCTGTCTCTCTATACGGCTTCCACGTCCGGACCACATGACTTTGGTTACGTCGGGCATCTACAGTACACTTGCTGATCCCCCTTTTTGTCATAATGTGATTATACGTACACGTCTGCATGTCCACATTGCTCGTCGTGCCATTCTATATGCTCACTATACTGCCTACAACACACTTCAATGGTTCCACGCTTGTGCTACAACTTCAACTGAAATACTGCCTTTCATTTGAGCATGGCGTTCTGGCTTTGGGTTGGGGTACATCCTAAGAGTCATCTTACTGGTCTACACAGGATAAATTAAATTAGCAACGCAGTTAAATAACACACAAGGGTGATGAAAAACTCTTTCGATGTATGGACACTATTACGATCTCCGTATATACTCTACGTTTCCCTACCTTGTTTGGCGCTGCTTGCTTCTACTCCACGCTCGCCGCATGATGTACACTGCTCATCTACTGTCAACTCGACTGATTACGTCAGCTGTGCTACACTTTGCCGTGCTTGTGTACTGTGCACCACGTGACCTTCTTCTTTCTAGAACTCGCTAGTGTGTATAGCCTTTGCTACGTTTCTGGAAACTTCCTTTCCTCTTTAAATTGCCCTCTCCGCCCATCCATCGTTGAGTCGGGCTTATGTGGCGGAGTGGTGGATTACACACGCTAACAACTGTGTGCTGTGTTATTGTGTCAGCTTCGGCTGGACATTATCTGCTGCAACTCGGTGAGCAAGGCTTATAACGCATTTGTTTACATTTGGACTTTACCTTCATTCTGGCATTTGCCTGTTATAAATACTTTACTCAGTCGAGTGGCAATGCTTCGCTTTAAGAACTTTCACAAAGACTTTTTCTACTTATGAACTGCGCTACGGCCTATTTGCAAAAAGAAAGCTTCTTCAGTTCTCATTTATGATCTATTGCTACTGCTAAACTATTCAATTACCCGGTGAAGAAGATCCCTTCTCATCCTAGTCCCCTTTCCATTCCCATGCGTCCCTTTTCTTTTCAGGGTTCTGGTTTCGATGCATATTGTATACTTTTGTAAATGTGGCACATCCTTTTTTTAGATTTTTCTTCCATTTCCAAATTTTTATCTGGTTGTTAACTTATGGTTGTTAAAATATATTTATATGTTATTTTGCACTGTTATTCTGGTCATCTTCTTTTGGGCCTAGTTCCTTCCTTACTGCGCGATTTTCCTCATCATAGCCTACTTCTATATATATAAAATAACTTGTCCTGACTGACTGACTGACTAATTCATCATCGCCGACCCAAAACTACTGGACATAAAGAAATGAAATTTTGGGGATATATTCATATTAAGATGTAGGTGCTCGCTAAGAGAGGATTTTTGGATATTCCGTCGCTAAGGGGGTGAAAAAGGGGGTTGAAATTTTAAAATGAGTGTATCTATATCTCAAAACTTTAAAAGTTTACAGATGTAAAAATTGGTATTTAGAATCTTCTTTAAAAATAAGGAAACACGTATTTTTTTGTTTTCAGAAAATCCCAATAGGAGGGGTGAAAAAGGGTGAAAATGGGGGAAAATGGGTTGAATGCCTTTAATCAGGATACCGGTACTTATATCTCAGAAACTGAAGATATTACAGATCTGAAAATTGGTACTTTTGATCTCTTTTAAAAATAAAGAAACACGTATTTTTTGTTTTTGGAAAATCCAATTAATGGGAGGGTAAAAAGGGGGTGAAATTTTAAAATGAGTGAATCTATATCTCCAAACTTTTAAAGTTTGCAGATGTAAAAAATTAGTTTTTAGAATCTTCATTAAAAATAAAGAAACATGTATTTTTTGTTTTCGGAAAATCGCAATTGGAGGAGTGAAAAGGGGTGAAAAAGGGGTTGAATGCCTTTAATGAGGCTACTTATATCTCAGAAACTGAAGATATTACAGACCTGAAAATTGGTGTTTGGGATCTCCTTTAAAAATAAAGAAAGACGTATTTTTTGTTTCTGGAAAACCCAATTAAGGGGGGGTGAAAAGGGGGTAACATTTTAAAATGAGTGTATCTATATCTCAAAACTTTTAAAGGTGATAGATGTAAAAATTGGTACTTAGAATCTCCTTTAAGAATAAAGAAAGACGTATGTTTTGTTTTCGGAAAATCCTAATAGGAAGGGTGGAAAATGTTGAAAAAGGGGTCGAATGCATTTCATGAGTCTACTTATATTTCAGAACGTGAAGATATTACACACCTGAAAATTGGCGTTTGGGATCTCCTTTAAAAATAAAGAAACACGTATTTTGTTTGTTTGTGGAAAATCCAATTAATGGGATGGTGGGGGAAATGGGGTGATTGGTATTTAGAATCTCCTTTCAAAATAAAAAAACATCTATTCTTTTGTTTTCGGAAAATCCCAATAGGAAGGGTGTAAAAGGGTGAAAAATGGGTTGAATGCCTTTAATGAGGCTACTTATATTTCAGAACCTGAAGATATTACAGACCTGAAAATTGGTATTTTGGATCTACTTTAAAAGTAAAGAAACACGTTTTTTTTCCTTATTTGTAAAATCCAAACATTGGGGGATGAAAAGGGGTGGTGAAGTTTTAAAACGAGTGTGTCTACATCTTAAAACTTGAAAATTTACAGATGTAAAAATTGGTCGTTAGAATCTCCTCTAAAAATAAAGAAACATCTATTCTTTCGTTTTCGGAAAATCCCAATAGGAAGGGTGTAAAAGGGTGAAAAATGGGTTGAATGCCTTTAATGAGGGTACTTATATTTCAGAACCTGAAGATATTACAGACCTGAAAATTGGTATTTTGGATCTACTTTAAAAGTAAAGAAACACGTATTTTTTCCTTATTTGGAAAATCCAAATATTGGGGGGTGAAAAGGGGGGTGAATTTTTATAATGAGTGTGTCTACATCTTAAAACTTTAAACATTACAGATGTAAAAATTGGTAGTTAGAATCTCCTCTAAAAATAAAGGAACACGTATTTTTTTGTTTCCTGTAAATCCTAATTGGAAGGGTGTAAAAGGGTGAAAAATGGGTTGAATGCCTTTAATGAGGATACACATATCTCAGAAATGAAAGATATTACAGAACTGAAAATTTGTATATGGGATCTCCTTTAAAAGTAAAGAAACACGTATTTTTTAGTTTTGGAAAATCCAATTAATGGCGATTAAACAGGAGTGACAAATTGGGGTGAATTTTTTGAAAGACTATATCTACAGAATATCTTGGAAACGTAAAATGTTACAGACGTAAAAAGTGGGTGTTTGGAGTCTCCTGTAAATGTAAAGAAACATAGGTGATTTGTTTTTGGAAACTCCACTTAAGGGGAACTCAAAAGGGGTGAAATTTTAAAATGAGTATTTTTACAGTATATCTAAAAAACTTAACATGTTACAGAAGTGAAAAATGGTATTTTTTATCTCTATTAAACATAAAGAAACGTGCACTTTTAGTTTTCGCAAATACCACTTGGGTGGTGGTGGCGGTGGTGGGGGGGGGGGGAAGTGACTGAAAATGGTGTTGAATTCTTTTAATTAGGCTACTGATATCTCAAAAATGAAGATGTTACAGACGTGAAAATTGATATTTGCAATGTGCTTTAAAAGTAAAGAAACACGTATTCTCGGAAAATCCAATGAAGGGGAGGGGGGGCGGTGAATTAATTGAAAAACTAATTGACTTAATTGTATGAGAATACATACATCTAATAAAAACTAAAGTTGTTATAGACGTGAAAATTCGTATTTGGATCTCCTTTAAAAAAAAGAAAAACGCGTTTTGGTGGGGAAACCATCTTGGAGGGCGGGAGTGTAAAGGAGTTGAATTCCTTTCGCGAGGACACATAAATCAAAAACTGAAGAAGTTAGAGTCGTGATAATTGGTATTTAGAAAATCCTTTACTATTAAAGAAACAAGTATTTTTTGCGGGAAAATTCACTTGCGGGGGGGGGGGGGGGTAGTATTGTGAAATGAAGTGAAAAAAGTAAATTATTTTTATGGGGATACTTATATCTCAAAACTGAAGGTAATAGACGTGAACATTGGTGTTTGGAATCTCCCTTAAACATAAAGAAACAAGCATTCTTTTAATTTCGTTTTATTGGGGGGGGGGGATGGCGGTAAATAAACTTAACGGCGGTGGGGTGTAGAAGGAGGTGAGACCAATTGATTTTACTGTTATTAATGTACTTATAAGGATCCTCCGTTGCTCAGGCGGCAGAGCACCGGCCTCTCACAGCTGGATTCCGTGGATCAAATCCCGGTCACTCCATGTGACATTCGTGCTGGACAAAACGGAGGCGGGACAGGTTTTACTCCGGATACTCCGGTTTTCCCTGTCATCAGCCATTCCAGCAAAACAACATAATAATAATAATAATCCGGATCGTCGTCAAATGTGCCGACCGCGCTGGAAACGGCTCCTGGACGGGTAATGACTAAGAATGCGGGTTCAGTGCCGCCAAGGCACCCAATATGACACCACGCCGGATCTCCTGAAGGATTTTATCCATATTAAAAATGATTATAGGAAAGGATGGCAAAGATTTACGGACCCAACTGACCGGGAGGAATACCTGAGCCTAGCCCGGGATGTACGAAATCGATTGCTGGAAAGGAAGATTGAAAAATGTGAGAAAACGTGCCGTAAAATAATAGAAAACCAGTCAGATCGGGAATTTTGGTGGATTCTCGCAGAAAACGAGTCAGATCGCGAATTTCGGCGGATTATATATATAAAACAATAAGCATTCAATTATAAATTTCAGTATAATACCGTAGCGAAGCACGGGTATCTTGCTAGTCTTATTATATTTTATTAAGCACGTTTGATCACCTAACGTTGTCTTATCAATTATGGTACATTTTATTTCATTGTGGTATATCAAAATAAAATATAATCATGTCGTCCCCCCTACAACACGCAAGCACAGAAATGGTGCCCCGACATAAACAATCAACACTGCAACACTCCAATTCTGGAAAGGAAGGGAGAGAGTGAAGGGGTAATGTTGAAGGCCACTCCAGTACTGGAAATGAGGGGAACGGAGTGAACAGGTAGTGCTGAAGGCGCAATGTATGTGTATTGCTATACATCCACCACTGTGCCCATTTCAATCGCTATAGTCTTATTGCGGGCTGTCTACCTGCAGCAATGCGCTAAGCGAGGAAGCGGGGGGACGCCATGCTTTTTTTATATCGGGACACCCTTTCTGTGCATGTGCGTGTACGTGTGTAATAATTATCCAGTATAAAAAAATATTTCATAGATCGCGAGACTACAAACGTATCTTTGAAATGTAGCTCACAATAGCAGTTTTATACTCTACTCAGAGTTAAAAATAACGTGATATTTTTGTGATGTGAAGAGCTGTACTTTCATTTTCTACCACCAGCTGATTGTGAACTGATAATCTTTAATTTGTCTGTTAGCTCGTCAGGTCACCTATTTTGTAGAGTTATTTGATTATAAACCGATGAGGGCAAATAAATAATTTCAAACCTGAATTTGAATACAACATTTTGTTCTTGATTAGCTAGTTCTGCATATTTTGGGAACTGCACCCAGATCCTCAAGTGAGGTAACCTGAACGATGCACTGAAAATAATGTCTTCTTCTCTTGCATGTACGGTCAGCAGTTGTACAAACATAGTTATTGAGTTGAAGAACACGCACAAGCTTAACTTTTTGCTTATATCAGAAAGAAAAAGAAGTTAACTAGGAGAACCCGATATGTTAGTCCTACGTACTGTAGTCTATTATCAAGTTTCCTGGCACGCTATTTGTAACAAAGGTTGGCTTTCCATTTCACTCAGCTGAAAGTTTCAGAAATTAATTTCCGGATTAAGTTCACTGCAATTACAATCGTAGGCATCTCCGGTATCTGGGAGATAAGAATAGGGCAAGTACGTACTCTACAAACATAACTTTTTAACTTACCGGTACCCAGCCTATCTCCGACTTGGACTGAGTGATTCAGCCGTGCGATTAGGGTCGCGCAACCGTGAGCTTGCATTTGGGACACAGTGGGTTCTGACATTTTTTGGAAAAGGCTCTAAGACAGCTGCAGGTAATAAATTCCAATCATCAGTTTCCCAATTTATGAACGAATATTTACCATAGTTAGTTTTCTGTGTGTTGTTTAATTTCTTGTTTGTGTTTTGCCTGTATTGTTCACCTGTTAGTACTTGGTCTAGAACCTTCCTTATGATTATCCTCTATTTCTGTGGCCTCATTTAGCTATACACCTCTTATATTTCAATCATTAATAACTGGGTCTAACGATCGTCGCCTTCGTCTTTCTCTCTGTTTCTGTTTCTTACCCTCCACGACGATCTATCCTCTTCCACTCGCATCACTTGATTCTACCACAGTCACCGGCTTATAGGGATAGTTTTATCTTTAAAGTTCATTCCTTAGTCTTTATCAACTCATTCTGAGTAGTGTCCTCCAGTCATTGAACCCTTGTGTTTATATTCTTTTCTTTTCCCTCAGTGTTTCCAATGCTTGCGTTCATGTTCAAAATTTTATTATTATTATTATTATTATTATTATTATTATTATTAATATTATTATTATTATTATTATTATTATTATTATTATTATTATTATTATTATTATTATTATTATTATTATTCAACACGTTGACCTCATCGGAGGGTTTGCCTTGCAAAGGCTGCACTCGGCTAGAAATAGCCACACGAAATATCAACAATATCATTTCTCATACGAGTATAAATTTCTCACCGACTAAGTTGGCCTCGTTGTTAGGATCGCGTAGATGTGAGCTTGCATTCGGGAGATGATGGGTTCAAAGCCCACCGTCAGCAGTCCTGATAATGGTTTTCCGTGGTTTCCTAATTTTCACCAAGTACCTTAATTAAGACCACCGTCGCTACCTTCCCAATCCTAGCCCTTTCCCATCATTGCGTCGCCGAAAACCTTCAATGTGTTAGTGCGACGTTAAACCAAGAGCAAGAAATTCTATTTAAGTAAAAAAATATCAGCAATATAATTTGTCGTTGTTTGGTATAGGCTGTCTTCCCCAAATAACGAGATACGAGCCATTTAAAATATGCCATTCTTATCATTCTATCCTCGCAGATAATGGGTAGCTTTGCTTAATAACAACCAAACTAGTGAAATTGTACTGGTAGCTTTCCAGAACACGTGTGTAACAAAATATAGTATAAGAACGTATCCAGGTCGGAAATTGCAATTTGCTTTACGTCGCACCGACACAGATCTTATGGCGACGATGAGATTGGAAAGGGCTGGGCATGGGAAGGAATCAGCCGTAGCCTTAATAAAGATACAGCCCAAGCATTTGCCTGGTGTTAAAATCGAAACCAACTCCAGGGCTGCCGACAGTGGGTCTCGAACCCACTATCTCCCGAATACTGGATACTGGCCGTACTTAAGCGACTGCAGCTATCGAGCTCGGTCAAATAATTTGGACTGCAATAACTGATTATTCTCTCCCAGTTCTTCGCGATGCGAAACTAGGTGATGGGAGTATTCTAGTAAGTTTCATGTTAATTAATTATATTAATTTAAAAATGGGAACACATTCACGTGTAAATTTGTTGAGACTTAGCTCTCGTCTTACAGAATAAGAATTTACCGAGCCGCGATCTCTCATAGGTTGAGAACCGCTGCTTTAATGTGCTGAAGGCCGACGACTCGGATTTGGAACATTTTAACACCCTCCAGAGTCACCGAGCTCAAGCGAGATCGATTCCTCAAAGATGGGATTAGAAGGACAACACCTCTGAGATCAGTTCTGACTAACCTATCATGTAGTGGTCCTAAGCATGCAGCACTTCAGATAATGCTGTCTGTTACATGAACGGAGCCAGTACGGTACGTGTGTCACCGGTTCCCGTTAAATGTTAGCAGAGCAGTGCTAATTCATCTCTGTTTGCGCCTCAGTTCGTTCTGTTTCGCATGGCGAAGCAACATTATCCCTGTAATTACCCGTGGAGAGTCTTTCTTACACGGAATTTGTTTTTTCTAGGAACGAGGCACGAGGCCCTGCACTCACCTCAATTAATTGCACTAGGCCTATCGCCATTATTGTATTCCAACATTTTGTAGTGATTCGTTCTTAGCCGGATCCTTGCTGCAGAACATCTGCTTCTTACTTGGAAGCGCCACGTTCGATATTAGATCCCTCCTTGTCTGAGATCGAAGTGCTGTGTGATATGAGAGGCATAGAACTCGGTCGAAAACATCAAGAAATGTGGCTCAGGGAATCGTCATGTGTCAACGTAATATAGCCTACAGTGGATCTCTTGATTGGGTGGTAATTCACTTAGTAGCCTATTAATGCCTCTTTAATCCAAAGGTTAACGTAGGTGGAATACCTAAGTAAGCAAGTACGCTAATGAAAACGAAAGAATAAATCAATAGACAAGTCAGCACGTAAATAAGTAACTATGTAAGCAAGTAGGTAAAATATAATCAATAAATAAAATAAATAAATTCCGGGCTGAGTGCCTCAGACGGTTGAAGCGCTGGCCTTCAGACCTCTAATTTATAGATTTGAACCTAGCTCATTCCGGTGGTAATTTGCAGGTGCTCAAATACGTCGGCCTCGAGTTGGTAGATTTATTGGCACTAAATGAAATCCTGCTGGGCAAAATTCCGTCACCTTGGCGTCTCCGAAAACCATCAGAAGTACTTAGTGGGACGTAAATTAAATTTTCAAAAATAAATAAGTTAACAAAGAAATAGGCTGAATATTAATTTATTTATCTTTGTTTTTATCTTCTTCTTTCTTTCTTTCTTTCTTTCTTTCTTTCTTTCTTTCTTTCTTTCTTTCTTAATCTGTTTACCCTCCAGGGTTGGTTTTTCCCTCGGACTCAGCGAGGGTTCCCACCTCTACCGCTTCAAGAGCAGTGTCCTGGAGCTTCAGACTCTGGGTCGGAGGATGAAACTGAGGAGTATGACCAGTGCCTCGCCCAGGCGGTCTCACCTGCTATGCTGAACAGGGGGGTCTTGTGGGGATAGGAAGTGTGGAAGGGATAGACGAGGAAGAGGGTAGGAAGCGGCCGTGGCCTTAAGTTATGTACCATCCCGGCATTTGCCTGGAGGAGAAGTGGGAAACCACGGAAAACCACTTAGAGGATGGCTGAGAAGGAAATCGAACCCTCTTTTACTCAGTTGACCTCCCGAGGCTGAGTGGACCCCGTTCCAGCCCTCGTACCACTTTTCAAATTTCGTGGCAGAGCCGGGAAGCGAACCCGGGCCTCCGGGGGTGGCAGCTAATCACACTAACCACTACATCACAGAGGCGGACATTTATCTTTATATTTTATATATAAGTGAGTTACTACATTTATTGCCAAGGGATATAGTGGTCATCAGTCCGACTCCTTGGCTGAATGGTCAGCGTTAAGGCGTTAAGTCTTCTGGTTCGGGGACTGGGTGTTTGTGTTTGTCCCAGCAGTTTCCTCTTCATGTTCATACAACATACTACACTACCAACCACCACAGAAACACGCAATAGTGATTACATACCTCCATATAGGGTTGGCGTCAGGAAGGGCATCCAGCCGTAAAACTGGGATAAATCCACATGTGCGACAGAGTTCGCACCCGCGACCCCACAATTTTGCTAAAAGTGGTAGAAAAAGAAAGAAGAAGAAGGATATAGTGATCACCACTTCGTTTACATAGAGTGTACTTTATTTGAAGAGGTTTGTTTGATCTTTATATTGCTTAAGTAATCATGAATTAAATTTGTTTTCTGTCATTCTTGAACGTAGATCAGTTATTTTTCTCGATCGTTCGTAAAATACTTTAAACTTCAAGTTTTAATTTTAAAATAGACATGATTGTCGTTTGGGTTAAGCGAAAACTTTTCGTAAAGTTGGCACTTCTTTTTCTAATGGTTTAACGTCACATTGTCCGGCTCCATAGCTAAATGGTTTAGCGTGCTGGCCTTTTGTCCAGAGGGTTCCGAGTTCGATTCCCGGCAGAGTCGGGGATTTAAACCTTAAATGGCTAATTCAATGGCTCGGGGGCTGGGTGTGTGTGGCGTATTCGGCATTAGAAATCACCCTAGGCAGGGCCCTCATCTTCACAGACATGCAGGTCACCTAATAGGCCGTCTACCAGAAAAAGACCCACACGAGGCCTCTCCGAAGGCCATACGCCATTTATTTATTTAACGTCATATTAACACATCGAAGTTTTTCGGTGACGCAAGATTGGGAAGTTAGCAGCCGCGGCCTTAATTAAGGAGTGCTTGGTGTGAAAATGGGAAACCACGAAACTACATATTTAGAGCTACCGACGATGGGATTCGAATCCACCAACTCCCCAATGGAAGCTCACAGCTGCGCGGCCCTAAACTCACGGCCAACTCGCTCGGTAACGCACAATTTAAGGTAAATAGTGTGAATGCTCGAGTTTACTTCTGAGGAAATGGAGCAAGGTCCATGCTAATAAAAACTTCCCTATAGTTTGTGTGTGCCACACGCATAAACCCGCGTTTATTATTTTGTGCCTTGAAGGCTTAAATTCTCTCTGTCTGTCTGCTAGTTGCTTTACGTCGCGCCGACACAGATAGGTCTTATGGCGACGATGGGACAGGAAAGGGCTAGGAGTGGGAAAGAAGCGGCCGTGGCCTTAATTAAGGTACAGCCCCAGCATTTGCCTGGTGTGAAAATGGGAAACCACGGAAAACCATTTTCAGGGCTGTCGATAGTGGGGCTCGAACCTACTATCTCCCGAATACTGGATACTGGCCGCACTTAAGCGACTGCAGCTATCGAGCTCCGTAAGGCATAAATTAAAGTGTTAACATAATATGCGTAAGGTTCATCTCACTTCCGTATCCAAGATGAAATGAAACTGAACCAGGGGCGGAACTTGAAGAAAATATGTGGTGCGTGGGGAGTGGGAGTGTTGCGGTGATCTTATGCTCTTCGTTAGGTTTGGTTTTATATCGTAAACGGAGGGACTGTGTCGTCATCCGTCATCCCATTCCTACAATCTTGATGAGGAAATACCCAAAGATATAAACGAACAATGAATACAGATTTCCTATTTTCGTTTTTTATTTGCTTTAAAATTAGGATAATTAGAATCACTCTATCTTGTTACCACAGAAAACGAGAGTAGTATCCAGTATGTCATTTTCAATTTTCCTCTATGGAGCTGAGACGTGGACCCTTCGTGCTACAGACCCAAAGAAAATCGATTCCTTTGAAATGTGGTGCTGGCGAAGAATGTTATGCATATTTTGGACACCATTCTGCACCAATTCTTCCATTAAAAATAAGCTGAAACGCAGGATCGGTTTTTCATCAATATGTAAACAAGGAGTTTTACAGTTCTTTGGAAACACTATGTAACGTGGGATTGACAGCACAGAAAAATTGATCATTCTTGGAAATGTTCAAGGGAAGAGAGAACATGGACGAGTTCGCACTCGATGGTCCTACATTGTCAATAATATAACTGTACTGAAGCTCCTTAGTGGAGCACGTCTGGCCAAGGACCGCAAGAGGAGAAGAAAACAAGTTAGCAATAGCCTCCTAGGAGGTCACGATCCTCAGAATTGAGGGAATGATAAGAGAGATAATTATACACTGCACCATTGCAGGATTAAATTGGTATGATAAAGTATAGACTTGTTTACTCTTACATAAAATTTAGTTCACAGTTTTACTGTGAATGTTGATTTACGTATCACTGACCAAGAATTAAAGTTTTATGAGCTATAGAATCCATGTCCAAAGAGATTTCAAGATGGGTGAAAAGCTTAGAAGTCATTGTTGACTTCAGGTAGTTTCACAGGATTCGCAGATTCAAAACTAACCATTCTGCTCAGAAGTTGATATGGGGATCGTTCGTAGGAGTCGAACGAACTTCAAGAACTCTCGAAGTATGGCCCTCATCGACTTTTTTGCCTACTTTTAGGCGCGGGGGGGGGGGGGGGAGCGGCAGATGGTGTCCCTGAATGGAACAGTTCTCTAAAAGGGCTGATCTACGAGTTTAACACAATCATAAATCTTGAGATTATGACAAATAGCATCTATTTTCAAGTCAACCAACTTTCAAATGCTCTTATGATACTACATTAAACTCATTCCTCTCCACATGAAAACCTTAGATTATTGACCTGAGCCAGAAATTTAACCCAGACTGGCAGGTATGAACTGTGCTACAGAAACTCCAAAGGAAATACGGAATCAGTTTTCTGGTGGCTCTAGCCATGTGGGGAATGTATTTTGGAACTCATTTCACATGTCCAAGTTGTAGATACTAACACTCTCATGCACACATTTACATTTCGAAGCGATTTTTTTTTTTTAAATTTGAATTTTGATTAGTGGAAAGTTTACAATGGAACACTTATTTCTTCTTCTTCTTCCTCCTCTTAATCTACCAACCCTCCAGGGTTGGTTCTTCCATCGGAATCAGCGAGGGATCCGACCTTTACCGCTTCAAGCGCAGTGTTCTGGAGCTGCAGACTTTGGATCGGGGGATACAACTGGGGAGGAGGGACAGTATCTCGCCCGGGCGGCCTCACCTGCTATGCTGAACAGAGGCCTTCTGAGGGGATGGGAAGATTGGAACGGATAGAGAAGGAAGAGGGAAGGAAGCGACCGTGGCCTTAAGTTAGGTACCATCCCTGAATTTGCCTGGAGGAGAAGTGGGAAACCACGGAAAACCACTTCGAGGATGGCTGAGGTGGGAATTGAACCCCCCTCTACTCAGTTGACCTTCAGAGGCTGAGTGGACTCCGTACCAGCCCTTGTACCACTGTACAAATTTTCGTAGCAGAGCCGGGAATCGAACCCGTGCCTCTGGGGGTGGCAGCTAATCACACTAACCACTACACCATAGAGGCGGACACACTTATTTCTACTAAGCAAAACAATTTTATCAGCCATTTAAAGTTATTACAATATGGACGTATTCATTATTATTATTATTATTATTATTATTATTATTATTATGATTATTATTATTATTATTATTATTATTATTAGTATTATTATTATTATTATTATTATTATTATTATTATTATTATTATTATTATTATTGTACCGGTTGGTACACCTCTAAGCCGCAATTTTGAATTTTCCGCCTTAAAGTACTCCCCTACAGCAGAAACTCGGAACTTTAAAAAACTGAATTATCTCAACAGTTTCCCAGATGATGTCACTGTGTTAATTTCGAACTGCTTTTGTTTACTAATTATCAAGGAGTGTGGACATTCTCTGATAGATGTCTCTACAAAAACTATGACCATGCACCCTGGTGCGAAGTGGTAGAAATTTATTTGAAGAAATTTTGTATTCATAAGTTTGTTCCTTACTAAATTTCGTTCTTTCATTTGTGGGTTGGCAATATAAATCTTTTCTTTCCGCCTGTTTTGAAGTTAGCCAATCAATAATTTCTGTCATTAATTTTCAGCCAATTGGGTCTTTCTTCTCCAATTTTGATGTGTTAACTGTAAGCTACCCAATAAACGACTGTGGGCGTGTCTTAATTATTCATGAACGGTCTCGAATCTTCCCCGAGAGTATAAAAACTGCTGATTTTCCTGGCTCTCCACCTTCTCTCCAGGATCTCAAATCTGGGTAAACCTCAAGTGAACTCCACAACTCGTCGCAGAAGACACTCCTGTTATTTTTGATCGGCCGGGTGGCTACACATCTTTACTTTCCACTCGCGCCGAGCCAACAAAGCATATAGGCCGACTCCTCGTTGGATGTCAGCCTCCCTACCACCAACCACCATGACGACCACCACCACGACCATCACCACTACCTTTGCGACCGCTGCTCGCACCTTTTCCTCGCTTTCCATCACAACTGTTACGTCGTCCCATTCATCGCCGCTTCTATCCACCTCTCTCCCCGCGCTACCTCCTGTTGATCCACCTCGACTCTTACGTATTCCTCCCCGCTACTTCACCCGCCCTTCTACGCTGTCTACATCTGCCTTGCCGACCACGACATCACCACCACCACTGTCCGTCGTAACAGCAGCAGCCGCTCATCAACCTCCAACACCGTCAGACACATCAGCCACAAACGAAGTCTTCAGTTGCGTCGTCCGCGGCGTAAGCCCACTCATCCCGGCAACCGACATTCAAGAACAACTTCGCCTTCAAGCCATACCCGTCAAGAGGGCATTCCGTATCTACAACTCCACCGGTCCGACGTATTTAATCAGACTTCAGCTTTCCAGCGCAGCAGCCGTCGCCCACCTGATCTCCAGCGGAGCACTTCTCTACGGCCGTCGTCATCCCGTCGAACCCTCTCGTTCACCTCCCCGCCCTAGATATCACCACTCCACCTCTCGTCGCCATACCCGGCCTGATCATCCTCCCTTCCAACGCTCTATGTATGTCCGTCCAACTCCTTCTTCTGCTAATATCTCCCTCCCACCACCACCGACCCTTGAACATCTCCGACACCTCACAACTGTCCTCTATCACATCGCTTCAACACTTTACCACCTTACACTTCCACGAAACTTCCTTCTCGACACTCCTGTATAAATCTCAATCCGTATAGCCAGTCATCCAAATGTTCACGCCGTTTTTCCCTCTTCTTCATTTCAAACATCCCACTGTTCTCTCCACATCTCCCGGCCCGAGAGATCGCGACACGATCTAGGGGGCCCGCCCCGTCCTTCGGGCGGGGAATGAAAGCTCTGCAGCAGCAGCAGCTGGCTCTCGGCCACTTCAACAACATCTAGCTTAGTGTATGGAAGTATAGCAGGGGGCGGGTAGCGCCTTTTCCTTCGGGAAGCAGCACTTCAACAAAGGTAATGGCCTTTTAACATCTTTATTTCTTGCTAGCTCAGCAGTTTAACCCTCGGAAAGTCCGAAACCTTTTCAATGTAACCTACCTATCTAAAAATGTAACTTAGTGCCGGCTTATGTAAAATTGTCTTATTATTTTAACTGTAAATCGGGGATAGAGAGTGCTTTACCCTCTCGAGCTCCCCTTCATTTTTGATTTGAGGTGACTACGTTTTCATAACCGATTTTCTACTCTTAATGTATTAAAATTTTCTTATACGAGTCACCTCCCTAGCTTGGGAATAGCCCCTGTGGCATCGGCTTAGTGCCTCTTAGGTTTCAAAAAGTGTATTTAGGAGTGCTAATCCACGCCTCCTTTCCTTTTTTGCATTTAGGGTCATTTAAATCAACCTTTTTTTTAAGGTCCTGTAGGCTGGGTACGAGATACCCCTGTTTAATTCTTGTAAGTTGTGCCTCGATGGCAAGTGATTGTAAAGCATAGTATTGCCTTTAATAGGCTTGAAAGATTGAGAGTGGGTCAGCTCTTTCTGGTGTTTTGAAAGGTGCCTCTAGGAGGCTTGACATTACTAGGTGGGAGCAAGTGCTCCATGTAATTAGGGGTTTTCTGCCCTTTGGTAATTTGTGGTTGTGAGCTGAGAGCTCAGGAATTATAAAACTTGGGGCTCGAAGCCCAGATCTTGTAATGATCCCCTAAAACTTGTGATTTCGTTGTACCTGATTTTCGCTTGTTGTTGATTTATTACTTGTTGAATTTTGAAAGTCTATATGAAAATTGTTAAGTTCTGAAAATATAACCTTTATGAAAATCTTAATTCATCTTTCGGACTTGTAGTTAGACTCATTCCAGCCCGCACCTTCTTCCACCTCTGCATTCCACGGGTAATCCCGTAACAAATATTATTATTATTATTATTATTATTATTATTATTATTATTATTATTATTATTACCATAGCGTGACTCAGGCTACGAAGTCTGATATTCTCCCAAACCGTGTCTTATCATGTTTTTTTTTTTTTTGCTAGGGACTTTACGTCGCACCGACACAGATAGGTCTTATGTCGCACCTTTATGAAAATCTTAATTCATCTTTCGGACTTGTAGTTAGACTCATTCCAGCCCGCACCTTCTTTCACCTCTGCATTCCACGGGTAATCCCGTAACAAATATTATTATTATTATTATTATTATTATTATTATTATTATTATTATTATTATTATTATTATTATTATTATTATTATTATTATTACCATAGCGTGACTCAGGCTACGAAGTCTGATATTCTCCCAAACCGTGTCTTATCATGTTGTTTTTTTTTTTTTGCTAGGGACTTTACGTCGCACCGACACAGATAGGTCTTATGTCGACGATGGGATAGGAAAGGCCCAGGAGTTGGAAGGAAGCGGCCGTGGCCTGAATTAAGGTACAGCCCCAGCATTTGCCTGGTGTGAAAATGGGAAACCACGGAAAACCATATTCAGGGCTGCCGATAGTGGGATTCGAACCTACTATCTCCCGGATGCAAGCTCACAGCCTCGCGCCTCTACATACAGTTTAACAATATACTACACTTTATATAGGGCATCCCATGGGGAACAGTCAATATTCAGGGATATGACAGGAAGGATCATTTGAAGCAAAAAAAAAATCATATCCCTTTGTATGGGCATATGCCATATTCCGAATGCTTTCCGAGATAGAACCCATTTGTTTCTGGGCTAGTGGTGCGCACGTACAGTATGTGTCTTGCCCACCCAACCGCTTTGCCGTTTCATTCTAGCCCCGCTTTTAACCTCTTTGCTCGGGATGTCTTTCTGCCATTAACCTAGCCCGTTGAATGCGCAGTTGTCCATGGTGTGTTGTGAGCGAAGTAGTACGAGGGATTGCGAGTGTATCAGAGAGAAGCATCAGTTAACTGTCCTCGCGCTGGCTAAAATGCCATACATCTACAGTAATGAAGAATATGCAGATATGGTGTGTGTTTAGTGCTCCTGCTGCTGTCGAGGAAATACCGTCGTCGCTTTCCGACACGTGAATTCCTGAGCACAATTTACATACGACAAGTTCAACAGTTATTAAATTAATTTCTGGTTTAGCAAAATTTTAGCTAAGCAAAATTCGACAAATTAGTACACTATCCATCGCGCAACTGCAAAGAATCAACGATTTACCAGTCGTAGTGCGCGCATAACAATAAAAAACTGCGACAGCGATTTTTCTGTCGCAGCGACCAGAAATTGCAAGTGTGCGCTTAACCTTATATCAAATCTTACCTTATGAAAGGTGCCGGAAGTGTTTTCCTTCCTGGGTTATGCAGGCATTGTATCTAGTAATCACTAGGGCCCGGATTTTTGTGCAGTAACCGCTTAGATTGCAAACTAATTTGGTTAGTAGGAAGTGTCGGCCACCCGCTCTTCCATAATGTAGCAAGAGTAACATAAATTATAGGGGTTTTGATGGGCCGTACCCCTGTTTTTTATGCAAACCCCGTAGCATAGTCGTTGTGAAGGTAGACTATACTTGTTACTCGCTTCAGGAAGTTTGCATTCTAACCTATTACTGCATAAATATCCGTGCCCCCCCCCCCGTTACCCGTTACAACCATGGTAGGCGCAGAACCTACCATCGACAGTTGATAAGGCAGACATTTGAAAGATGCGTCGCCGGTACGAGGACCGTGCGATCAGCCCAAAGTTATTCAGAGTCACCAAGGCAAACGGACCGGACGAGCCGACCGATTGATTTTGATCTAATAAAAGCGTCCCTTCCACTTCTGGTCGGGACTCTGTTTGCATGTATTAGCTATAGAATTACCACAGTTATCTAAGTAAAGTGGTACGATCTAAGGAACCATAACTGATTTAATGAGCTATTCGCGGTTTCACCTTAATTTGGCTTGCACTGAGGCATGCATGGCTTAATCTTTGAGACAAGCATATGACTACTGGCAGGATCAACCAGGGAGCTGGCTGGCTCGAGAGCCGAAACCGAGCGTCGTAGCCCGCCGCCGGTAATCACATTCTGGCTCACGCGAGTGAGTTCTACCACTTTAATATTTCTGATTTCATTCGTAATGTTTTCTTTCAGTTCCTCTAATGTGTGAGGACTAGTTCTCGGCTTCGGTAGGTTAATTGGTGACAGTCCCAATGACAGCTGGAATCGTGTACATCATATCTATTGCGCGACGCGTCAACACATACAACTATCACTTAAGCGGGTTTTATTATTTGTCTGAAAGGATCATCTAATTCGCAGACAATATGGGCTGCAGCAAGGATAAACTTCCACCCGAAACAATCTAAAACTTTAAGAATAAATAAAACTTTAAATTAAACACACGAGTTCTAAAAGTATAGAAAATTCGTATAATATTGATCAATGTTGCAATAAAATATCCTTGGCAGCCCTGAAGATGGTTTTCCGTGGTTTCCCATTTTCACACCAGGCAAATGCTGGGGCTGTACCTTAATTAAGGCCACGGTCGCTTTCTTTGAACTCTTAGGCCTTTCGTATCCCATCGTCGCCATAAGACCTATCTGTGTCGGTGCGACGTAAAGCGCCTAGCAAAAAAATAAATAAACAAACCATCCACAAAAATACACTTTATACATTAACAGGTGATATAAATCCTAAAAGATTTTTTTCAAAATAGAACCAGAGCAACACATGGAGCAATTTCATGTTAAGACACGTTATTTGATCTGTTTATAATGAATGTTGTGGAGGAGTACGGGTCCGCTAGTAGAAACTTCCTACTTGTACTCAATTTGGGAATGATTTATTTGGTGACCATGCAAGATTCGCACCAATGTCATCTAGCTTTTCCTTTGCTAAAACTGTTCGTGTGCATGCGGGTTTTTTAATTTTTTATTGAGCACTGAGCTATGGTATGCGCTAACCATGCGTCTTGGTAGATGTGCTACTTACCAACTGATGAGCCCAACTTAGCACACTGGGGCGAAACGCTGGCAACCAGGAATGAGTTAACTGGAAAATTGATAATGTCCAATAACCGACCAACTATATTGGTGCTGAGTCAGTAGTTCCAAATTTATTTACAATTAAATTACGTAAATCTGTGCTGGTGAAGGTGGCACTTCATCGGGAAATTGCTGAACAAATGCATCGAGTGCACATCGAGCCGACTCGTACTTAAAACAACTTTTACATACGAAAGTACGGTGTTGTAATGATAACTGTCTAGCCATGTTAACAGCTAAGATACAGACTGGCGACTGATGCTTGTGAGGTCGATCATGTAATTCAGTAATGCTAATGTTGTGATGCTACGTTTTCCCTGTCCTTCTGTGTGGTTTCAGAGGATGGACTCTCCCTTTGCTGGAGAGGCGGATTGAGACTTTCGAAATGTACAGCACTGGCTAAATAGGGTAGAAAGTAAGGGCAATGAGGAAGTCCTCAACTTGTTAAATAAGGAAAAAGAGCTCCTAACAACCATCAAGGACAGAAAGCTCTGGTACATCGGCCACATCATGAGAGGTGAATGATATGAACTCCAACTCATCATCGAGAGGAAAATTGAAAGACAACGATCTGTGGAAAGACGGAAAAATTCTTAGCTTAACGACTTGTGCCGCTGGTATGGATGAATTTCTACTGGAAGCTTTCGAGCCGCTGCTTCACGAGTAATCATAATCAATTGCATCACCAACCTTCGTAGGGAGCGGCGTCGTTAAGTGAAGATGAAGAAGAATTAGAGAAGAAGAATAAGAAGTACAAGAAGAAGTATTGCCTCACTTTTGTTTTCTTTGATCAGTGATAATTTGTATTATTGTTAACAATACTTAACTTTCATAATAACCGTAAATATGGACATTTTAATGCACACTATCCACGCAGAAGTGTTGCATTTCTTTTTTTTTTTTGGTTTGAGTGTGAAATACCGCAGTTCACTAACATTAATCATAAAATATTTTATATAATACATTTTCTTATTATTATTATCAAAGTGCTCCCTAAGTTATGTTGTGTGTAGAAGGAAAGCAAATCCGTTCATACTGTAAATAAATAAGTTATACGAAAGTGCCGAATTTTTCTCAATTTTCCCCTGAATCGTGTTAATGTTACTTTGTTCTCTTTTACGTGAAGACCATTCAAATTTGATTCCTTACATGGAGAAATTTTTAAGAGAACCAGATCACACATGCGAAGAGAGGAGGAAAACTTGATCACAAATATAGTACAAACACAAGGCCTTAAAAAATAATCTTGAAGTACTGATAGTTAAACGAGTGTAATTTATGGCAGAGACTGAAAGTTAATTCGAAACCAAAATGCCCCTTTATCAATGTAGGACAGCAGATATTGCACTTACAACAAGCTCTAACACATTCGTCATTTGCTGAACGAAGAGCCCTTGGTGATAGTTCCGACCTTGAATTAATTATGCAACTGTTCGTAAGTGGCGGAAGGGTCGCTGACTCCAAATTGCGGGGCACATACCCAAACTGATAAATTCCTAAACTGCAAACATACACTCCTCGTGCTTGCTATATTTACGAAACACTTGTGGACAATACTCAACCCCATGAAATGAAAGACAAAGTGCGATCAAACTGTAACATCAGTAAGGAACAAGGAAGTACAAGTCCAGGCATGAGCCAACCACCTTTCAGAATTTGGACTACGGCTCAACGTTAAGAAAACTTGATATATGAGAACAGATTTAAACGATCTGAATACGATTCAAATTAATGTCGTTGACCTTCCACGGACAATGTCCTTTAAATATCTTGAGTCGACAATTACAATAGACGGAATCCTGAAATATCCTATGTGTTAAGAAGATTCCAGACCTGTTAAAATCTAAAGGAGATGGAACAGCGACCTGACATGATGCAAACAAAGATGCTCCGATGAACACCTGGTTTGAAACCTCATGTTCATGTCAGCAATAATGAAGTTCGCAAGCGATGTGGAGTGCCAAAAATTACTGAAAGGATGAGGGAAAGCTGTCTCTGCTGATTTGAGCATATACTTCGAGCTGCTCAAACAGCACTTGCAATAACTAGATTGACATTGCTGACTGATGGGAAAAGGCCAGTAGGGCGACCGAGACACCATACATGAAGATCTAAAAATTGCACACTTCCATCGTGACATGGCACATAATCGCGTAAAGATAAGTAGCCCCTGCTGGAATGTGGGACAAACCCTAATGAAGAAGAAGAAGAAGAAGAGGAATTTTTAAAATTTATTTGTTTATTTATTTAGCAAAGCCATCACCGTGCATGCCATGAAGTCCCTTGGAGGGGTGTAAGGTAAAGGCTTTCACTATCCGTATCCCCGGCACTTGGTGGGGTGGAATGGTTAGCACACCGCCCAACCACCTTTGACCCCAGGAATTAACCTGGTACTCATTTTTTGTGTAGGCTGAGTGAACCTCGGGGCCATATGCACCTCCGGAAGTGAAAATCTCGTTAATTAAATTTTTTGACTTCATGGCGGGGAATCGAACTCACGTCTTTCCGGGTAGACCGAGTACGCCTTTACCGCCTAGGCCGGGAAGCCCCTAATATTTACTTAACGTCCTTCCAATCGCCGTAAGTTTTAAAAATGGCAGTGTCGAAATACGAGGCCTGTTAAAAATATAGCCGAACATTGAAAATATAACTCTAGGATTCTTACCTGCTGTATAGTTAGCTTTGTACTTCCCTTCTATATTAACACACGCTCTCCACGGTTTCCACATTTGAAAGCAGTTCTAGGAGGCATTTTGGGGGATCCTGGGAAGTTCTATCTGCTATTTAAGTCATCTCTTTATTTGACTGAAATAGTCGTAGTTTCAAGGTGAATTTCAATATATGGTATGCCTTATATGGATCAAACATTTGATACAAATACATTCTAAGTACATAAAGCTAAAAAATAAAATTACCTAGTTTCCCGAGGGAGAAAACAGATCTAGAGTTGTACATCTAAGTCTTCTAGCCACTGTACCAACCGTGACGAAGTTTCAGTAATATCCTCTCGATCACGGTATGCACAAACAGGGCATTCATTCGAGATGAGCGAAACGGTCTGGAACTCTGTCCCACAATCGCACACACATTCCAGCTAATTGTGTACTGTATGGCAACAGCTACGAACGGCGACACGTGTATATCAGCCGCAAATCAACAGAGGGCACCATCCGTCGAAAATTTACCACCTGCGGGTAAACCAACATTCATGGCGTCGGGAAGTACTACACCACCACCACGAGGACAACAAACCGCGATGGACGAGGAAACAGGAAAACAAGCAAGGAGTCTTGAATCCAACGATTCTCCGAGTCCCACTCGTCGCAAGAAGCTCGCCATTGCTCCTGAGGATGATAGGTCCCGTGCATCGACTGGCAGTATCTATACAACACTGTCAGCCAATCCCGAAGCAACTCCAAACGTCATATCACTTCTAAACATCAAAGAGAGTGATATTATAGCACCGTTCCATTTACCACCTGGGAACCAGTCTCCGGGATTTATGCCATCAAATATTAGAAGCTATGCAGAGGCAGCAAAAAATCCTGCACTGCCCTACCAAGTACGACAGCGCAGTGGCACAGCAAAAAACACCGGTCTACCTGTCCCATTCTACATAGTGAAGTTGAGATATTTGAATCCGGATATCAACCATCCGAAAGCAATCTACCATATTAACACCAAGTTTCTTCCCAATGCCATACATGAATACAATCTAGAAATTCAGTGCAGCAAAGACGGCTACAATATCAAAACATCTAGACCATTCAACACAGTCCTAGTCAACTCCTTAGGACTGGCGCACTTTGGAAAGCACGCTGCAGCACAGAACCTGGCTCAACAATCACGGCGAAACCCACCACCTTCGCGCCCAGCCCCCACCTTGTCAGTGGTGGCATATGGGCTCGATTGCAGTTACACTGAGGACGAGGTCGCTGTCCAACTCCAGCAGCAGGGACATCAAATCTTCCGGGCCATTCGTATCCGGAATGCCAACGGACCAACCTCGCTGATGCGTATCCTGTCCCGGGATACTGCAACATTGGACCAGCTACTGGGGGATTGTGTGCTGATCTATGCGAAGCGACATGGTGTGGAGGCCTCCCGCTCATCTCCACCACAGCGCAGGCGCTGCGATCACTGTCAATCATATGATCATCCTACTACTGCACCGTGCTTTCTCTATCAAGTATGTGCGATTTGTAGTGGTCAACACGCCTCACATGCTTGCATGAATAAGCGATCACCCAAATGCAGCACTTGCGGGGAAGCTCATCCAACATTTTCAGTTAAATGCAAGGGTAAATATTAACCTTCCCCCACTCAACCAGAAACCGTGCTACCTATCACTCCCATTGACCTACCTACCCCGCCTTCCTCTTCCACTCTTCCCCCTCCCTCCACTGACAACATTCTACGATTCATCACTATGGTGCTCCAGAATGTTCTCCCCTTCCAACGTCCTAATATTCTGTATCACGTCCAGTTAACGGCGCGATTGATCTTCCAGACTCACTTGAACGCAACGTTCTCTGGGACAAGGATTCGCCGTACATTCTTTCCCCTTGATCCTAGTCCACTATTGTAGTAAATAAAAATTGATTACGATAATGTATGTTCTTTGAGGGCCAAGCGCCCGCTGCTGGATCTGCAGATAGATCAACACAAACCGGATATCATAATTTTTAATGAAACATTTTTAACAAGGAAACAAAGTCCAAAATTTAAAAACCGTACTTTCTACCGCTCCGATCACCCCACCAGAGGCCGCGGAGGGGTAGCTATTAGTATCCATCAATCCATTCCCTCACAACAACATCATCATTATCTAAATGAATATCCATCTGAAAACTTAATTATAGAAATCACGATTGGAAATCAAATAATAGCTCTAGCAACAGTTTATATACCTCCAGGTTCTTCCCCACCTACCAAATTTGTGGAATACAGCGATCTTAAATACAGTACGTACATTATTATCGCAGATTTTAATATTACGTCATATACGCAACAACAACAAACCATCTACGACCAACAATTACATGGTATCCGTGGTGTTGACTTATCCTTCCCCTCCACCACTCGCCCTTTATCACAAACGACCCCTGACATTCTAATCCTCTCCCCTAACCTAGCAACGAACTGTGACATCACTATGCTACCTTCCATCGGCAGTGACCATGTCCCTGCCCTATTAACCATCACAAATGTCCTAACCAATCTGTACCAACATACCCGACGTCCTCCACCTGTTAGACAGTATAATCGAACCGATTGGGTAGCATACAGGCAAACAATAACAGACATAATACGCAATACTGACCAACCTACATCACCGCATGAATTACATGACGTAATTAAGACATTAGAATTCGCACTAATTACTGCCGACAGACTCTATATTCCTCGCCACACCTCCCATTCCTCCAAACCTCCCCTCCCACCTAAAGCACTCCAGCTATTAAAATATTTCCATGACCTTTACAAGGCATACCTCCCCACCCGTGACCCAAATACCCTCCGCGAACATAGAACTACCCTTAGACATGCTCGTTCATTCATCAAGGCTATGAAAAGAAAAACAAGGCAAATACTTGTACTGACTTATCCAACACGACTGATACTCGCAAATATTGGATCAAATTAAAACAACTGACACACATAAAGAAATCCTACCCCCATTATCCAATAATACATAACAAATCCGTACGCAGTGACCAGTAAAGGCCGACATTTTGGCAGATCATTATAGAGTAATTTTCTCACAGTCTTCCGACCCCCATTTCTACCATCCTGACCGCGCTGTAATAATCGAATATGCGGATATCACTCAACTTCCTCTTCGACCTAGCTTTGAACCTCCTTTCGCCCCTGATTCCCAACATCCCCTAAATGCTCCTATTACAATACAAGACATAAAAGACGTACTCCGGACCAAAAAGAACACTGCCCCTGGTCTAGATCAGATTACTTACCGACACATCAAAGTAGCTCCACATCCCTTCCTACAAGTCCTAAGTGCAGTATATACTATCATTCTCCATACTGGATTCTTTCCTGCCCATTGGGGACATGCTACTATTTTTTTATTTTTTAAACCTAAAAAACTACCATCCCTCCTAAATCCGTATCGTCCTATCAGCTTTCTAACAGTGTATTTTAAAATCTTAGAAACTATCCTCGCACGCCGTATATATTCCTATCTCAACTCCCTCCATCTCATACCTCAATCGCAAGCCGGTTTCCGTCTTCAGCACCCCACACATGATCACCTCTTTCATATCTCTGCATCCCTCACAAAATATTAACTCCCAAAAACCGCGCAGCCCTTATCAGTCTAGACGTTGAGAAAGCCTTTGACAAGGTATGGATCGACGGACTGATATTTAAACTTCGTCACCTCCCGCTACCTATGACGATCATCCGTTTCCTCGCCAACTTTCTTAAATCCCACACAGCCCAAAGCAATATCCATAATATATTATCCTACACCTTTCCTATTAAAACAGAAGTCCTACAGGGTAGTCCATTGTCGCCGCTTTTGTATATCTTGTTTTGTATCGATATTCCCCAACCCCTTCCCCCACTCAGATTATATCAGTTTACTGATGACATAGCAATACTGGAACTAACAACCGATCCCTGCAATCCCGATTACAAACCTATTTACAGTAAATGAGCTCAAACAATGGCTGAATCTTTGGCACATCAAAATCAATGTAGGCTAAGCAAAACACAATTTATAATTTTCCGTAATCGTAAACGTAGATGCCGCCCTACTAACCAAATTTACCTATCCTTACATGATCAACCCCTTACCGAAACTACCACTCTTACCCACCTAGGCATCACTTTTCAAAATAATTTAAAATGGAATATACATTTGGACCAGATTTACAAAAAGGCATCCCGCAGGTTTCACTTCCTCCGCTGGTTGTTAGGTCAAACCTGGGGATTGAAAGCAACACAATTACGTACAAAGCTTTTGCTTGACCTGTTATCACGTACGCCTCTTTATCCTGGATCTCCGCCTCCCTTCTCCAATACCTCGACATATTAAAACTAGATCGTCACGACATCCGACTGGCTTATCAACTCAGACCAGAAACTAGACTCGAAGTAGTAAATAACCTTTATACATTCCCAACAATACTTTCCCATCTACATTCTATTCGTCTACGCTATTTACAGAATGCTGTCTCCCGCAGCTCATCTGAAACTTTAGAAGCAATTAGCCTTTCTCCTCTCGCCACCGCCATCCGTACAAGCCAACCAACACCTTTTATCAAACACCTTTTCCCATCATAGACCTCAGCCCACAGCTAAAGCTAAACGCACATTAAGTTATGGACCACTGCAGATCGCACAATTCTGACTGAGGTTCTTATTCCAAAGTATTTTTCTATTAGCACCTTACACATTTAGTGGAATTAATGGCGATACCACTGCCATCTCTGACTACATTTGTGTTCAGTGTATGTGTGACCTCTCAGAACTTATGACGACTTGGCTTTTTCACTTAAATTCCGAAGTTGTTTATCATTTCATTCCATATTTTTTCACTTCAGGAAAACAGTTTTCACTGTTCTTATGTTAAGTTTGTAGTGCTTCGTACTTCAAGAAACAGACTTTCATTTCTGCTGATGTGTTCTACAAAAGAAGACTTTTTTCTTTCTTTTAACGTTCGTAAAACGTGTGCTATCAGCACACACTCATATAAAACATTTCACAACAAATTATTGTACATGTAATCGGCCAAAGAGTCCCTTTGTTGGACTGGTGGCCCGTTCCACTCACGGGGAGAATGAAACAACTATTTGAATAAGAAATGAATAAAAATACACAATCGCATCCTGGGGAGGTTTTGAAGCCCACTGATGTAGTGTGAAGGCACATCTTCCACAGTTAGTGTGGACGTTGTTGAGAGGTAGCTATGTTCTTATCGGGAACTATAAAGCAGCAGGAACACGGTTTAGATTTTAACAAAAAGGCTGGGCCGTATACTCTAGAGCTGCATGCATCCATTGCTATATTCACTACGCTGTTATACTGAAGCCAGCATCTATTAGCATCTTCGCTGTTTCGATAGGCGGGCGGTGGGATTTCAGCCTCTCTCTCCGAAGATCCGTGACACCTCTGGGTTAAACATAATCTTATCAAACTTTCGGATAAGAGTATTTGAGCAGTGCAAGTCTGGTGAGGCAATGTGCATCAAATCTGGCAGCCAGTAAGATGGAGTGGGCTTGATAATGCCACAGATGACAACCATGGTGTTCGAGTACGTCGGCTTTCTTGACGTGGCAGCTGTTGATCCTTACAGGAGAACAGAGTCTTCTGATGCTAGGTCAGCTAAGTAGGGTTGCTTGGTAAGGACACAGGCTCGTTCTCATCAAAATTTCATGAATCAACGGCGATGTGCGAACTGGCTCTTTCTCATGGTGGAATTTTCGAGAGCTATTTTCCGAAAGTCGGGTGTGTTTAACCAGATGTTTCCTCTCAAATGTGTACTCTTACAATCAGCTTACCTAATTTAGCCAATTCTCCCTTTTCGTTCCCTCTCTGAAATCCTTTGTTTCAGTCAAAGGTTGCCCTGCCAGCTGATCTAGTCTCTCCAATTTATTTCCAAAATTATCTCATGTACGTATTTTTATCACATACGGTACCGTCCCCTATCGAAATCAGTTCTTGATTTGAGCAATTTTTGATGTACCTTCTTTTTATCGTTCACAGGCTAACCAAACTTAATATTTCCACCAAGAATTTTATTTCTTCCCAACTTTACACATTACTGTTCCCGGTATTTCCTTGCTGTTTCTATCATAGCATCCTTACCTGTCACCATTCTCATTCTATTTCCTGGACCTGCCTTTTAACTGTTCCTTGGAACTTTCCACAAATCATGTACTTCTATCTAATCTGCTCGTTCTGGGAATGTTCCATCATTATCCTCTGCAGACGGATTTCCCTTCTCCGTTGTCAAAATGCGTGTGTGAGATGCGTCTGAAACATATGGTATTATGACCATGTAACTCCTTCATATAACCACCTACCTTGGTCCCGACTAGAAATCCGTCGCACTGTGCATACCCTATGCGATCTCCATAAAATCCTTCGTTTTTCACAGCCATTTTACCTTACTTCAAATTTAAAATACCCTCATCTTATCACAGTAGTAACACCAGGTCTACTAATAATTCCAACCTTGCATTACCTACCCATAGAACTGCCATCTACAGTAATTCATTCACAGTTATTCCCTGCCGTGAATGGAACCTCCTTCACGATTGTATCAGAGGGTTAAGGGACATACGCACTTCCAAGGAAGCATTTCGAGACATTTTATGCATCAGTAAAGATCATCTGTAAACTTGACGCTGATACTCACAACCATTCTATTGTCTTAGTAGAAGATAGTTTAAAATTCTTAAACGTTTTGTTTTTCAAATGTTATTACTTGTTAGTTATTGCATTTTATGTACTACCTCTTTTTCTACATAAAATATATATTAGTTTTAAGAATTTTCCTTTTATTATATGTAATGAATTTCATGTCCGGCTCCATGGCTAAATGGTTAGCGTGCTGGCCTTTGGCCACAGGGGTCCCGGGTTCGATTCCCGGCAGGGTCCGGAATTTTAACCATCATTTCTTAATTTCTCTGGCACGCGGGCTGGGTGTATGTGTCGTATTCATCATCATTTCATCCTCATCACGACGCGCAGGTCACCTACGAGTGTCAAATCAAAAGACCTGCACCTGGCGAGCCGAACTTGTCCTCGGAAACTCCCGGCACTAAAACCCATGCGCCATTTCATTTCATTTCAATTTATTTCATCTTAATTTTATCTCATCACTCATCATTGTTGTATTATTATTAATTCAATTTGTATTTCATGTATATTTCAGTGCCTGGTTAGATGGAAGAGAAGACCTGAAGGCCTTAATATTGCCAGATAAAATAAAACATTACTAATATACTGAGGATTAGATAGTGATCTCCATTATCAGAAACATCCCTGGAATAGTCGTACATTTTTAACACATTTCCAGAATTCAAAATCACTTCTGTTAGAGTTTATTTCGTACATTCCCATGTGTAGCGTGTAATAATCTTATGCTTGAAGAATGCATTAGCAACTGATAACCCCATGTTAGCACTCAAGTCCGATAAACGCTTCCCGTTCATATTAACTTCGACATCGTCTCTCGTTACATCCGTTTTCCACCATTTTCACCCAGCAACTATCCACCACTCCCACCTGCAATCTTCTCACTACCCCCTCCTCCATCTAACCTCCTAAGTCTCCTACTCACCTCCCTGGTAAACTTCTCATCCCTGTATCACATCCTAGCACTTCACATCCTCCCTCCACCTCACGAAACCCGTCACTTCATCACATCACCATACGCAACCTGGTTGTAAAATCGCTCCTGTAACTCTCATAAACATCCATAAAGCTCTGTATATATGTATGCAACTTTGTCAATAAACACAGACAATGTAAATCTGTCAATAAAGCGCTAGAGAACCTACACTTCCTTTATCCCATCTCCTTTACTTATTCAAACCACCTTTTCCCCCATCTCCCTCTTTTTTCACTCCTTCTCAACCCCGTCATCTCTCCTGGCCAGAGAGAGGGCGACACCCTCTAGGTGGCCCGCCCCACCCCATCAGGGTGGGGAATGAAAACTTGCAAAGTTCAAGTCTCGTTACATTCTCGTAGCCTTCAGTTCTATTTCCAGTTCTCACCCATAATACTCATGCATTTCATCATGACTACGAATGCTTCTTAAAGCTTTTCTACGTCATCCTTACCTACTCCCACATAGGTGTCCGAAATTTATTTGCTAAATAAAAAGTGAACTAACTGAACTAAAATTGTGTCCGTAGGTGGGCCATGGGAAATATGTTCCCACTTCTGAATGGCAGAGAGCAGGCGGCGGGAAGTATATTCCCATCTTATTACTGACCTCAAGCCGCCTCTGTGGTGTAGTGGTTAGCGTGATTAGCTGCCACCCCCGGAGGTCCGGGTTCGATTCCCGGCTCTGCCACGAATTTTGAAAAGTGGTACGAGGGCTGGAACGGGGTCCACTCAGCCTCGGGAGGTCAACTGAGTAGAGGTGGGTTCGATTCCCACCTCAGCCATCCTCGAAGTGGTTTTCCGTGGTTTCCCACTTCACCTCCAGGCGAATGCCGGGATGGTACCTAACTTAAGGCCACGGCCGCTTCCTTCCCTCATCCCTGCCTATCCCTTCCAATCTTCCCATCCCCCTACAAGGCCCCTGTTCACCATAGCGGGTGAGGCCGCCTGGGCGAGGTACTGGTCATACTCCCCAGTTGTATCCCCCGACCAAGAGTCTGAAGCTCCAGGACACTGCCCTTGAGGCGGTAGAGGTGGGATCCCTCGCTGAGTCCGAGGGAAAAGCCGAACCTGGAGGGTAAACAGATGATGATGATGATGATTACTGACCTCCTGAGCACTGGATTTTTTTTTTTTGTCAAATGTATTATTGAGCACTTATAGAGCTTGTAAATAAAGTTAGTTAGAAAAGAAAGTGTTTTATTGAGTACTGCCTTATAAAGGGTTACGAGGGATGTTAATAAAGTAGTGACAATATTGATAGAGCGCAATATTTAATGAACTAACAAGTACAATTGCGTTACATTCCTTCAATGCAGACACCCACAAATAACCTTTATCGAGGCGTTCTCTGTTGACGACAGCGACGGAGCGAGTAGTATAAATAATAATTTCGTGTGGCTATTTCTAGCCGAGTGCAGCCGTTGTAAGGCAGACCCTCCGATGAGGGTGGGCGGCATCGGCCATGTGTAGCTAACTGCGTGTTATTGTGGTGGATTGTTGTATGTCCGTCGCTCCCTTCTCGATCCGCCAGCCAGCTACACGCGTGCCAGTGTGTTATTCTTCGAGCCTCGACGCGCAGCCCTCAGTGCGCGTGCCTGGAACGTCGTGTGTGCTATATAAAGGAACTCCTAGCCTGTCCAGACGCCCACTGACCCCGGTGTCCAGCTCCAGAATACACCCTACGTCGAGCACGGAGGCTACTCCTCTTGAAAATGTGCTTCGGCTAGGTGGACTGAATTTCTGGTAGTAAGAGGTCTCACCTCTGGTCACCGCTCCTCTTGCCTATTACGCTGTCCATGCCCAGTCTTACCATTATATGCCACTATCATTCCCTAGCTAATGCAGCTCCCATTATCGACTTAGTTTCGCTAAGTAGGAACTCTTCAGTCATTGAACTTACGTTAATGAACTCAGACACTTCAACAAGGAAGGACACTCTGAGATATTTACGTCAGTGCTTCTGATAGTTTTCGACTATCAAGAACTTTTCATGTCACAAGGACTATCTTTCCAAAATAGTAGTGAACGTGAATACTCCAACGTGTATATAGTGTACAAAGACAGACTCTTTCTCCAAATTCATAGTTCAATTTGCTTCGAGATAACTTTCAGTTTTGTTAGTGTAAATATTGTAATTTTACATGTGAAGCAAATAAAGAAGTTGTGCTTTTTGTAAACCAAACCTTGTTTACAACATGGATGATAGAAAGACAAAAAAAGGAACTCAAGTCAAGTGCTCCAAAACTCGTTACGCAGTTTGTCGCAGACACTGGAAAGAAAGTGCATCCCTAAGCAATACGGAGAGTGCTCAGAAGAGGTAACTTTCACGGTCGTATTGCAAGAAGGAAGCCCTTCATAAATCAAATAAATCGAAGAAAGAGAATGCTGTTTGCCAAAGAGCATGTTAGAGAAGACAATGTGTGGTAGAATTACATTTTATTTGCTGATGAGAGTAGATTTAACATATTTCAGTCTGATGAGAGGATAACAGTTTGGCGGCGTCCTAATACTGAGCTTCAAGAGAAAAGTGTGAAAGCAACTGTGAAGGATGGCGGTGGACATGTAATAGTGTGGGGGTGCATGGCGACGAATGGAGTTGATGAGCTGGTTTTTATTGAAGGTAAAATTGACGACTTTCAATACCTTAGAATACAGAGGGACAATATAAAAAAGAGTGTCGAAAAGATGGGGATTGGTGAACATTTTAAGTATCAAGATAACGACCCAAAGCATTCCTATGACCTGGAATGTAAGGATGTGGTTATTGTTTAATTGCCCAAAGGTGCTTCATTCTCCCCCTTAATCACTGGACTTGAATGCGATTGAGAACCTTTGGAACAACCTTGATTAAAAAAAAGAAAAACAACAATCACATCTAGAGAAGAGATAAAAACCGATTTCAAGAAGAGTGGCAGAAGATATCTCCCGATTACACCCGGAAATTAGTGAAGAGCATGCCAAATCGACTCAGGGAAGAAATTAAAATGAAAGGAAAGACAACAAGGCGCTGAACCTTTAGGATCATAAGTAAAAAGGAAAGTGTCCGAATAATTTTGTGCAATATTGGTTTTGGTTTCCTTTTTAATTATTATATTTTCATTAACAGAGTCCATTAGAAGAACGATGGACGTTTAGTTTTTATAATTCTTACAGAAACTAGTATTCAATTTATATCAGTGATTTATTGTTACTGAAATCACTAATACAAAGGAAAATTAATAAATCATATCTGTCCGAATAATTATGTGAGTCACTGTATGTGCTATCACAGTCGCAGTGCGATGGGAGAGAGGCGAGCAATAACAGTTTTCCTAATGAAATAATAGCAAAAATCCTTGAAGAAAATGAAGTAAACGTCGCAAAAAGCCGTCACGATAGGAATTATTTGAAAACGCACTCAATAAATGAATTTTGCCATTGCAAGAATTGCTCGAATAGGCCGGCTTGAGCACCAGAAATTGCCATTACATTTAAAGGACTAAAATTCGAAATCTTATTTCTTGTATTATATTTTTAATAATAAGAATTTATTGCAGCCAGATGGCCATATAATGGGGTACAACAAGAGATTTCAAGGTTACAAAATAAGTATGAAATATTGTCACACTACGGTATATACTGCGATTCACAGATGCTCGAGGCGGTTTAGTCTTTGTTATAGTCAACTATGCTCTTTTCCCTTTTTCTACACAGTGTTATGTAGTATTTGTCGCATGGATTCTCACACAGAGAACACATACATTCTTTGTTCGGTTCATGATATTTTATGTTTTTGGAAATTTTGTGATGGAAGCCGTGTACGGCGAGTCTAGTGATTACGTTTCTTAGTTCCTGATTTTCCTGTGTCCATCGTCTATCGGTCATTGCTTCCGTTGCGTAAAAATCCAGTGCTATGTCCTGTTGTTTCAGATGCTTCTGCTCAAGTACCTTCCCTATTTGCAGGGTAGATGGAAGGTGTAGTTTGAATCGGAGGTCTTCTATATAGAAAGGTTCCCTTGCTAATTCATAGATTAGTGTGGATGGTGACGATCTTGCCACGCCCAGTGCTTTCTTAAGGAATCGTGCTTTCACTTTTTCTATCCTGGTGAGGACTGTTGTGGTTAGCCTTTCCCATATTATCTCTAGGCCGTATGAGATAGTGGGAGTTATTTTGGCGTGGAAGAGTGTCATTGCTGTTCGTAGTGAGAGTTTGGTTATATTCTTCAGATCGTATATTCCTCTGATGGTAGCTGTTCCTTTATGTGGTGTCTGAAAGAGTGGCACGTTGTTTGCAGGGTGACGCCGAGGTATTTGTAGGTATTGACCGACGTGAGTTCTTCTTCGCCGAGAGTCATTTTGTTTTCCGCTGCTAGTTTTCCCCGTTTACGGAAAGCCATGTACACTGTCTTTCTCTGGTTTATGTTGAAATCATTATCAACTGCCCAATTGTGAAGGTTATTTAGGACTTTCTGTAGCTCTTGCCGGTATATTTTTGACATCCGTTAAATGACTATAGATATGAAGAGACGTTTGAATTTAACATTGACCAACGTGCTGAAAGCCAACTACGCGAGTTGGCGGTGGTGGCATGGGTTTTAAGAAGAAGTACAACTGGGTAACCATCCTCTATACACTAATCAAAGAGAAAAAAATGGAAGGGATCCGACACTTCGAAAACTGAAGATATCAGCCAGAGGAACACAAGGGCCCGAAGGGCGTGTAAATGAACGAGCCCTCGAATGTTATAATAGTGTCGGGATCGGAAATGAACAAGAGTTGACCAAGGGAGGTCGGATAGGTTAGATGAAAGTGAGGAGCCCAGCATGTGTGAGTGGAAGCAATGCCAGGACTCAGCTAAGGGACCCGTGGTCGCCAACCCAAGCTTCAAAGTCGTGAACCCCTGAGGCCCATTTTAATCGCCTCTTACGACAGGCAGGGGATACCGTGGGTGTTATTCTACCACTCCCACCCACGGGAGGAGTGGAGTTGTCGCACTGAAGCATCCTCCAATAGGCCCGTCACCGACCTTAGCTGGAAATCCGCCAACTTGGAAACAGAAAGACGATGATAATAATAATAATAATAATAATAATAATAATAATAATAATAATAATAATAATAATACATTATTATGATGTGTGTGCTATCACAGTCTCGGTGCGATGGGAGACAGGCGAGCAATGACAGTTTCCCTAACAATTATTATTATTATTATTATTATTATTATTATTATTATTATTATTATTATTATTATTCCTCCGAATTTGGCCAACTGTGGACCGCATAGAACTTAAGGCTTGTTGGCCTTTCTTCTCTTCTCTTCCCAGAACCTTTTCATTCTCTCGCTTAGTATTTTTCTCTCCTCCTCGGAGATTATCCGGTTGGGCTTCTTTTTAGATGGTTTGTCCTCAAAAAATTTGATTTTGTTGATTATGTTTCTAAACTTTCCTTTTATTGATCACCTCTAGTGTAATTCCAACTTCTTCTGCATCTCTTTTGACCTCTTCTACCCACTTAGTGGTGGCCTTGAATCCTACAATGTACTTAAAGATCTTTTTGGCCAGTCTGCTTTCATCCATTCTTACTAGATGTCCGTAGAAGTTCAACCTTCGCTTCCTCATTGTGTCTGAAATCTTTTCCGTATGTTTATAAAGATCCTTGTTTTTCCTTTTTTTTTCCAGGTTCCATCAATAGTTTTATTATTATTATTATTATTATTATTATTATTATTATTATTATTATTATTATTATTATTATTATTATTATTATTATTATTATTATTATGATTTCGTGTGGCTATTTGCAGTTTGGTGCAGAACTTGGAAGGCAGACCCTCCGACGACGATGGGCGTAATCTGCCATTTGTAGGAAACTGCGTGTTATTGTACTGCGTTCGATTTTCATCGTGTTTTTCGCCACTGTTGTATGTAGTGGATGAGTTGAAGGGATGTTGGAGACAGTACAAACACCCAGTCCCCGAGCCAAGGGAATTAACCATATAAGATGAAAATCTCTGACCCGACCGTGGATCGATGCCAGGACCCTCTGGACTGAAAGCACTACGCTGACCATACAGCCAAGCAGCCGGGTAGAAGGGCGATGATTCATCGAGTACACCACTTAGGTCGATCTTCAAAACATGAGATTTCTGATTAAGCCTGAAATTCATAGCGTTATTATTTGAACTTTCCCTATTCTTTTCCTGATGATTTTCCTCACATAGACATAAAACAAAGATATTGACAGACCTCAGGTTCATTTGAGAAAATAACTGGGACATGGAATCCAATTTTTAGTAGTGCAATTGGAATTATGGATTTTAAGGGCAAACATTTGTGATTATCAGCTTGGTTAGAAAGTAAGAGAGGTTGATTTTCGAAAGAACTGGCTTATCAAGGCGTTGTCGAAGGAACCTTGAATCAATGAGCTCAATACATTCTCTAATAGCTTAAGCTGAAAGTTTCAAGATAATCACTTGGAAATTCGAAGTAATATAAGAAGGGTTGCCTTATTCCCAGTTGTGAGTTCGTTATAGGGCGTTAAAAGTGAAAGTATATTGGTTTGAAAGTACGCTATGCCTTATCGCAGTTATTCTACAAAATATTCGCAGGGCAACATGCCCAGGTGAAGATGATTACAAGCACCGGGAAGGCACAACAAAACTGGCCTGGAAAATATTTACAATACGACTAACACCCTTGTTAATTGACGCAAGTGTAATAGACTGATATAACTTGAAAACTATATTCCCTCACCCATGGGTAAATAACGCAAGTATCGAGCTCGAATTATTATTATTATCATTTTATTATTATTATTATTATTATTATTATTATTATTATTATTATTATTATTATTATTATTATTATTATTACTTGTAATGCACGGCTATGAAGTGTTTACATTTCATTTAGTATTAGTATTATTATTAGTATCAGTATTATTATTTACGTAGTCGGATGATCGCACTGTTTGTGAGGTTATGCCATGAAACATGTGCTGTATATAGACATTTATATGAGTTCAGTTAATGTAAGAACCTGTAATTAATAGTATATAAACCGAGCTCGATAGCTGCAGTCGCTTAAGTGCGGCCAGTATCCAGTATTCGGGAGATAGTAGGTTCCAACCCCACTGTCGGCAGCCCTGAAAATGGTTTTCCGTGGTTTCCCATTTTCACACCAGGCAAATCCTGCTGGGGCTGTATCTTAATAAAGGCCACGGCCGCTTCCTTCCCACTCCTAGCCCTTTCCTGTCCCATCGTCGCCGTAAGACCTATCTGTGTCGGTGCGACGTAAAACAACTAGCAAAAAAATACTATATAATTTATTATTACCTGTATATGTGATTTATAATCCACTACAGTATTGTGAAACACACTGTAACATCCAGAATGGCACTAGGTAAGACGAGAATTATGGAGAATATTTACATTAAAATTAAGCACTCAAGAATTTACGAAAAATTCCGTTATGGCATACCTTTCTAGAAGCCTGGCCAGGCACATTTATAAGGAGGTGGCCTTGATGGTGGAGTCGAGTTATTGCTTTGTTGGAGTTATGGTTTAACAGGAGTACACTTGTGACCTAGTGCTGTGTTTAGGCAGAATTGCTGTGGCAGTCAGCAGTCAACTGTTTCAAGGTTGCAATCTCCATGTGCTTAATGATAGGCAGTTGTTAAAAATGGTGGTTTGTTGATATGGTGTTTTGTTGTGACGGCAGTTAATTAGGTTATGTGCGTGTTTAATGTGTAATGTGTAGATAGATAATTCTAAATAAATAAGTGTACCAACTGATAGCATTTTGTGTGTGTCTTCGTGGATACATCATAATGAACATCACAGAAGATGCTGGAAATGGCTTCATCTGAAGAAATTAAAAACTGAGGATTCAAAAGTGCTGACTCCACTTCGCTCAGACACCAGCGGCAGGGCTCAAACCGCGAAGGTTCGTCTCAACCCTTACGCGTGCACAGCAGTACATTTGTAAGGATACAGATGCAGGTCCTTTTTAATAATGTTTGGACACGACAATCTCTTAACTCCCACTTGCAAGTTAAATGATGTTGAGATTTCGTCCGACTTTGTTCCAGGCTGTCCTTCACTCGAGCAATGTTTTCTGGTGTTCCAACTCTTTCCGGATAGTTACGGTTTTTATTCGCTATAGACCTCCTTTCCCGCCATTTTGCAGTAAGTTTTGTATTGCAGACTTTGCTGGAAGTTTTGTCAAAACACTTCCAGTCCTAAACTCTTGCGCAAACAGTTCCGCACAGGTTTTCCACGAATAACACTCGAGATTGAACACGCCCTGTTTTATCGTGAGCACCATTTTGTGTTGCATTCAACTGGTCACTAAACACGTCCGCTCCTCTCACTCACTCGTAATGACACACCGACCTACTCGAAAGATCTGGGAGATCCCCACGCGCGGAGATGTGACAGCAACCGATTGGTGCATCGAAATCACGGTTTCCAGCATTTCCTGTGATGGACATTTCTCCTGGTCATTAACAAGGGTCAATTCCGCCTCAGTCCTATAACTATTATCCGGGGCAATTTCATTTTATCCACCCTGTAGTATTCACTTAATCCCAGAAACTGATGCATTATCCCAAAAGCAGACATAATTTCTGGATTTTGTAGTTATTTCTTTGAACATGTCGTTCAACAGTTGAAGTTCTGAGGAAATTTTTAAAGGAACATCTCTTGTTGAGGACATAATGATTATATTTTAATCTCGCCACCTAATGCAACGTATTTTCGTCTTTCCTCTTTTGAGTAATGTAAATATATTCTAGGCCAGGGCCTTTCAAACGTCCAAAATCTCACGGGTGTAAACTGAGGCGCAGAGGTCCCACTCGGCTCGCCGCGGACCAGCGCGTCGTCTCGGGGCGACTCGGCTAAGCTCGGCTCAACTTGGCTCGGATTTAGAGCGCTATGGAGCAAGTGAGGAAGAGGGAGACAGGTGGAGCCAGCAAGGCAGGCGTGGGGAAAGAGAGAGACAGCGCTATTGCTCAAACTTGAGGAGTGAGGGCCTGCACTCTGGTCAACCAAACGAAGTCATCTTTTGCACCGTGCACCGCGCAATGCACTGGTGCATGCACCCGGAGAGGCCCTGTTCTAGGCGTTTGACACAGTTATAAAAGAGTTGCAAAGTACAGATTTTTTTTTTGTATCATGATATCAGATCGATTATGTGGCACAGAGCAGTTAGAAAGAACTCCCCTACCATAAAAAAATCTTGCACTTCTAGTTTTCTGGAATTGGTTCAGATTTGTACATGTAGTACGGGGTTATATATTCTACGTTACTTGTAAGCTTCTGGTGATCAATAAATGAAACTAGATTGTAACGAGGTATATATCTGACTGAGGATGGTGCAGCCTGTTTTCATGTGATCAATATTGTATTTGACGTCCGGCTCCATGAATAAATGGTTATCATGCTGACCTTTGGCCCAGAGGGTTCCGGGTTCGATTCCTGGCAGGGTCTGGGATTTTAACCTTAATTGATTAATTCCGATGGCTGGGAACCGGGGTATGTGTGGTCTTAAGCATCAGAAATCATCGTTAATCATCCTTTGGCCCGATTCTCACAGGCACGCAGGTCGCCTATTCGGTGTCTACTCGAACGACCCGCACCAGGCCTTTCCGGAGGCCATACACTATTATTATTATTATTATTATTATTATTATTATTATTATTATTATTATTATTATTATTATCATTATTATTATTATTATTATTTTGCTAGTGGCTTTACGTCACACCGACACAGATAGATCTTACGGTGACGATGGGATATGAAAGGCCTAGGTGTTGGAAGGAAGCGACCGTGGCCTAAATTAAGGTACAGCCCCAGCATGTGCCTGGTTTGAAAATGGGAAACCACGGAAAACCATCTTTATGGCTGCCGACAGTGGGTTTCGAACCCACTCTCTCCCGGATTCAAGCTCACAGCCGCGGCACTAACCTCACGGCCAACTCGCCCGGTCGCTATTATTATTATTATTATTATTATTATTATTATTATTATTATTATTATTATTATTATTATTGACGACATTTTGAGCATTTATGTGCATTTATGAATGAGATTTTCGTTCATTACATAGCCTACTTCTGATATTTTGGGTGCACACTGTCCAGCCCTATATTCTACTGTAAGTGTAAATGCTTCAGTTTCACTGAACACATTCTTTCAGCTCGGCCACTTGTTTGACGCTTCTCTGTGTAGGCCTACAATGCAATTTATCAAGCTCACACCGAAGCACCGGCACGCTCAGGACTCGAACCCGAGGTTCTCC
The DNA here is from genome assembly GCF_040414725.1 of Anabrus simplex. Taxonomy (NCBI): domain Eukaryota; kingdom Metazoa; phylum Arthropoda; class Insecta; order Orthoptera; family Tettigoniidae; genus Anabrus; species Anabrus simplex. Next base: position 107,156,367 of record NC_090271.1, on the reverse strand, counting down.
AATCGAAGACTGTTACCCTGATCATTCAGTCAAAACGCCAGACGATTATCAGGAATTGTAACTGGTCATGGTTTGCTAGCATCCACTCAGTTCAAATATACTTTCATTCTAAGTTTCTCAACATTACTAGATAACAATCCATACGGACAAAACACGCAACGTGATAATGAAGGTGGTTATAGAAGAAACAAAGTCACTCATGGTTGTTTACCAGTCATGAAATAGTGTTAGCAGCTAGCATAGAGTGATGCAATTCTAAATAAGGTTACGGAGGCGTGTTGGAGTTTTACATGCGATATACTTATCCAAAATTCAAGTAAATTTCTACTTATCTTTCCTGGAGACGTCAGCAAATTTAAAAGTTGCAAAACATGGTCTATTTGCGTCACAGGCTTTGCCTATAGAATGAGTTACATTTGAGCAAGACAATAATAGCGTGTTTTACATGCGCTGGGCAAAAGTAACGTTGTCGAGAGATAAAGACCAATTTGAGGCCATCTATCTAGAAGGCTAAACAGGCAAGCAAGCAAGCAGGTAATTCTGTAAAATATAATTGTTCCAAGGTGCCTGGGTTCGAATCCCACTATCGGCAGCCCTGAAGGTTATTTTCCGTGATTTCCTCATTTTCACACCAGGCAAATGCTGGGGCTGTATCTTACTTAAGGCCACGATCACTTCCTTCCCACTCCTAGCCCTTTCCTATTCCACCGTCACCTGCGTCGGTGCGACGTACATCAGACTGTAAAAAAAAATTGTTGATCTTGGTGATCTACAGTAGCTGTCGGCGTTAAAAGACTCTGTGCTCAATTTTTGCCAGATGAGCATCTGTAATAACAGCTGCGTCTATGGGAACATTCCCCAACAGACATGTCAGTATATTGATTTGTAAATTGCCGGGCTGAGCGGCTCAGACGGTTGAGGCGTTCGCCTTCTGACCCCAACTTGGCAAGTTCGATTCTGGCTCAGTTCAGTGGTATTTGAAGAGGCACAAATACGTTAGTTTAGTGGGACGTAAAACAAATAACATTATTAATACGTTAGCCTCGTGTCGGCAAATTTACTGGCACGTAAAAGAACTCCTGGTTAACAAAATTCCGACACCTCGGCGTTTCCGAAAACCGTAAAAGTTGTTAGTGTGGCGTCGGCACTAAAGCAAATAATATTATTATGATTTTTTAATTTAATTCTGTAGGTTAGTAACAACACATATTTAAGCCACAGCTCGTAGTAACTTCATGCTACTGTCTTATCAGTACCCTAACACGTTGCTGCTAGAAACTGAAGAATTAGGCGCTATAGCGCTAGTAGTGATCATACTAGCTGCAACAATGTATCGTGGATATGAGGCAGCCGCCACACGGAACCTACTGGATCCTTTCGAATTTCTTGAACATAATTATTTCGGAAAAACGGCGAATTTATGAAGAAAAAACCTAATGTTCTCCCGAGGACCTTCAGACTGTACCCTTTCAAATGAGGGAGAATTCATTGAAATCAATTGTCACTTTCTCACTATTTTCATTACCGGAAATCAGCGTATCTTGTTATTTACTACGTAGCTACAACAGCCGTTCTCTGTACAGATTTTTGAGCAAGGATTAAAGTGATTAAATTAAGGTGGCCCGCAAGTAGTGTCATACAACACGTTCTGCTACTAGGCAGATAACGTATTAGGTTGCGTGGTCTCGGAGGTTGGTGATAAGGGCCAGAAGAAAACCTCATAGGCAGAGATAGAAAGATGCGTACAGGTAAAACCTGGCTAGTTCTACATAGCACAAGGCTGTACATGTCCAGAGGTAGTGTTAGTAGGGAATATGTCTTATTCAAAGCATAACCATTTTCCTGGCGTTTTTCAGTTATTGACGGGATCAGTCTATCTTGTCACTGCCGGATTCGTATTCGTGTTTGGATCCACTAGCGTCCGGGCTTTGGAGTTACAGGATGGCCACACGGTCCAGCAACCAGTGGTTCCTGGTGCCAAGTGTACGTTTGCGGAGAATGGGGGATTAAAGAGTCAAGGCTCACGTGCTGTTATGGATTATCTTTCTCCATCTATCGATGTACCGTTCTTGCAGTAGTGGCACATACATGTCGCTGTGACTATAACTAACTAAATCATAAAAGCATCTCTACACATATATGACCAAATACATAAGTATTATTTATTTATTTTACGTGTCCAGGATATCAATTTTACATAGTTATAGAAATCTGTAAGTATAAAAACTACATGACTAAATGGAATGTGAGGATCAAAATTCAGCAACCTTGATGACCTTATCATTAGCAGAAATTAAATCGTTCATGCTGGAACTTTCAGGCAGGATTCTGCAGATCAACAGATGTTGTGGATCCTGTAAATCACTACACTCGCAACACTCGTCTTCAGTGATGCATCCCAATTTCTTCAGATTCACCTTGCACTGTGACACTCCGGTTCTCAGCCTATTTAACGTCTTCCATGCAAATGATAGCCCGCCGCAGGTATCTCCTTAAAATTCTCCCAATGCTCTTCAGGTACCAAATCTCGCCACAGTTAGAGTCGACGTTTACCAGGTGATGATATAATTGCCACCGTTGACTGCAGGAAGGTCTTTCTTGACCTCAGCCTTGGAAGTTGTTGATTGTGTCTGCACAGGGAATGTCTCGGATCAGATTCCTGCTTCTTCTTCTCCATTTCCGCAGCTGTTCTTCTTCGAATATCTGGTGGTGCTATTTCTTTTATTGGATATGTTTTACGGAGAGTAGTTGGCCTCATACATCCTGTCAAGATGCGTCCAGTCTCATACAGAGCTACATCAATCTGTCTAATATGTGCGCGGAGTTTCGCCAAACTGGTGCCGAGTATTCTGCTGCTGAGAAACCCAATGCCAAGGCAGATGTACAGAGTATATCTGGCTCTGCACCCCAGGTGTTGCCAGTTAGTTTACGAATGATGTTATTTCAAGCAGATAAAAGTGTAGGAACGTATTAAATAAATCAACAGTAGATCTCTTGCGGAGTGCGGGATGTGTCTTCCGCTCTCATGTCTCTGAAATAAACAAACAAACAAGAAAACAATTAAGTACAGGGTTGGTTTTTATTTTGCGCTCTTATATAGGCCCCCAGACGATTCCAGCAGCTCCCACTTTCGCAGTATTCTGGGCGTCCGGTGTGTCCGGTGTATTGGTAATCAGCTCCCATCTTCTTCGAAGAGCTTTTCTTATCGCGAGCTTCAACAATTCGGCAGTGTTATTGCTTTGCTCGCTGCTGCCACCCCCCTCCCCCATCCCCAACTCCCACCCTCCCCTTTCACACACGCACATTGTCATTGCTGCATCGACATTATCGCCCTCACTCGCATTATTGCGTTCCGCCGGCCGCCCCGCACTCGCCCTTCATTGTCACAATATCATTTCCAATCTTTTATTTATATTAGACGTTTTAATTCCATACCATGACGAATTTGACTTCTTCCCGCACTCAAAAGTGTGTGGGAAATGACAATTTATGTTTCAGTGGCTACTTTTCATATACTTTTATTTAAAAAGCTTCTCTGATTGCCTAGAGCCGGTTCGCTTACAAACAGCTTCTCTGATTGGTTCAAACTTCTAAACATCGCTCCATCATTTGTTAACGTAGTGTTGTATCGATTGTGTCGATCACGACCGGCTCCATCATGCATGATTTGGGTGCTGACGTGTCAAAAATAAGTAAATTCTACTCGTTTCGAAATTCCACTCGAACCGCACTTTCCAAGTCTGTTGCATAAAATAACTATTACCAGATGAGGAATAATAACGACGTTAAACACGACTTTTTAATTGTTCACACTTTTCCGGAATATTAGTTCTATCTAAAACGTGTAGCTTACATCTCATAAATCTTTTATATGTGATACATGTTACTAGAACACTATCTTTTTTAAATTCGAATTTGCCACACTAGGGACCGCATAGAACTGAATCTTTTCATCTCTTCATTTCTGATCTTTCTCTCTCCTTGGATATTATGGTTTGTGGTTCTCTTCAAATGTCTTGATGTTTTGAATTCGACTTCTCAACTCCCTTATGTTTCTGATCATATCTGCCCTAAGTCTGACTTCTCCTGTCCCCCTTGTTACCTGTTCCACCCACATTGTTGCAGCCTACACTCCAGCGATTTACTTAACCGTCAATCGATTCTCGTCCATTCTTGTTGTATGTCCGGCGCTCCCTTCTCGCTCCGCCAGCCAGCTACACGCGCGCCAAGTGTCATTCTTCTAGCCTCGACGCGCAGCCCTCAGTGCGCGTGCCTGAACAGTCGTGTGTGTACTATAAAGAGGAACCCCCAGCCTGTCCAGATGCCCACTTGCCCCGGTGTCCAGCTCCAGAATACACCCTACGTCGAGCACGGAGGCTACTCCTCTTGAAAATGTGCTTCGACCAGGTGGACTGAATTTCTGGCAGTACGAGGTCTCACCTCTGGTCACCGCTCCTCTTCCGCTGCCCATATCCAGTCATACTATTACATACCGTTATATTTCCCTAATTAATGCAAGCTCCCTTGGTTTCGCCAAGTAAGAATTTTTCCAACATTGAACTTGCCTTTATGAACTCAACAAGGAAGGACTTTCCAAAACATTTATGTCAGTACTTCGGATAGTTTTCGACTATCGACTTTCTTATCACAAGGACTATCTTTTCGAGATAGAAGTGGATGTAAATACTGTAAACTTGTATATAGTGTACAAAAGATAGACTCTTTCTCAAGATTCCTAATTCATTTGCTTCAAGTTAAATTTCATTTTATTTGTGTAAATAGTGTATTTTGCATTTGAAGCGAATAATAAAGTTGTGTTTTGTAAATCTCAACCTTGGTTACAACAATTCTCATCAGATATCCATAGAATTTCAACCTTTATTTCCGCATTGAGACAGTATCCTTTCGTTGTCTGTGAAAGTCATCGTTCTTTCTTTTCTAGCATATCCCTTAAGTATCTCTCAGTGGTCCTAAAATGTTTACTAAAACTATAATACTGGAGATTTCCACGAATTTAGGTTTTTATCAAGTCCAATAACGGCAAGCATCACTTACGTCAGGGAGTCTCAAACGCCCAAAATCTCACGCGTGCAAACGAGTCGCAGAGATTCTGCGCACCGTACATCGGCCCGACTGGGCTCGACTCGGACCAGCGTTTTGTCTCGGGGCAATTCGGCTAAGCTCGGCTAAGCTCGGCTCAACTCTGCTATGATGGTGGAGTGCTGCACAGCAAGATAGGCGGAGCGAGCGAGACAGGCGTACGGAAAGAGAGAGACAGCGCTATTGCTCAAAATGGAGGAGTGGGGAATCTGCACTCTGGTCAGCCTAGCGAAGTCGTTTTTTGCACCTTGCACCGTGCAATGCATCGGTGCATGCGCCCTAAGAGGCTCCGACTTACGTGAAAGTATTTTTCAATCGTCATGGTAACGAACTAATTAGCATCGGTAGAGTCGGCGGCGGTCGTGATTACTTTTAGAGGTGCTCAACCACGTAGCATATAGTCTATATTGATCAGGAGATAAAAGATGAATATCAAAATACGATAAAAAGACCGTGAAGGAACGATCCTTGAAGAAAAAAGTGGTGTCAAATATCTTTTTTGGAAGATCAAGTGATCATAATAACAATAATAATAATAAATCTAATACTAATATGTGTTTGCCATGAGACACACAATAATTCACAAGTGATTTACATGCATTTGTAATAAATTTCAAGCCATAATTGTTTTGAAATTTCAAGTGATGTGACGTCTGTACAGATGGTTTCTGATGGTTGCTACTGAAAATTGTATAATAGTTGTTACAATCTGATCTTGAAGCTGTTTTCCCAATTTGTATGTTTCCCTCCACGTTACAAATCCTTTGGGAATCGTTCCTCTGACTCCCTTTATGGTGATAAATGAAATGCAAATTGATTAATATATTTGTATCTAACGAATCGTTTTCGAGAGACAGAATTTGGATTCGACAAGTGTAGAATTCAGTGAATCATAAGGGGGAACTGACTCAGGGCCTATGAAACCACCATGAATGAAATAATCATTTCTCTGGAATATGATGAGATGAGACCTCTTTGATAAAAAGGGCTTCTATATGTCAGTCATGGCCATCCATCAACACTTCACATCACAGCCTGCACGGTTGCTATGTTACATCACGTCACAAATTCTGAGTTGCTAATTTCATGGCGCAAATTTTCAGATAACTCCCAGCTAAAAGACAAACCGTACTTATGTCAAACAGAGTGGGCGGTTGAAATCCTTAGCCTCAAATGCTCCAGTATTGTTGAGCCAGGAGAAAACAAATATATGATGTCATTCAATGTTCTAAACCCCAAAAACTTATCAACAGTAGCAAAGCACTGATTAACTATTATTGATGTTTTACACTCAGGTGTCTTCTCCCTCTTCTACTGTCCCCCATCTCTGGTATTACTGTGTAATTACAAGAAGTGACCCTGAATGTCTTCTCATGATACGATTTAACACTCACTGCCATGGAGGTGGGCGCTGACCCTCTATAGACTGAGCTGAAGACGTGAAGCCATGCTGAATGATTTCTGGACCTTATGACCCCAAGTCTCGTCCTGTTAGTAATTACACAATAGAACATAATTTAAAGCACACGGCCAGTTTATGAACGGTGTAAAACGGTCGACGGTAATTTAGCAAAGCGCGTGGGTTGAACCTGACAGAAGTTGACCATGATACAGGCAAGTCCTACTTTATACAATAATTATTATTCGCTAGCCAAGACCACTTCTCCCTAATCTAATGAACTTTTTTTTTTTTTTTTTTTTTTTTTGCTAGGGGCTTTACGTCGCGCCGACACAGATAGGTCTTATGGCGACGATGGGATGAGAAAGGCCTAGGAGTTGGAAGGAAGCGGCCGTGGCCTTAATTAAGGTACAGCCCCAGCATTTGCCTGGTGTGAAAATGGGAAACCACGGAAAACCATTTTCAGGGCTGCCGATAGTGGGATTCGAACCTACTATCTCCCGGATGCAAGCTCACAGCCGCGCGCCTCTACGCGCACGGCCAACTCGCCCGGTAATCTAATCTAATGAACATTAACGAATGCCCTTCTCATATGCAAAATCGTTATTCATTACATGGTTCAGATCAGATCCACCCTTGGCAAGATGTTTACATTGTACTATACCTTTTGCTGGTAATTTACCTGCCAGTTAACCGGAGGGCCCGGGTTCGATTCCCGGCCAGGACAAGGATCTGAGGGCTGGTTCGAGGTCCACTCAGCCTATGTTGTTACAATTGACGAGTCAGCTGACATTGAGATGGTGGCCCCGATCGGGAATGCCAAGAATAACGGCCGAAAGTATTCGTCGTGCCGACCACACGACACCTTGTAATCTGCAGGTCTTCGTGCTGAGCAGCGGTCGCTTGGTAGGCCATGGCCCTTCGGGGCCGGTGCACCATGGGGTTTGGTTTGGTACCTTTCGCTATGAAATGGAGCAATTTCCTTTCCTTCTTGGATCTCAGCCTTGATGGGCCTTGGCTTACCAAGCAACCGCTGCTCGTCTCGAAACCTTGCAGACACTGCCATGCCATGTAAATATTGTCAATGGTTTTTTAATTATGATGAAAATAATGTGTCAAATGAAAGTTAAAGGAAATTAATAACAAATATATGACGGAGCGGGACGAAGCAAGTGATAAACATGGATATATACGAAAAATCTTTTGATATAATGGCTGTTTATTGACGTGTTAACGTCATTTAAAACATACACTTATAGGCCTTCACATGGGAAACATGGGTTATTTCAATCACTTAATGCTTTCTTCATTTACATCCGATCCCAACTAAACAAACAGTGTTATAAACAACAATAAGGCCGCAATTTTAGAAAATACAATATTTTTCATCTGAATGTTAGAAAATGTGACAATATCACAAATGTAAACTACGAAAAGTATTAGGACGAATTGAGCACTAAGAAAATGCTGGCCGAATCCGATGCAGAGCTCATGCGCGAGCAATATCGAAGCCGGAAGAATAAACAATTGAGGTCTATAGCTCTAACGTTTCTCAAGTTCTGACAAAACGTTACCACGTGCATTTCAGTCTGTGATCGTTATTTTCACCTAATTGATTGATTGATTGATTGATTGATTGATTGATTGATTGATTGATTGATTGATTGATTGATTGATTGATTGATTGATTGATTGATTGATTGATTGATTGATTGATTGATTGATTGATTGATTGATTGATTGATTGATTGATTGATTGATTGATTGATTGATTGATTGATTGATTGATTGATTGATTGATTGATTGATTGATTGATTGATTCCCGGCCTAAAACTGTGCAATTCTTTACAAAGTGACGATGCCAGGCAATTGGTGAAGGGCAAGGAAGAAAAAGAAGAAGAAAAATCTTTGATATCCGGTAAATACGTCATTTAAAAGTAATCTGTGCAAGTTAAATTTCAAACAAAATGTGTAACATATAGGGCAACCTTTTTTTTTTTTTCATAATTTGCTTTACGTCGCTCCGGCACAGATAGGTCTTATGGCGACGATGCGATAAGAAATGCCTAGGAATGGGAATGTAGCGGCCGTAGCCCGGCCTTAATTAAGGTACAGCCCCAGCATTTGCCTGGCGTGAAAATAGGAAACCACGGAAAACCATCTTCAGTGCTGCCAACAGTGGGGTTTGAACATACTATCGCCCGGATGCATGCTCACATCTGCGCGCCCTTAACCGCACGGCCAACTCACCCGCCTACCGCAATTCTAGGAAATACCCCAATCACAGAGGTCGTAGTGTTAAAGCCCAAATTAATTTTACTGAATTTTTATAATTTTAGAGAAGTATCATTAAGGCTACAATTAGGAAAGCATAAACAATCTTCTTAAAATAATGTAATTTCACGTGAAATGTGAATTTTTGAAGCTGGACCTTAACGGTAAGGACATATATTCTACTAAGTTTAGAGAAGTGTAGACTATGAATTTCTACCAGTATTATTATTATTTGTTAGGACGTAATTTTTTAAGAAACTATTTACAGGCCTATGTTTCAATTAAAACGGAAATTATCAAGTAGGCCTAGACCAACTCAAAATGGATTTGCCCCGTTAGGATTTTCAAAGATTTAGAAGAATGTTATAAAGAAAGAAGAGGCTGAAATAGTATGCAAACAGGTCAGAAGTGATCCAACGACGTGGATGTTTAAACCTTGTGTTTGGCTTCTTGGTTCTTATGACCTATGTAGCACGTATAAGAAATGCCCTCCTATTGGCTGCTCGTTAGCGATCACAGCTAAGCCAGAAGGTAGACTGCAGTTTGTGGGCTGGTAGCAGCCATATTTGACCAACAGGAGATTTTATGTCTCCTGTGAAGGGGAGAAATCCACATCTCGGGCCCTCAAAGCCGGTGTCCCACAGGGTGGATTCTTTCCCCCACCCTATACGGCCTGTATGTGGATGATCTTCTAACCCGTCAAGGAGTGGAGGTTCAAGAGTACGCAGATTACATTGCCATTTATGCCTCTAAGAGGAGGAATGCCTATTCCACCTCCGCGCAGCAACAAGGGATTTCGTCATACTGGGAATGGTTGTGTCCGAAACAAGGTAAAAATAAACCCTACCAAAACACAGGCTATTTTATTCACCAAGCACCAGCCTAAATTTGGTCATCTTACCATTAACAATGTTCCACAGTCTTGCTCTGAACAAATTAACTATCACGGCTTAATAATGGACCATGGTTTGTCCTGGAGCATGGATATAGAACAGGCTTTACAGAGTGCCACGGCACGGGTGAAAACCTTGAGAACTCGGCTATACATTATCTCTCTTCAAATATTACGAGAAACATTTATTTAGCATGTGTCAGACCCATCCTGCTGTAAGGATGTGAGGCCAGAGGCTATATTCCTAAAATTCCGCTTTCTAAATTACAAATTTTTCAAAATAAAACATTATGCATGATGACAAGAGCCACTTTACTGGAATCTAATACGAACCGATCTTCGTACTCCGCTTATTAGATCTTAGATAAGCAAAAAATATAAAGATGGCCAAATCTAGAAATCCTCCTTAGCCAGTCTACCGACCCAGGTATTCTACACTTAAAACGGGTCGTAAAGACCAAGAAGCCGAATACTCGTTTCAAACACCGCGGCCCTTGGCTAACTTACGACCTGTTTTAACTTGTACCTCCCCAATCTTTCGGCCTATTCCAAATTTGAAAAATACAATTCATTAATTATCATCAAAATGAAATCCCTGAAAAGGCTCTTTTCTTGAGAAGGTTAGCTTCCCCCCTCTCCTCTCTTCATTCGCAAAATTCAATAATACTATTTGAATTTCAACATTATTAGCGATGAGGGGTTTTCTTCTCAGACATGGGGAAAAATACCGCCTCGATGTCAGATCGTTTTATCCCCCACCAGTGTAATACAATGGAAATTTTCCGACTCATGTATTTCTCGGCAAGGGTTTTGGGAGGAGTGATATCTTGCTTTTTGGAGAGTATTTAATTCTGTTGTGCTGCTTAAGATGTTTGCCGCATCATGTTTCACTGTTTTATCACCAGCAACTGACTTCGGGGATTCTTTTTCAGCAGCGTTGTCAGACCCTAAAACGCTTAACACATTGTCGATGGCTTCAATGTTAACCGCATAGTATGCTACTGCTTCTAACCACATTCCCCATCGAGTAATGATTGGTTTGCATGGCAGTGGCATATCAGGGTACATGTCTCTCAGAATCTGACTCCTGCTAGGAGCATATGAAACACTTTCTTCATTGAATATACTAAGAGGTCCACTGCAGGGTAGCTATCTCGCATACGTTTTGAACGACAATGAAAGGCATGGTCTGTGCAAGTAAAGTGAATCATACATGGTGACCCGGTAGAAATGGCTAATATTCTGGGATGTGATAGTACTGGTAATTGTGATTAAGAAAGTTCATATGAACTTGGCGTCAATATGAGACGGTTGCTTTTTTTTTACAATTTGATTTACGTCGCACCGACACAGTAAGGTCTTATGGCGCCGATGGGATGTGAAAGAGCTAGGAATGGCGAGGAAGCGACCGTGGCCTTAATTAAGGCACAGCCCCAGTATTTGCCTCGTGTGAAAATGGAAAACTACGAGAAGCCACCTTCACGGTTGCCGACAGTGGGGTTCGAGCCCACTATCTCCCAAATGCAAGCTGATAGCTGCGTGACCCAAACCGCACAGCTTCTTGCTCGGTGTGATTATTATTTGAATTATTTTTATGTTTCTCTTTCTTTCCATAGCTGTAATAACAACATTAAAATTCACAAACTTTTCTTTTCCATGTCGTATCATTTTGTGGTCCAGTTACAATGATTTCACAATAAGTTCTCAAAGATCTCAACATTGACCTCAATGCATTTGCCAACTCACTGAAGAATATGACGTGTTGCCCGTCGAAGATCATCATGACGTTCCCGTACGCTAGTAAAATCATCCATTATGGGAGCGAGCATTTCGTCTCGTGTATTAACTTTCCTTCTGTAGACTTCACTATTCACCCAACTCCATAAACAATAATCTAAGGGTTTGAGGTCGGGAGACCTGGGTGGCCAGGGAATGGTACTACCACGACCAATCCACTGATAAGGAAATGTGGTATTGATATGCTCCATTACCTGGTCTGGTAATGAGGAGGGGCTCCGTCAAGCTCAAAGTACAAAACAAGACGTGTGGCCAAAGGAACATCCTCGAGTAATTCAGGTAATGTACGTTGTAAAAATTGCAGGTGCCTTTTCCCATTCATACGATCGTCAAAACAATTGTGGGGGGGGTGGGGGGATACTTGCCGGTCATCCAGTATTCCACACCACACATTAATTGAGCAACGTACTTGAACATCGACAGTACCAAGTGGAATCTGGTATCTGGGGCTCCATATATGTCTTTCAATGCTTCACCTGCTTTGACCACATAAGAAGCTGCATAATTCAGAAACGTGAGCACATTTTCATATCTTATACTATTTGGACATAAGACTGCCATGGCATCATTGAACACTTTGGCTATTTCTCTTGTTGTTACACGTATACAAGTCCTCACATGCTAACAGAACTGGTTTACAAGGTTCACCATTCATTAAACCGATGACAATGTTCCTAATTATTCTCATTGCGCTGTCTGTCATCTCATCAAGTAATTTTAATGGCGTGTGGCCTCCGGAGAGGCCTGGTGCAGGTCTTTTGATTTGATTCCCGCAGGCGACCTGCGCATCGTGATGGGGATGAAAAGATGATGAAGACGGCATATACAACTAGGCCCCATGCCAGGGTAATTAACCAATTATGGTTAAAATTCCCGTTCCTGCCGGGAATCAAACCCGGGACCCCTGTGACCAAAGGCCAGAGCGCTAACCATTTAGCCATGGAGCCGGACATCCACATTGGCGTGTTTTACATAGATTTCCTTATTTCTCCCAGCGTTTCTCCATAAATCAATGGTGCACAGTTCTTCCTTAATGATGACTGATCTGATATACTCTACACTGTGTATTTTTCCAAGAATTCCTTGCAGCACAAGTTGTTTAGCTTCTAGAGTGATGAATCTGCTACGATAAGTGTTCGACGGAAGTCCTTAATAAATTCACTTCGTTCGGAAGTTCACTTAAATACTTAAATCTAAAATCTAAAATCTACTTAAATACAATCGTAATTTTACAGCTGAGGACTTGCGATTTGGTGACATTTTAACTATTTATTACACTAAATAGACAACTATATAAAACACCCTGAAGATACACTCAAAGTTCATACAGGACTGTTGATGGTTCGAGAAGTACCGAACTGAACAGATGGTGCTAATGCTCTGCTAATTTCTCGGATCAGACCTGTTATGTCAGATATAATGAATTCTACTGTCACAGGGGTTGACTGACAAGGCCAAAGCCGAGAACCAGCAATAAACAAAAGAATGTGCGAACCACACAACTTGTTTTCGACATTCCACAGAAATTCAAATTTTGATAAAAAGCTAAGCGATTTAAACGATTATCTGAAAAAAAAAGAAATTTGAAACAGTAAAATGTGAAACCTGCTTAAAATAAAACGTTCAGTTACGTAAGGATTTTAATAATTTTAATATTTTAAAAGAAAATGTTCAAAATTTCCCGCCTTTTTAACAATATATCACGGATTCCGTCATAACCCTCTCACTGATTCACGGATAATTATGGATTTTTCAGTTTCCTCCCATAGTGTTGTACTACAATCTGTACCTCGTTCAGATCAATAGGATTTAAGTTAGATTTTATATAACATTTTTATTTTAAAAACTATAAATATATTCTGGTGCTCGAAATAAAAACGTGACAAAAATCCTAATCACAGTCTATGTTAATGATTGAGGTTCATTTTGTAGCTGGAGTTTTGATACACACTTTAAAAGAGGAAAAATACGAAAATTCTTATAAACTTGGAATTTATAAGGGAAACAGTGATATATTGTTAAAAAGGCGGGAAATTTTGAACATTTTCTTTTAAAATATTAAAATTATTAAAATTCTGACATTATTAAAGTTGCTTCTGGTTGCCAGGAAGCACGCCAATACTGGGATATGTGCAGCAATTGTCAACAACAATTCTAGCATATTTAACAATCGAATGAATATTAACCTATTTTTTTCCTTTGTTAGGCTGGGTCTCCCCCCTCAAACTACTCCAAATATCCTAATTCGTTAACATAAAACGAAATGTTAACTTTAATTAATATAAAAACAAAGGTGTATTTACATAGAATTCCTCGCCTTGTTTTATGTTTTGGTTTACGTACTGTAATATTATTTTAATTTTTCTCTTATTGCTTAACTTTATGAAAAGCTTTTAGAAGATATCTGACACTAAACATCGATTACCACGGTTAGCATGGCAATCTTAACTCATTATATCCTCAACAACGAACATACCGGTAAAACTTCAACATCTTTATGTCTAATTTAGATTGTATTTAAGACCAGCTAATTGTGCATCGAATTGATTTCAAAACCCTGTACACAAGGTGCGAGCCCCAAATGAACTGTGCTATCTCGCCGAAGTTGCGGAACACCAAAAAGAGAGACGTAGTGTTTCATGAGAAACGTCACACTGCCGTAATAGAAATCAATTGACACGTCATTTCGGCATTCATCATGCAACCAAGTACAGCAGTAACTATAGTACTGATAGGTTGGTAGTTAATTACGTAATTATGACTAAATGTATCTCCGAACACGAAGCCTGGTAGCAAATTAGATTCGATTCACATCAGCTTATAGAGCATGTTGTAATTGTTATTTATATTGTGATAATAAATGGATTTACTCAAAGCGGAGTGACCATATTCATGACACACAAATCAGGACAACATAATCGAGGTCTCGTGACTCATTTAGTCTACAGTAGTATTTACTTTCCGCTCTTCGTTCACTACAAAGAGGAAAGGAATATAAACTCAACAAAAAATAATATCCACTACAAATTTGTGTGCGTAATACAGTAAGTGTGAGTGCATGCACTGTGCACGGTGCAAAAGACGACTTCGCTTGGTTGACTAAAGTGCAGACCCCCACTCCTCGATTTGGAGCAATAGCGCTGTCTCTCTCTTTCCCCACGCCTGTCTCGCTCGCTCCCTCTGTCTCCCTCTTCCTCACTTGCTTCGTAGCGCTCCAAATCCGAGCCGAGTTGAGCCGAGCTTAGCCGAGTAGCCCAGAGACGAAGCGTTGATCCGAGCCGAGCCGAATGGGACCGATGCACTGTGCACAGGAACTCTGCGCCTCAATTTGCACGCGTGAGATTTTGGGCGTTTGAGAGGCCCTGTTTTAGACGGTTTACTTAGCGGTCTCCTGGTGCAGAGGACAAAATCAATCAACTTCACAGGGTAATTACACCCTAATTACACGAAGATTTAAAGAAAGAAGCTTTACCTCGTTATACGTTCTGCAAATCAGACTTAGGCTGGTTTAGACTTTGGGGGAAGAAATATCAAATTGATATCGGCAACGAGGAGAAAGCAGCATTTGATTGGACGATGTGGTGAACTACTGGGCCCAAACATTTTGAAAAACGTCAACGAAAAGAGGTCATAGAAACAAACAAGGGAAACAGAGGAAGAACGATCAAGAGGCTTTACAACAACAATCAGTTTTGTTAGATTTGATGAGTCAGCACTACGTAATACTTGGGAGTTCAAGAACATAATGTCAGAGGTAAGGAAGAGGAACCACAGCGAAATGATGAAGTTCTTAGGGAACAGAAAAGGACTAACTAGTAATCCAACTGTTTACTGTAGTCCAAAGTAGACCAAATTCGAAGAAAGAAGAAGAAGAACGTAAAACGGTGATAAAGGTGCGAGTTCAAGCCAAGAATCGGTATTACTACATCCTCAACTAACTTTTCAAGTTACGCAGTCCATCAATAAGCTCAAACTCAACTTATTATTGTATGTTGCGTTGTAAAAGCCGTACGCCATTTCATTTTTAAGTAAGTCCAAAAACAGCCAAAATGAGTTACGATCATCAGAAAAACCGTTGCTTCAATATCTTTCTCCTGTGTACAAATCGTAACTCCAGCGCCCCAAACTCAGCAACAATGGTACATTTTAAGAATATCGTAAGCCATGTCAGCAACGCATTCACCAATGAAAAGAATCGCAACTCATATTACGATGTTTCTCCTGGGAGAATAATAGCACAATTAAAATCATTGCTGCAGTTACGATGTGTTTGTACATGGAAAAGTTTACTGTCTGCATGTCGCACACCCAGTAAAACACTGTCGTAAGTTCAATGTGCGAAGTATACGATGTACATCGAGGTTTATCGTTCTTCCTGCCGTCTAGGTCCGTCACTAGGCATGTGCCCATTGTAATAACCAGGGCACGGATGTTTGTGCAGTAATAGGTTAGAATGCAAACTTCCTGAAGCGAGTAACAAGTATAGTCTACCTTCACAACGACTGTGCTACGGGGTTTGCATAAACAATAGGGGTACGGCCCATCAAAACCCCTATAATTTATGTTACTCTTGCTACATTATGGAAGAGCGGGTGGCCGACACTTCCTACTAACCAAATTAGTTTGCAATCTAAGCGGTTACTGCATAAAAATCCGGGCCCTAGTAATAACAGTGTAACCGGTGGCTTCGCTGAGAACGAGTTCCGCGTTCGCCATTTATGTCTTTCTGGTATCTACAAAATGCTTAAGTAATTATGCACTCGAGTCGAACGTTAAAAATCATTGCTATGATTGAAAACCCTACGAACAGCGTTGACCGTAAGTAATTATTTTTCTTTAGTTATCAGTGATAACAATAAAATGAAGGGAACTCCATGGCATGCCCTGATTGACAGAAGAAGAACCAAACTGCGTATGTTCCGGATCAGTGGGTCGCATTCATTAGGATGAGTAAGGTCACCGGCAAAGCCATGAAACCACTCAGGACTTAATATACGTACGACTTAAAGAAAGTAGTGCAGAAGCAAAGTTGGATGAAAAATGAAATGGCGTTTGGCTTTTAGTGCCAGAAGTGTCCGAGGACATGTTCGGCTCGCCAAGTGCAGGTCTTTTGATTTGACTCCCGTAGGCGACCTGCGCGTCGTGATGAGGATGAAATGATGATGAAGATGACACATACACCCAGCCTCCGTGGCAGTGAAATTAACGAATGATGCTTAAAATTTCCGACCCTGCCGGGAATCGAACCCGGGATCCCTGTGACCAAAGACCAGCACGCTAACCATATAGCCATGGAGTCGGACGCAAAACTGGATGCACGATACCAATAAAAATAAGGTGATCTGGAGTAAAGTACGGGAAATTTCCGTCTTAGAAGGTCGACCATATGAAGTGTACTTCAAGTGCATTTACGAAGAAGTAAAGTGTATTTTTGACCAGAAGAGACCTACTGTAGAGGAAGGCAGCCATCATCCTGCGACATTCTTGAACAGGTATATCACGGGTTCCTACCCATTAGCGAGCAGATGTTGAAGGACCTGTTGTCCTTATGCGATAACAAATGCATCCCTACTGAGTATAATCACTTTTATCAAAACTTTGTTTCAAGAAATCTGGTAGACCAAAACACAGTGACAGTGATGTATGAAGTGTTACCGAGCGAGTTGGACGTGTGAGCTTGCATCCGGGAGATGGTGGGCTTGAACCCTACTGTCGGCAGCCCTGAAGATGTTTTTCCGTGGTTTCCCATATTCACACCAGGCAAATACTGGGGCTGTACCTTAATTAAGGCCACGGCCGATTCCTTCCCACTCCTAGCCCTTTCCTGTCCCATCGTCGCCATAACACCTGTCTGTGTCGGTGCGACGTAAAGCGAATCGTAAAGAAAAAAATATGTGCAGTGCTGTTGAATGAGCGTGTTCTTGTGTAAAAGTGGACGTTGACGTCTGGCAGTGTTTTTAACATATGAAAAACAGGAAACCGATATAGCCCTACTTACAACACAAACACTTTGCACATATTTCCAAATAAAAACATCGTAAGTCGGATAAGTCCATTTAGAATATTATTAGGGCCAATTCTTACAGACTATTTAAATACCTTCATTTGTAAATGTTCATCTGTGAAGTCTCAATATGGTAATTTAACTGGATTTACAGTGTTTATTTAAATTTCTTTTGTGTCTCCTGTACATTCGACAGTTTGAAATTACGATGTTAATTTCTGAAGCCGTCGAAAGAATGTAGCTGATTTCACTGAAGACGCCGCACATCGTCTTCTCCCCGTGCTATTGGAAAATGTTGCTCACAGGTACAAGTTCTTCTAAATTAAAAATATAAGTTCATGAGGTGAATTGCTTTGCACATACCAGAGATTTCAAGAAATAGCGTAATTATGCTAGTTGTTTTACGTCGCACCGACACAGATAGGTCTTATGGCGACCATAGGACAGGAAAGGACTAGGAGTGGGAAGGAAGCGGCCGTGGCCTTAATTAACGTACAGCCCCAGCATTTGCCTGGTGTGAAATTGGGAAACCACGGAAAACCATTTTTAGGGCTGCCGACAGTGGGGTTCGAACCTACTATCTCCCGAATACTGGATACTGGCCGCACTTAAGCGACTGCAGCTATCGAGTTCGGTGCGTAATTATGTATATCCTATGGTGCTACTATAAGCGGACGTATGTGTGAACTTCCAAGAAAGTCATGGACGTGTATTCTTATAACGGTGGTATATGTGCATGGCAGCATGGACAACATGAATAACAATGAATTCATATGATGCAATGGGTTCAATTGTAAAAGTTAAGCATCATCTTTTTAACAGAATTTTGGCATCCAGTAAAGTGACCAATTTGAGATGGATGCGTTTTGAAAAGACTTTCAAATCCTTCATTGAATCCAGATTATGAGTTTCATGACGTCAACTTTAAGAAACAAGTGAGAGGCCGACGCTCATCAACATCTCTCACACCTGTACAGATTCCCCTGTCCGGCTCCATGGCTAAATGGTTAGCGTGCTGGCCTTTGGTCACAGGGGTTTCGGGTTCGATTCCCAGCAGAGTCGGGAAATTTAACCTTAATTGGTTAATTGCGCTGGCACGGGGGCTTGGTGTAAGTGTCGTCTTCATAATCATTTCATCCTCATCAGGACGCGCAGGTCGCCTACAGGAGTCAAATAAAAAGACCTGCATCTGGCGAGCCGAACTTGTCCTCGAACACTCCCGGCACTAAAAGCCACACGCCTTTTTTTTTTTTTTTTTTTTTTTTTTTACAGATTCCCCTGGGAATTAAAGATGGAACATGGAATAATACACAAGAACTCCTGTCTCTGATCATGGATTTTACAACAATTTGCTCTATTCGGGAAATAGAGCTGCTACAAAAATCAGAAGGGCGATAAAGTTTGAGCGAGCAAGAAGTACGAGTCTCAGTCAAAATTGGAGACGTCAAAATATAAGATCATGCCGTAAGAACGAGATAGTTCGGAGATGAAAGTGATTGCAGTATGATCCACTCAGGCAGCGAGTGATTGTACGGAGCTGTTCTTTTGTACTATTTCACTTTGCAGTTGTACACCCGTGCCATTAATTTTCTTACTGATAACATGGCACGTGAATGATGGAATTGATTAAGTGACAATTATTGATTCCATATAACGAACATTATAAAGCAGACTCTTGTTGGGAGTACAAGACTTAAGGTGAAAAAATCCTAAAAGTAATAAATCTGTTTTACTTACATGATTCCAAATTTTTAATTCCGTTCACTCACTTTATAGCCTAGCTACGTTTATGTACATGTAACTTGTCAATTGTTTGCTGAGCGCTTCAGTTCACCTTCAAGTGGAGTGGATATGAAAATGAAATGATATATCACAATATGATCATTGGCGGAGTTCATAAAGTGATCAAAATGGGCTTTTAACTTGGAGTACGAGCAGTGAATCAAGAAAAAATTACTGTACTAATCACTGAAGTTCACTCCATCAAAATCAAAAGTGAATTACTTCGGGGGCGTAAACCATTCTTGACTGGTTAGTAATAACTGTTTTTAATGTAATATTTGTTTATTTTTCATGTAATTAGTTCTTTAGTTTCCTTCTTCCGTTATCATATAACTCCTTGTTTTTGTATAATATCTTATAGCGTAAATAAATTATAGTGTAATATCTCGGTGTTGCTCTGATTTATAATTACATTTGGTTACGTTTGCTATGCTACTGTAATCGGATATTACTGCCGGGATATCTTCCAATTTCACTATACAGTACAATGTCAGAAATCCGGCCCTATCGAGACCGAAGGGGCGCTAGAAAACTGGAAAGTCAGATTATGAGGATTTATGCTTCTGTTCCTCACTTCGATTCCGTTTCTTAAAAATATAACACCGTGCTATATTTGTAACATATCTTAATATCTTCTGTCTAAATGGATCAGAAACTCTCGTAAGCGCATCTAGGAGAATCCAGGGAGATCTGGGGAATTGCGTAAGCCAAATAAGTCCGCAGCAGAATATTTAAGGGTTCGTACAAATGAACATCCTTCCGTAATTAGCTGAGATTCGATCCCAAGATTCACAGGTTGGGAGTTGATTGGCTGGAACTATACTAGAAGACATCCAAATCAGGGAGGAGATACGAAGTTTCCAAATCGAAACTTGACCAAGAGGAACAAATCGATGAAAACAACCCAACTTGGAGCAAGGAAAGAAAAAAGGAAAGAAGGAAAGAAAGTCCACAGCAAAGGCTTGAAAACAAAAGGTCCAAAAAAGGAGGCAAACTAACGTCTCTAAGTACTTTGCGTAATCCTAAACGGGTGTATTTTCACGAATAATAATAATAATAATAATAATAATAATAATAATAATAATAATAATAATAAACCTGAAATCGAATCAAAGTATTGCAAATATCACAGCTGCGATAAACATGTGTTGACTTAGGCCCACCACAGATTATAGCCACAGTGTGTCCACTGTGGAGGTTAGAAGGACCTGTCAAGTGCCACCAAAGAATATATACTGTACAGCTGTTTGCTAGGTGAACACGTGGTATGAAGAAGTGTTCAGCTGTGCCATAATAAACTACCTTCTATTTGAGCATAATGTATATTGTTATAATCGAATATATTATGATCTGTTGTAACAGTTTGGAAACTGCAATTAAAATGTATCCTCACTCTACCATGCGAAGAAATAAAGAGGGCCCAGCATCGTGAAGCCATGGAAGTGTTTATACGGTATCAGTGAACGAGCAACTAAGTTGGATTCCCAGTGAGTCCATAGTCGATCAGGTAAATAATATTTCTGAAATATATGTCAGTATTACTTCGTGTAATTATTTTCATTGCTCTTTCCCTTCTCGGCCCCCTTAATGACGTAAATATCAGTGCACGGTGGAAACATGGCGTATAATTTATTTATCTATTTATTTATTTATGACACATGTCTGTAACAGAGCTGCACTCCAATTACAACAGACATTACAAAATATAGTACAATAATATACATTGCAAAACAGAAAAGGATCACGAAAAATTAACAAAATATTTTGAAATATTATAATAAACAAATTTAGAACAAATCACAAAAACAACAATAACAACAACAATAACAACAACAATACGAAATAATCACCTGTACTTGCCGCTACAAATTTTCTTTGAATGTTTTTTCCACTTCCTCACCCCTATTACGTGTGTGTAGTTCCGCTCATTGATAAGAGTTCATTGACATTGTTGTATACCCCTGTTCTAGCCTAGCCCACACTCCTCTGGTTCCAATTAATGTCATCGAACATGTTTCACTTGACTGAAGATCAGGAACAAGATATTCTAGAGTACCAGGAACACTGTTTATGTCCACTAGCCACGATAATTTATTGTGTTCGCTAACCTGATGACATCTCCAGTGGAGAACTAGTCACAGTTTTGCAACCCACTTTATCCCACAGTACAGCTTGTAGCTAGCTTTCTCGAGGTCACTAGAAGTTCATTCCATCATAGTCGATAGAATACCTTTTATTGTAGTCATGATTTAACCTTTAGAGCATTTAAATAAAATACCGACACCATGCAATAGACTCGACGCCATTCTTTACCAACTTCCTGGAATGTTTTTATGGCTGTTTTCACCACATCAAAGCGGTGTGGTGCTCGACATCGTAGCGTCACTTGGATAATGGATCAGATCAGGAAATAAGACATAGGCATCATCATCATTAATACATCACCGCTCTCCAGGAGTTTCCCACTTTGGATCTAGGTATAGTTATGGCGACACTTTATTATTTTTTTTTTTTTTTTGCTAGTTGTTTTACGTCGCACCGACACAGATAGGTCTTACGGCGACGATGGGACAGGAAAGGGCTAGGAGTAGGAAGGAAGCGGCCGTGGCCTTAATTAAGGTACAGCCTGGTGTGAAAATGGCAAACCACGGAAAACCATTTTCTTTTTTTTTTCTATTGGCTTTACGTCGCACCGACACAGATAGGTCTTACGGCAACGATGGGACAGGGAAGGGCTAGGACTGGGAAGGAAGCGGCCGCGGCCTTAATTAAGGTACAGCCCCAGCATTTGCCTGGTGTGAAAATGGGAAACCACGGAAAACCATCTTCATGGCTGCCGACAGTGGGGCTCGAACCCACTATCTCCCGAATACTGGATACTGGCCGCACTTAAGCGACTGCAGCTCTCGAGCTCGGTCGAAAACCATTTTCAGGGCTGCCGACAGTGGGGTTCGAACCTACTGTCTCCCGAATACTGGATACTGGCCGCACTTAAGCGACTGCAGCTATCGAGCTCGGTGGTGACACTTTAGTCAATACCTAAATATCAAACGTTTCTCAGTTAATCAATTCTGGAAAGACTTCGACAAATTATGAGTATCAATATAACATCAAAAACAAGAATTCGTTATTCTATAAAATCTCGCAGTTCCCGTGCCTCCGCCAACTTTCGAGTCAGACATACTTGGGCACTGTTCTTAACAATAGTTAACTGTCAAAAAATAACTATCACCTTATCACGCTCATTGCCAAATTTAATCTCTATCCTCAGTCTTTTCATCAATCAGAGTATCCAAGTCCGTAGTGGGAAACGTTACTTTTTCCAGAACCTGTAATGGTGATGGTTGTGATTACTGTTTTGAGAGGAAGTACAGCAGGGTAATCATCCACTATTAACACTAATCAGAAATAAAAATGGGAAGAGGTCCGGCCCTTCGAAAAATAAAGGTACGGCGAAAGAAAGAGAAGGCCCACGAAGGCATGAAAATGAAAAACTCGCTAGCCCTCGTAAACCTAATACCGTAGGGGTCAGAAAGGAACAAGAGTTGAACAAGGGAGGTCGGATAGAAACTGTACCGGTGGTACACCCACCCCGTGCATTTAAATGAAGCGCCTTTGACAAGGGCATCTAGAACTTGGTCGTCAAACTGTTTGATACAAGAAGTTCGGACATTTTTCGACAGATGTCTCTACTATCAACTTAATAACGCAATCTAGTGCGAGAAAGAATAATTAATTTTTGAAGTATTTTTTTGTGTCAAGGTTTCCTAAACTGAATTGTTTATTGATTGTTTTTGGTATTCTAAAGTTATCAATACTTCTATCTCTTCCCGCCAACTTAATATGTTAACGAATATGAAAATTTGTGCATTTATTTAATTAACCAATTATTTTTTGAATATTTATTTGATTTCCCAATGAAAATTGGGGGTTGGGAAGTCAGGGTTCGACCCAGAGAAATCTGGAACCTTCCTCTTCGCTATAAAAGCTGTGACATGTTGTCTTTGTGATCGCTCCAGTTTAGAGTGTGTACGTAGCGGAGGCAGGGGGAAAGGCTGCCTCGTCCATTTTCGGAAGGCCCATCAGCTCAAGGTAATGGCAGACCGTTTATAAACATGTAATAGTCTCTGAAAATTAGTTCGACGGGAAGGTTCCACATTTTACTAATGTAACTTTTACGTCATCAATGTAAATTTCAAGCCTCAAATGTAAATTCCAAGTAAGTCTGAGGACTCTAGTCTAAACAGGGAATAAAGAGTGATACTCTCTTGTGTTACCATTCAACTTGGTGTCGAGATGACTACGATTTTGTAACCTATAAAATCTCTCTCGTAATTCTGTAACTTAAATATTTTTCTCCATCTATTCACCTCCGTAGTATGGGTTTAACCTCTGTAACGTCGGGATATGAACCCACATAGTGTTTTAAGTATTTTCATGTGAATTTCAAGGAGTGCAAGTATTCGCCTCCTAACTTTTTGATTTTCGGCCAATAATTTTAACCTTTCGTTTTTACCAAAGGCCACGTAGTATGGGTACTTTTTACTCCTCTTAAAGTCAATTTCATTCTTTTGCTTTTAAGGTAAATCAGACTGTTGAGCTTATTAGACACTGTTTACTGTTTGGTTTTGTTAAATGTAGGTAGGTGCATTAATAGGCCTGGAACTTGTAATTTTGGAGAATAGTCTCCTTGGAAGAAATTGTGTATAGTAAAGACGCTCGTCATACTGGTGTAAAAAATTGGAAGATCCTTCTTCTTGACTGTTGGTTGAAAGGAGCAGTAGTGCTCATGTAAAATTTGTAATTAGGGAGCTTCAAGCTCAGGTTGTTAAATTATTGTTATCTGATTATTTTAGACCTGTATTCTAAGATTGTTACTCAAGCTTAAGAGCTAAACTCTTCAACCTGATTAATTTTTTTATTTTCTAATCCTGTTTAAAATTTGAAAAAAAAAGATATAAGGAAGAAATAAATTTTAAGGTTTTAAATTAATCTTCCATCGTTTATATATACACCCATTCATGCCCGCACTTTCTTTCACCTCTGCCTTCCACGGTATCCCCGCAACAGGAACGATGGAAATGAGGAGCCTAACACGAAGTGGAATAATGCCATAATCAGCTCGGGAACCCATGGACACCAACTCACGCTTCCAAGCCTTTGGGTTCCCTTTTAGTCACCTTGTACGAGAGGCGGGGGATATAATGAGTACATTCTATTTCCGCCACCCACACGGGGTTCCAGAACCTGTATTTCTGACACGTTAGGCGGTGTATTATCTTTTACGGCCCCCAGACGAATGTTTTCTTTGACTAGGTCCACATTTTCTTCCATTGTTTCGGCCTTCCACCTCAAACTTTCTTTCACAGAGTTAAGAAATATAGCGACTGTTGGACTTGCTCCACTAATGTATATCAGTAACGAGTTTAACCCCCAAACACCAAGCAGAAGGCTACTGTATTCAACGAGCGAGCGCCCTTTAACACGTCAAAACGTTAGAGTTGAGAAGAAACTTCATGGGCACATCTTATAGGAAATTTTCTATGTAGTCTATATATTGAACCTACGCCCGGAAGTTGAAACATTTATTTTGGCTGAAATAAGCAGACGAATAAGCACTTAAAATTTAGGAAATAGGCGTTTAAAACGACGAAGATGGGCGTTAAGATAATAAAAATGGATTAATGACGTGTGGCCTCGGAGGCGTGGTGGAGGTCTTTCGAGTTGACACCTGATAGGCGACCTGCGCATGATGATGAGGTTTTAGCTTCGTACATATCAAATACATATTATTCTGTATGTTAAGGGATTCACCTGAAATGTCCTCTAGAAGTTTTCATACGCAAACTCCAGCGCCTCTCGAAATCCAACGATATCTGGAATTGTACTTCAAAGTCTATCGTGTCGCACTAGGATTATTAATAGTCGACTCACTGTACCGCATCGAGTTTCTATCACTCTCTGTACTACTGCACCTGTCAGCATTGGAAAATTCAAACTTGTTCTCTTCGTCTCGGCGCACTCTATCGTTTTCTATCGGTCGCTCTTATCACCCCTCCCACTAACTCTGCATACGCCTCAACATTGTGAATTGTCTCAACTTCATTAGCGATTTTTTCCAATTTCACTTGTCGATTACTGACCACTGCTCCATTGCAATTGTACAGTGGTTCGTTTCGAATTATCCGACACTGTCAACGTACTATCGCTTCGCTGTCTCGAATTACATTGCCTCGGCTGCTATCAAATTCGCCCCTTTCGCGTATCGCTAGATGACACCGTTCACTCCAGCTCAAGATTACTTTGGATACAATGAAACATCAGCTGTTGAACATCGTTTATTTTACTGGAATAGACGTGAATATGCATTTGCTGATGATATTGTTTACAGTGCACTGTGTCTTCTAGCATGGGCTAGAATAGTGTTGTTACTTTCATTGATACGTCTCAGCCTCATCGTTGGCTTCTAAAATATGTGACTGAGGTATGAGCGATGCTACTACCACCATTCCTTATGCAGCCAGTCCCTGTTATGAAGGGTGAGAAAAATGTTGCTCATAGGGTCGGTTGGTGCATGCATTTCAGTGGGCTTGGCAGACTGATGTGTAATAGAAACTTCTGGCTCAGTGAGGAAAGCAACGGGAAACTATCTCACTCGGCATTTCCCTAGAACTTCTCTTCATTGATGCCTGGGCCATCATTGGCGGCTAATGGTGGAGCTGTTGCGGATCCAACCAGCCTTTGGGCTGAGGACTGTACATGCATGCATGCATACATACATACATACATACATACATACATACATACATACATACATACATACATACATACATACATATACACATACATACATACATACATACATATATACATGCATACATTCATTCATTCATACATACATACATACATACATACATATACACATACATACATACATACATACATATATACATGCATACATTCATTCATTCATACATACATACATACATACATACATACATACGTACATACATACATACATACATACATACATAAGTATGTACATACATACATACATACGTACATACATACATACATACATACATACATACATCCATCCATACATGCATGCATACATACATACATACATACATCCATACATGCATACGTACATACATACATACATACATACATACACACATACCTACATACATACATACATATATACATACGTACATACATACATACATATATACATGCATACATTCATACATACATACATACATACATACATACATACGTACATACATATATACATGCATACATACATACATACATTCATACATACGTACATTCATACATACCTACATACATACGTACGTACATACATACATACATACATACATACATTCATACACACATACATACATACATACATACATACATACATACATATATACATGCATACATACATACATATATACATGCATACATACGTACATACATACATTCATACATACATATATACATTCATACATACATACATACATACATACATACATACGTACGTACATATATACATACATACATACATACATACATACATACATACATACATACATACATACATACATACATACATACATACATACATACATACATACATACATACATACATACATGTCGTGAATAACAGAAATTGTAGGTGTGACAAAACTCACCTGAAGAAGTGTTGGGGGGGTGGGGGTGGCATCCTAGCACTGGACCGAAGTTACGGATGTATTCACGTCAAGAAATGTGCAGAGGTTGTGTCGAAGTCATAGCTGCAGGTCTAGTGAGTGCACAAGAGATCGCGTGGGTGTTAGGTGTACCCTAGGTGAGTCCCCAGAGTTATGATTTAGAGACATATTTCTTCATTCCGACTGGGCCCTCCTCTTGAGAATATCCGTAAACCATGCTATTTTCAATCTCCAATACATTTTCTGGGTGTTTTCGTGCTCTTGTACCACGTTAGACTAGACGGGAGCAGTAAGTTAAGACTTCGGTAGCTGCTCAAGACGCTCAGTCGCCTCAACTTTCTTACGTTGCACAAAAGCTCTCTTATGGATACCTTGCTATTGTTGGATTCACTCTGATTCAATATTTGTACTTGTTAACATTACGTTCGGCTTGGACCTTCTTTAAATTAAGATCTGAGGCAACTTTCATAAAATTCTCAACTATTTCACAAGTTTTCACGCACCTAATCATATTTTCGCACAAATGGTACTACAGATATCGATAGACATCACGTAGATGAAAATAATGGCACCCCACGGTACGTGTACTACGTCGCAGGCCCACCGAACTCCGATTTCACCACAAAATGGTGGATGCACGATTCGCTCGCTTCCGACCTTGAAATTCATTTAGGATGGACACTTTTAGATCATCTTTTCTTATGTTCAGTTATATTTTTGCTTCTCTTCATTAATTTAAAATTATTGAAGGGAGTCTGGTGCATACTTCTTGAGTTCACATGCATTTTTACCGAAGTGCCCACTACTGGTACGAAACAGTAGACGAAACGGCTATAAAAAGGGAAAAAAAGAACCTATTTGCTTATGATCACGAGCGATATTCTCTGAACTCTACTCACACGCGTATTCTTAGAAAAATATGGAATGAAGATTCTTTCAAAGAAATGCATGGCTTAGAAATTGGACCGATGTAATCGGATGTTAACAGAACCAAACCAAACCAATAAATAAAAACCAAACACAAAACAAAATATGATACGAAACCAAGTAAACGAAAACGAAAGGAAAACAAAAAATACAACAAAATATCATCATCATCATCATCATTATCTGTTTACCCTCCAGGTTCGGTTTTTCCCTCGGACTGAGCGAGGGATCCCACCTCTACCGCCTCAAGGGCAGTGTCCTGGAGCTTCAGACTCTTGGTCGGGGGATACAACTGGGGAGTATGACCAGTACCTCGCTCAGGCGGCCTCACCTGCTATGCTGAACAGGGGCCTTGTGGAGGGATGGGAAGATTGGAAGGGATAGGCAAGGAAGAGGGAAGGAAGCGGCCGTGGCCTTAAGTTAGGTACCATCCCGGCATTCGCCTGGAGGAGAAGTGGGAAACCACGGAAAACCACTTCCAGGATGGCTGAGGTGGGAATCGAACCCACCTCTACTCAGTTGACCTCCCGAGGCTGAGTGGACCCCGTTCCAGCCCTCGTACCACTTTTCAAAGTTGGTGGCAGAGCCGGGAATCGAACCCGGGCCTCCGGGGGTGGCAGCTAATCACGCTAACCACTACACCACAGAGGCGGACACAACAAAATATAAATAATAAAAATAATCGTATGGCCTCAGCTACCGTGTGCAGACATTTCAATTTGACGCCATCTGGCTGCTCGTCAATTTCGACGTTCCGTTTTACTCTAGGCCCACTAGATGGCAGACCGAGTAAACCGAAACTCTCTTGGGCGTCTGTGGCTGAGATTTAATGAATTTTGTCGGTTAAACACCAAACGTGTCGTCAGAGATCTTTTACGTGCCGACATCGTACGACATGGAGTGTCGAATGGACATTTTTCCGCCCTTCAAAAATCCGACTACCTCTGCCGGGTTTGAACCCGCTATCTTGGGATCCGTAGAAAATATGAATAAAAAGTATAAAACAAACAAGCCATTAAACAAAAGAAAATAAAAAACGTTTTTAAATAGATCAATATAATATATAAAACTTAAAAATATATAAAACTAAGCAAAACAGCTCGGTTGATGTATAAGAACCTTTCAAGGGCTTCAGATACTGAGATTATTCGTCCCCCCCCCCCTCCTCGTATACACATTAATTTATGCGAGTTTGTGTTTTGAGTCATCATCTGAATTACAGTTACTGTATTCGTCGTACTATGGTGTTTATCGGCCGCCTAAAATTCCATACTTAATATCATATCTCTCTGTAACTCTACGCATCTCATGGGTATAGGTTAATATTTCCAAGGATGTTATTCAACGTTTTTAGCACAGTGATCATAATTACATTCTTTTAATTGTTTAAGACGTCTTTCTACTGGACAGTCGAGATTTCTTCTGAGGACGCAGAGCACAGTTATCTGCGAAACGTAAAGAATTTCACCTTACTTTCTTGACACGGCATAAGCCCAAAAGCCTATACAGTATCATGTCTATATATTCCTATAACTTCATTTGATATCTTAGTAGTTTCAGATCTTTCACTCGCTTCGTTTTCAAATTATTGGGTGGCTCTGACGTGCATTAGATCGGACCAGGCCAGGACAGGGAAGGAAGCGGCCGTATCCTTAATTAAGGTATACCCCTAGCATTTGCTTGATGTAAAAATGGTCTAGCGTGGATTCTTGATAGTATTTATACACAACAGGAACAAGAATTTATGGACATTCAACAGGTGGTCATTACGTGACTTTCAACACAAAACACGACTCCGCTATGAGTAAGGCTTGACAGTTTCTCCAGGCTTAATTTCATCAATAACAGGCTTAAGCTGGAAATCTTCAGACTGAACTCTACTAATGTCCTGATACAACATGGGAAATTCAGATAGAATGACATGCTTACAGCCAGGTAAACATTCACAACCTTCAGTTAGATAAGGAATTCTTTTATATGATTAACATTTTCACCAAACATACGACTCAAAGAATCATCAATGATATTTTTGGATCCACGGATATGCTTAATATCAAAATTGAAAGAATAAATCCTGATGGCCCGCAAGCGTGTTAAAAGGCCAGTATGGCGGGGTCTGTTCAACAACCAGCTGAGTGCTTATCGAGAAGTGGGAATGTTCAACATAAAAGGGATTAAAGCACCACAAGATATTCCAGTTCATTAATAAGGAAATGTCCGGCTCCCTCGCTAAATGGTTAGCGTGCTGGCCTTTGGTCACAGGAGTCCCGGGTTCGATTCCCGGCAGGGTCGGGAATTTTAACCATCATTGGTTAATTTCGCTGGCACAGGGGCTGGGTGTATGTGTTGTCTTCATCATCATTCCATCCTCATCATGACGCGCAGTTCGCCTACGGGCGTCAAATCGAAAGACCTGCACCTGGCGAGCCGAACTTGTCATCGGACACTCCCAGCACTAAAAGCCATACGCCATTTCATTTTTTTAATAAGGAAATGAACTATGCAGCTTTTCAACGCCACAGTCTCTCCCTCCGAAAATGTAGTTCAGGGAGTGTTTGACGAACCAAGCGACATAAATATTCCACAAAAGTGGTTAATGTTAATAATTTTCCATCGTCGATGACAGAAGTTTTTGAAGTCTTGCCTGTTACAGCAGTTCATGACTGGTCACTTTATTAGGATACTAAGCATGCGTGTTACGTAAGAGCCTACGTCACCAAGAGCTACATTCACCATCAGAAACTACAATATATGCATAGGTATTTATACTACTGTTTTATAAACTGTTAATCATATTCACACTCTACGCACGTTAATGGCAGAAAGGCATAATGCAGATCATGGTTACTTGTACCAAAGTAATATTGTGTATAGTACTTCTATAAACTCCATCAGAAAATTAAGCAATTCTAAAAATGAGTCTATTATGGACTCCTATGGCATTCACTCTTCCTATGATTCGTGACCGACATATTTTTGCTGTGATATGGCAAACTGGCCATATAATCATCGCTTTCTTGTGCAACCTCCTCATCTCATAAACTGCCCGGCTCTGTAGCTAAATGGTTAGCGTGCTGGCCTTTGGTCACTCGGGTCCCGAGTTCGATTCCCGGAAGGGTCGGGAAAAAATGAAAGTGGTGTATGGCTTTTAGTGCCGGGAGTGTCCGAGGACGTGTTCGGCTCGCCAGGTGCAGGTCTTTTGATTTGACTCCCGTAGGCGACCCGCTTCATTATGTCCCATACGTGTTCAATTGGTGAGAGATCCGGTGATCTTGCAGGCAGGGCAGTTGTTGTAGACACACATGGAACACGTTGCGTCGCAGTAGTTGTATGTGGACATGCATTGTCCTGTTGAAAAAGCATATCGCCTTCCTACCGAAGAAATCGCATTAGCACGAGACAACAACCTGTGCAATATAGCGGTCACTGGTTACGTTACCCAGCAGAAACTCCAACTGTAACTGATGGCACCCCACATCATGAAGCCTGGGGTGGGACGTAAGTGTCGTGGGCGAATGCACTCTAGAATAGGGCGCTCACCAAGTCTACGTCGTACACGCGTACGTCCAGCACTTGCATACAGACAGAACCCACTCTCGTCACTGAAGACAACACAGCGCCATTCTCCTCTCCAATCGACTCTTTCATGACACCAGAGTAGCCAAGCTTGGCGGTCTGGTGGTGTCAATGGTAGCCTGGCCAGAGGCACACGTGATCGTAATCCTGCTACAAGCAGACGGTTCTTAATGGTCCTTGGTGACACGGCAGGTGCAACATGTGACCGGATTTCGTTCCTGGAGGACATTCAGTCAGCCACCACTGCTCGCACAATGCGTCGATCTTGATGTGCATCTGTACTAAACGGACGTCCGGAGCCTAATCTACGGGTGCGGGGATGTTCCACAGGCCACTGCTGAAAGCAGCGACACACCACCGATACATTGTACCCAACATGTGCAGCAATCCATCCAGCTTCCCGCAGGCCCACAATGCGACCCCGTTCAAATGGCTGCAGTTATTCAACAGGAGCATGTACTCGTTGTACTTGCAAACACTCTTCACCTCTAACCTCAGCACAGTTACTGCCTGCAGAATCAAAACAGAGTGCGCACAGACAGGCCTTCTTGAGCGCCATCTGATCGTCAAAGTCCGTGACAAATGAATCACTAACACAACAAACCCTCAGTATGCACATAATATACCCTGGTGCCACTGAACAAAGTCCTTGAAGATGTTTCTTTTTTTTACGGCAATGTAGCTATAAAGCATCATCTAACATGAATCGAACCCAGGGCTCTGTGGACCTTCCGTAGAGGGTTGAAAAACATGTCCTTTCTCGGATTCCGTCAACATATCCGAAGCACTAAAAATATTCAGAAATATTCTATACCACTTCTAAAGGTAGAAGGAAGGAGATATACTGTAGTGTATTTTTAAGATGAGATAACCATAACTTCCTACGCATGCTTTACTAGGCGGACTTTTGGCTCTCCTGCAACGTGTATACGGATATTGAATCTGGCACGTCTGGATCTGTGGACGGTTTTGAGTTTACTCTCTTGTTTAGAAAACAATTGTTTCCAAAGTGTCCTAAATTTACATATAGCAGTGGTAAAAGGTAAATATTCTATTCAAATGGCCCACAGTGGATGACTACTTATGCTGCGAACAGTGTCAGCTGTAGCTCATTATCAGTTCCCAGACAATAGAACAGAAATTGCAAGCCCAACGGAGCTCAATGGTAGAGCAACGTAGCTAAATCTGAAGGGTGTGGTTCGTTTCCCATCGGTGTCTAGTTGGCAATATTTGTTCTACATTTAAAATCTTTTAGAGATGCTCTAAATGTACTCCCTGTAACATAGCAGGATGTAAGTTTTTTGAATTTCCATCAAATGTTTAATTTCTCTTCCTTCGGGCAAGTTGGAAGTTCCTTTTCTTTATATTCTTGATGAATTCAGTTGTGTTTTTGTAATCACACAGGAAGTCAATCAAAATTTTGAATCAATCACAAGTATAGTGTCAGCCTTAGAATACGAAGTCGCGGGTCCAACACAGAAGAGGTAGTCATATTTTCAAGCGGCACAAGCAAAGTCCATTCACCATTCTTATGGCGTCAGATAGTAAAGATTTCTGGGATTTATCAGGAAAAATTAATTCAAAGCTCAAAATAGGCAGTAGAGTTTAAATTTCTCTGTCAGCTGGTGAAGTATTATTATTAATATTCTTTCGTTTTGGCTGACTATAGAACACGTTAATTGGAATTCAGCTTCATCTGTTTCTGGGCTTTAATCCTCGTCAAGTAGGCATACTC
The DNA here is from genome assembly GCF_040414725.1 of Anabrus simplex. NCBI lineage: Eukaryota > Metazoa > Arthropoda > Insecta > Orthoptera > Tettigoniidae > Anabrus > Anabrus simplex. The sequence continues at coordinate 107,123,162 of NC_090271.1, read as the reverse complement.
CTTCATCCTTTCACTTAGCAATCTAAACCTTTCTTCTGCCCGCGGCGCTTGGGTACTTTTCCTTGAAACCTCTTGGTGGCCTTGTTCGTCGACTTGTAAGCATCCTGGTTGCTGATTTCTGTTCTTCTACTAGCAATTATTCCAGGTCCTTCTTCACCCGCTGATACCAACGCAGTGAAGTTTCCCTGATCTCAAATAAATCTTAAAATATGATTGGTCAGTCCACGGGTTCATTCTGTACATATATCCGAAGAAAATGGCTCTCCACTTCCCCATCTTGAGATATCATTCTTGGTTTCCTTTCTTTCTGTGTGATGCATTCCCTGTTCTTTGGAGTCCCAGTGTCTTCCTCAGGATCTTTCTCTCCATCAGTTCCAACTTCTAGACCAATCCTGTTTTTATCAGGTTCAAACATTCAGCTCCATCCTCTGAGCGGTCCACTGACTGGTAGAATCTGAGTTTTGCATTGTTCGAGGTCTTCATCTTGTTCTAAGTATTCATTGTTAGTTTATATACCAAGTTCATCTTCTTTATTCTCGATAACAGTGCCTCTCTTTCTGACAGGTTATTGTCTATCCACTCTTCCAGATATTTGAATTTCTCTCCTTTTTTAATTCTTTCTCTCTCAACTGTCATCCACATGGGTACTGTTTGAATGTTGGTCAGGTATTTCGTCAGAAACTGTTGTTGTTTTACTGTCCGCTGCTTGTAGTCTATGTAGACATATTGTACCAGGAAACATTGTTGGACTGGTGAGCATGGGAAAGGTATCAGGTAGTGCACGATCCTTAGGAACTGGTACAGAGAAGGGAGTTCGCAGGGCGAAATAATAAATGTTATTTTTTAATGAAAATGTATTCAAAATCTAGATGAAAAATAACCCTCTTCTTATCTCGCATTTAAGATTTTGAAAATAACTGGAAAATATATTCTTTCATAGGTATGGTCAACTCAAAATTGAAATTCAGAAACTCTCTGATATAAAAAAAGTTGAACATAAACTTATCCCTTCATAAAATTGATACGTTGAATATGGTTTCGTGAGTCTTTAGAATGTTCAAAATCAACACTTGTTTTCATAAATCACACTAATATTAAAACCTACAGTCTCTCTAAATTCATGTCTAAAGTCTATTTAAATTATTAAATTGAAATTCATATGTTGAATATGGTTTCACAAGTCTTTAGAATGTTCAAAATTAAACACTTATTTTCATAAATCACTCATATTAAACCTACAGTCTTTTTAAATTGATGCCTAAAGTTTGTTAAAAATATTGAATTAATGATCACACGAAAATAAACTCTCACCAATTGGCATTTGTAATTTATGGTTAACGTAGCACTCAAAAGAATGGGTTTTTTTTGCTAGGGGCTTTACGTCGCACCGACACAGATAGGTCTTATGGCGACGATGGGATGGGAAAGGCCTAGGAGTTGGAAGGAAGCGGCCGTGGCCTTAATTAAGGTACACCCCCAGCATTTGCCTGATGTGAAAGAATGATTTGAACAGTGCCTTTTCAATAAGTCAATGATTGTCTAGTGCAATAGTTTTTAAAGTATTCACTTGCTTTTACCAGATTAAAATGCTAAATGCACTCATATCACCTGAGATTTGTGTAGGCTGGAATTGGTGAATGCAGCTCCGCGAGCAGCAACTGGAACTCCAACGATGTTGTCAGAACGATGTCGAACCAAGTACCACCAACGTCGTATCACGTTCCATATCCCTCGATGTACCACGAATTACATCCCTCGTCAAGCCATGTACCGCCTCCAACGTCGTACTATGTCCCACGTTGAGTCAGGTGTTGAGTTGATACGAGGCTTATCACTCTGTCAAGATTTCTGGTGTCGTATAATGTTGTTGACACACGTGAAAGTTTAATTGTCACTGGATCGTGAGTTTGAAAATGTAGCACTGTCTGTTAATTGAATATTTTCAAGTCAAGAATAAACAGCATTGCAATTAGAATCACGTGAATTTTAACTCACAGTTTATAACGAGCACTTTGAAACACAGTCCGTTGTCCTAACTTCAGAGAAATGCTCAAAAATAGTTATGGCTTTCAAAATGGATTAAAGCACAGTCTGAAGCTATTGAGACACATGTCACAGTTCGAAGTATTCACAGGTTTAAAATATTAACACTTCTTAGATAACATGAGTACTTGTTAGTACAATTTCGAAAGAGCTTTTGTCAGAGCTGAGCACTTCTCAGTGCTCGCTTTCTCTTTCTCTTTCAGGATTTCTTTTTCAGGACCATGATGGAGAAGCTATCTGTTCCAGGGCGGATTTCTGCATCACTTTGGCTTATAAAGTTTTATGCAGATCCATTGAAGGTTAAATTGTGAGCATATTTCTTGCGCGTATAAGAGTGAAAGCCATACATTCTCCATTTACTCAAAGTAAGAGCACTTTTTTAATACTATTGCATATGCTTAAGGGAGGTCTATTAGAAATATTTGGTGTCTTTGAACTAAAGTTTACAAGCAGTTTTTCGATAGTTCTCAACAGCGTTAGAACAATGTACAAACGACCATATGTTTACTTTGTGAAAGTTGTCTGCTACAGTTGACATATGTCGTGTGTTGAACGGGGTGTGATATTACGATCAGATGTTGTTATGAGCACGCAAAGATAGTATCTTCATTTTAACAGAGCTCCATACATCATTTAATGTGACTTAGTTCTCACTAACAGAGAGAATTAATGAGTGACACCTGCAAAAAGTCCACACCGTAATTGAAAGGGACCTCAATGATCAATAGTGAAGGGCAGTTACAGCGCCCTAGACAATGCGCTAATGGCTGTCACTGTTTAAATGAAAACTTAATTACGCTTTCATTACCTTCCCCTCTCTTTCTCAGAAACAGCCAGTGACGGGAGCATGTCCTCTCTGAAATGGTTTCAACTGTAGTCCCGTCCAGCTAGGAATTTAGAAAACTATCGCTCTGTACGTAAATCAACCAATAATGGCATTGAAAGATAGTAGTAGTAGAAGTAATAATAATAATAATAATAATAATAATAATAATAATAATAATAATAATAATAATAATAATAATAATAATAATAATAAAATAGGTAACTTATACCAACTGATACTAGACCTTCACTTCCCAAAGTTCTACAGAGAAGACTTGAAAGACAAACAGATCTCCTCATTGGAGAATACCAGACAGGTTTCAGAAAGGGCAGGTCATGCGCAGAAAAAATACTCAATTGCAACCTTATCTTACAAATGCACAAAACTACAGTAGTCAAACAGTAATCACCGTCGTAGACTTCAGAAAAGCTTCGACAGACACTTTTCAAAGTACTCGCAGAATTTAAAGTATACGGACAAACAAGGGAATTGTTCACACAAACATTAAGTGACACTACTTCCAAAGTTATATTCATAGGAGAAATATCTGAGCCTTTTGATGTCAATACAGGGGTTCGACAAGAAGATGGACTGTCACCTCTCTTGTTAAATCTTGTTCTAGAAAAGTAATCAGAACCTGGGAAAAAGAAGTTAAAGGAATAACTCTTGGTAGACAACTGAAAAACAGAATTCACGTGCAGTGTCTAGCTTTTGCAGACGACCTAGCAGTTCTTTCTAATAATAGACAAGAAGCAATCCACTCCCTCGAAAACCTACATGAAATTGCACCCAAAATAGGACTTCAAATATCATATGAAAAAAAAAACAGTACATGGAAGGAGCCTCTCTGTTTCTAGATGGGCAAGCCATAATGACTAAATTTGGACAAATTTTCCAAGTAAATGAATTCAAACCTCTTGGAGAAATCATTCAAACTTCTGGATTAAATCGTGAAGCAAATAAGGAGAGAATTACTGAATTACAGAAAGCATGTTGAATAACTCGGAAAACATATAACAAAAAAATCATTATTTCGGAAAACAAAACTAAGACATTATAATAAAACCTGAAGCATTATACGCATCGGAAACCTTAATCATTGGCGGTAGATCACTCACAAAAGATATAGAAAAGCAAGAAAGAAAAATTTTAGGAAAATTTTCAGCCCAGACTGCACAGAGGGAGTATGGATGAAAAGGAAACCTCATGAAATTGATTGCCTTACTGTAAAATTCTCAGACACTATCAGGAAAAGGAGGTTGAAATTCTATGGTCACATTCTCAAAATGAACAATGATAGACTGAGCAAAATAATTCTAAATCTTGCCCTCACACTGAAAGTCAAGAACAACTGGCTAAATGTAATAGAATCAGATCTTCAGGAAATCAACATCAACCAGGAAACTGTGAAGGACCGATCTGCTTTCAGAACACTGATTGATAGTCATTGTTTCGCGGAGTCAAAAGCTAGAACTAATAAAATTTGGACAGAAGAACGTAAGAAGAATTTCAGTGAGAGGGTGAAGAGATTTTGGGAAGAGAAGAACGCAAAATCTTCAGCTAAATAAGTTCAGGCGTACCCTCAGTTGGGCATAACGATGTGAAATAATAATAATAATAATAATAATAATAATAATAATAATAATAATAATAATAATAATAAACCACGGGCGAGTTGGCCTTGCGTTTAGGGACGCGTGGCTGTGAGGTTGCATCCGGGAGATAGTGGGTTAGAAACCCACTGTCGGCAGCCCTGAAGATGGTTTTCCGTGGTTTCCCATTTTAACACCAGGCAAATGCTGGGAATGTACCTTAATTAAGTACACGGCCACTTCCTTCCCAGTCCTAGGCCTTTCCTATACCTTCATCGCCATAAGACCTATCTGTGCTGCGTAAAGCAAATTGTAAAAATAAAAAAATAAAAAACTAGAACCAAGTTGGCTGAGTCTTCCTATCCTTAAAATAGGTAAAGATCTGGTTCGATAAACGTATTGGCTTCATTTCTAGCAAGTGGCCGTAGAATGCAATTCTCCTTCTGCGCATGACATCAGAGATCTTAGGGACATGAGTACACAGCTCATGGTTATCCCGACGTCTATATTTATCTTTGTTTTTAATTGGGCCAAGAATTTTCCTTAACATCTTTCTTTCTTTAATTTCCAATTTTCCTATCAGGCCTTTCTTGTTCATTGCAAGGCATTCCAGGCTGAGTGGTTCAGACGGTTGAGGCGCTGGCCTTCTGACCCCAACTTGGCAGGTTCGATCCTGGCTCAGTCCGGTGGCATTTCAAGGCGCTCAAATACGTCAGCCTCGTGTCGGTAGATTTATCGGCACGTAAGAGAACTCCTGCGGGACCAAATTCCGGCAGCGCGGCGTCTACAAAAAGCGAAAAATAGTTAGTGAAACGTAAAACCAATGACATTATTATTATTAGCAAGGCATTCCGCTTTATACAAAGCCATGACAGTGCAATAACGTCTGTGTTTTGCGTTCAGGATATGGACTTCTTGTAGTAAACATTTTTTTTTTTGCTAGGGGCTTTACGTCGCACCGACACAGATAGGTCTTATGGCGACGATGGGATAGGAAAGGCCTAGGAGTTGGAAGGAAGCGGCCGTGGCCTTAAGTAAGGCACAGCCCCAGCATTTGCCTGGTGTGAAAATGGGAAACCACGGAAAACCATCTTCAGGGCTGCCGATAGTAAACATTTTTGGTCAGTTGGTAAGCTATTTTCATTTTATTCATGCGCAACGCGAAAACTTCGTTTTCAGAGATGTTTGGTTCTATTGACTCACCAAGACATTTAAACTTATCTGTCCGTTGGATTGCCCACAGGGTTATTATTAAAGTAATAATAATAATAATAATAATAATAATAATAATAATAATAATAATAATAATAATAATAATGGAATGAGTCTCATTCACTCTGTGAAACCATTTGTGTTTGACACCATTTATGCTGCCTGTGAGTCAATTTTGACATTTTATTTTACTCTACCAGTTGGCAAGGAATGTGCAAATCTATTTGGCGACCTGTGGCCCAGTTTTGTTTAATTTTGTTGTTAAATCTTTTAGACGCCGATATCGTACGAAATAGAGTCCCATATTGGCGTCTTTCCACGCTAAAACATTCAATCTTAAACGCGCGATCTTGAAGCCAACACACTACCATAGAACTGATGTGTAAGTCCCATATTGACGTCTTTCCGCCCTAAAACTACTGATGCATAGAAGGAATAATAATAATAATAATAATAATAATAATAATAATAATAATAATAACATTCACCTCCTTGGCTTTTGGTTCAGAGGTTCCGGGTTCATTTACCTACCGGGCCGGGTATTTGAACAGCGTCTAGTTTTTTTTTGCCAGGGGCTTTACGTCGCACCGACACAGATAGGTCTTATGGCGACGATGGGATAGGAAAGGCCTAGGAGTTGGAAGGAAGCGGCCGTGGCCTTAATTAAGGTACAGCCCCAGCATTTGCCTGGTGTGAAAATGGGAAACCACGGAAAACCATCTTCAGGGCTGCCGATAGTGGGATTCGAACCTACTATCTCCCGGATGCAAGCTCACAGCCGCGCGCCTCTACACGCACGGCCAACTCGCCCGGTAGCGTCTAGTTTATTCATCTTGCTCGGGGACTGGATATTTCTGTTTGTCGCAGTCCACATCTTTTCATGTGCACTCAACACTTCACACTATCAACTACCGCAATAGTGAATACACATTGATTTGGTGTCAGGAAGGGAATTAGACATTAAAACAGGATCAATTCCACATGTGCGACACGCATAGCATCCATGACCATACCAGGTGTAAAGGTAAGGGCTGCGTTTTCATAAAATAGCGCTTCAGAGTAAGGTTAAATTGGTGCTAAGTATGTGATGTCACACGAATACTCTGTTATAAAATGGCACTGTGTTGATTCGCGCGCTCAGTTGGAGGTTAGATGCCGTTCTGGATGCATCGTGGTCAGTTTCTAATAAGTAACTCTACGAAACACTCCAAACCCTGTTTCCGTTACAGTTAATAATAATGTTATTTGCTTTTACGTCCCACTAACTACTTTTTTAACGTTTTCGGAGACGCCGAGGTGTCGGAATTTAGCCCCGCAGGAGTTCTTTTACGTGCCAGTATATCTACCGACACGAGGCTGACGTATTTGAGCACCTTTAAATACCACCGGACTGAGCCAGGATCGAACCTGCCAAGTTGGGGTCCCAAGGCCAGAGCCTCAACCGTTTGAGCCACTCAGCCTGGCGGTCGTTACAGTAGTGACAACGTAGCGCCAATTCTATTTTGCTTGCGTGGTACTGGTTCTTAAGCGATGATATAAATTGCATCTATAGAAATTTACCATTCGTAACTTGTTACTCGAAAATTATTTTTATAACTGCTGGGATATAGTTTTGTTCTAAATGATTGAAATAACGCACTTCTTCTACTCTTACTGCGTTAACAAAAATAATTATATTAATTCATGACTTCTGTGTAATAGTCTGACTCCTTGGCTGAATATCAGATTTGAACCCGTCGGTTCAGAGCGTCCCGGCCTCGATTAAAGGCCGGGTCGTGGAATTTAACCGCGTTTGATTAATTCTCCTGGCTCGGAAACTGGGTGTTTGTGTTTGTCCCAACACTCTCCTACTCATACAACACGCTACACTACCAACCACCATTAGAATAGTGAATACATCACTCCAAACAGCGTTGGCGTCCGGAAGGGCAACAGGCCGTAAAACAGGGCCAAATCCAAATGTGCTACACAGTTCGCACCCACAATCTCACAGCTGTGGGGAAAGTAGTAGAAAAAAGAAGAATTACTTGTGTGTAATAATTGAAATAACGTAATATTCTCAATCATTAAAAAAATTACAAAGGGGAACTTGATTAGCTCAGTGGTTTAGCTGCTGGCTAACCATCCAGTGGACTGAGGAGCGAATCCCGGATAGGCCTAGGTTGAAATTTCATCTCAAAAATCACATGGCATCTGTCCTTAAATCTCCGGCCGGAAATAAAATGAGCCTCCGTGGCTCCAGTGATTCTACAAGTAACTGGGATAAGCTGAAAAGAAAAATTGTATAATAAGAATTAGAACAGAAAAGAAAAACATGATTATATTGTTGTTCTTGGTGTTTGGGATACGGTTCTAGGGCAAACGAAGGAATTTCTGAAACGACAGGTTTCATACAGACAGACAGAACTGAAACGAACCGACAGACTCGACCGGATCTTTCATTCTTGGTTGTAGCATACAATGCTGCTTCACAGAAGCGTTTGTTGGTTTGCCGACATATCCAGGCGTCAAACTTCATTCAACCAATGGTCTTCCTAATATGCCATACATGATTCCATTGTCGGAGCTGTACTTTAATTAAGGACACGGCTGCTACTTTCCCAATACTAGGTCTTTCCCTTACACCTTTTCTGAAGCGTCAAACCACTGATAAAAATGAAATCCCCTCCTGACTTTATCTATACGACTTTTTACGGCACCCTTACAAGTAACATTTATTGCAAACTAATGAATGAAACAGCGTGCAGAGTGACCACTAAAAATGTTCACCTCAAGTATCTTCTGACAAGTCGAAGAAAGGCGGCTTTCATTTAGGTGAGTAACAATAATTGACACGTGAAAGAATGTGCAATATGTGATTCGTGCATTAATAAGCACTGAGACAGCGATTCCAAATTGTTTTTTATTAATTGGAACTATGCCCTTTTCTGTCACGTACATAGTTGATCGCAGGTGGCGATATTCAGCGATGCGATTAGTTCCACGATCAGACATATGGTACTTTCAAAAAGGAGTACCCATGATTACAGAACATTCCATGTTAAATCGTATAAAAATCTGTAAAATAAAAAAGAAGCTTAAAAATCAAAAATATGTAAAAATATTTCTAATTGTAACTGTACTAACCGTATTTACCGCGTTTTTCGTGAATTCCGAGGCCCATATTTCAGTTATTCCTAGAGAAAAAAGTTAGTTATTCTTCAATTGCACACATTATAAAATAGGCTTTTTAATTATACAGGATGTAACGATAACGTAGGCCGAACATTCAAAACATATTCTTCACAGTTAGAAGAAAATGTGTTATAGTGACATGTGTCCGGAAACGCTTTATTTACATGTTAGAGCTTACTTTCTACAACTCTACACAGTGCATTTATCATGGGAAATACACACAAAAAAGAACGCACAATCAGACCACATGAAACTCTTTCTTACACGAAATGCTCAAAATGTCCTCCGTTAACATTGATACATGTACACAAGAACCTCATTTATCCGGATTAAGTGGAACCGGATCTGATCCGGATTATCGAAAAGCCAGATAATCCGGGAAAACTAAAAAACTGACAGTAAATAATACTGTATAGGCTTTTGGGTTTATGCCGTGTCAAGAAAATAAGGTGAAATTCTTTACGTTTCGCAGAGAACTGTGCTCTGCGTCATCAAAAGAAAATCTCGCTGTCCACCAGAAAGGCTTCTTAAACAATGAATTTTTGAGATTTAGACGTTATAATAGACGTAGAAATGGTACGTTCATTCGTCACCAGATGGCTCCCCGAACGTGGCACAGCTCTAGCGTTCGAAGCGGAAGCTGACCGAACCATCAGAATCAGTCTAAGAGGGTCACATACAGTACGCGCACCTTTTAGCGATACATGGGCACCCTAGTGCTGAATCGGTTGACCTCCGGTATCTTCGAGATTCGAGTTGGCAACCTTTGGAACACAAACTATGAATCGCTTATGCATCGCTGTGCGACATCTGGCGTACACTTTACGTACTAGTACTGTTGTTGTTTATACAGCAAAGCCAAAGTATAGAATTCACGCTAGGAACAAGATTCGCATAGAGAAAATTTATATAATGTGTGTATGACACAGTTGTCGGCTTAAGATAATAAAGGTTTAGAAAATTTATATCGATCGATCATATTATCGATTCAATTCAGATTACATTTCCATTCAGTTGGCACTATTACCGGAACCGAGAGAGCTCCCTCCTTACTCCTCACGCCCGTACAAAGAAATATCGCTAAAAGGTGCGCGGACTATACATGTGTATGTAGCATATGACATTGACAGGTGTATGATATTGACACAAGCCTGGAATGATACATCTGGCGATGAGGAACGTACGGATTTCGAAAATACCGAGACGAAATAAACATAGTGAAGGGACAGGGAAGGGAACTGCCTACGCAAATCCTTAATGGCTGGCAACCAGGTATTACTTAATTGAGCCAGTGTCCCTGTTGAAATTGGTAGGATTTCTACGTATTTCCACAGCTTCCCGTATAATACAGTGGAAATCGTGGGTTCGAATCCCACCTCGGCCGTCCTGGGAATGATTTTCCACGGTTTTCATTCTCAATTCCAGGCGAATGCCGGGACGGTACCGGTACATTTCTTGATAGACCGTGTCCGAATTACTTCCAATTCCTGTCCTTAACTATCCTTGGCGGAAAAGACATTCAAGAAGAGTCGACGCCGTAAAAGAAATACTGTACAAGTAAAAATATATTTTCATCCTTTTCGATCCGGATAAACCCGGATTAATGGGGGACGGATAAACGAGGTTCTTGTGTATCAACCCTCCGTCGCATTGAATCCCAGACGCGCTGATTTGATCGATGTATAATACTAACGGAGGCCATTTTAAATTCCATATTTAATTTTGTCAGTAGTAAGAATTGTCGAGATAATGTTTACGCTGAGTAGATTTATCTGGCACTTTTCACCTCTTCGCAGAGAGGGGTCTGTGAATTTTCACAGTGGGATGTCTTCCACTTTGTGTTAAGCAGTGTTCAAATTCTGAAGCAAGTTTAAACGTTTATCACTGCCAATTGTTTTTCTACACGTTTTGCAGTAAGGAATGAGTCCACCTTTCGTTATCAAATCTGCAGCAAAATCCCGCTAATACTGTTGTTCTTTCGGTTTCGTTTCACTTTTGTCACGGTAAAAATGAACAAGGGAAGCAAACTTAACAATGCTCTAATCGTAATCACAACTCGTATAAACTGTCGTGGCGACAACTGCTGACGTACTGAATCAGAGTGGAGCGTTAGACTGAGCACTGTGAAACGTGGAATTCTCGGGCCAAGCTTCAGCTTCGATTCATGCACAGTGGCTGGTGTTGCCGAGACTACTGTGGCACACTGCTGCATGTCAGCGTTTTCTCTTCTAAGCCAGGGAGCCCTGGGCTAACCAATATATTTGTTTCCGTTACTATTGCACCAGTAGACGCTGTGACGCTGGTGTTCGAGTGCGGGAATTCTACAGGGGTATTTATATAACGGTCCGCCTCCCTGGTATAGTAGGTAGTGTGATTACCTGCCAGCCCGAAAGCCCGAGTTCGATTCCCGGCTCTGCCACGAAATTTGAAAAGTGGTACGAGGGCTGGAACGGGGTCAACTCAGCCTCGGGAGGTCAACTGAACAGAGGTGGGTTCGATTCCCACCTCAGCCAACCAGGAAGTGGTTTTCCGTGGTTTCCCACTTCTCCTTCAGGCAAATGCCGGGATGGTACCTAACTTAAGGCCACGGCCGCTTCCTTCCATCTTCCTTGTCTATCCCTTCCAATCTTCCCACCCCCTCCGGGGCCCCTGTTCAGCATAGCAGGTGAGGCCGCCTGGGCGAGGTACTGGTCATCCTCCCCAGTTGTATCCCCCGACCCAGAGTCTGAAGCTCCAGGACACTGCCCTTGAGGCGATAGAGGTGGGATCCCTCGCTGAGTCCGAGGGAAAAGCCAACCCTGTAGGGTAAGCAGATTAAGAAAGAAAGAAAGAAAGAAAGAAAGAAAGAAAGAAAGAAATAATTTATATAACGTCATACAGTTGAAATTACTTTCGTGCATAAAGGTTCCCGTTTTTTCATTATAAAGGAAAACTTGCTTCGAAAGTATAGGAACTACAGTATGAAAAATATGATGTATTTATATAAAAGGGCAAAATATTTATATTTATAAATATGGGAAAAATATGAAATTACTAGCAAATGTACCCGTGCTTCGCTACGGTATTCTGCATTGTATACGAATATTGAAGTAAATACTGTACATGCAGTAAATAAGATTGTTTTAAAATAGCATGTCTCTTAGCGTTATCCGAGAAACAATATGCAGAGGTCCCCATACGTTGTTTCCAGTGTAAAGTGCTTGTTACGGATTTGTGATGATAACGACAGGCTCACTTCCCTACTGCGATTCACAATCGAGTTGGGAAGTTTACATTATAATTGCAGGCCCCATTGCCTACTGCGCGGTCACAATCTATTTGGGGAGTTTCCGTTACAATTGCAGGCCCCCTTTCCTACCTCCAGACATATTACAAATTGAAGAGTTTTTATTATAATGGCAGGAAACTTCCCTACAACCAGTCAAAATTGAGTTGTGCAGTTATCATTATAATGATAGGCCCCTTTTCCAACTGCCAGCCAGCTTCCTGCCAGTCACACCAAGTTGATGAGTTTCCATCAAAATAGCAGGCCAGTATGCCTAATGCCAGTCACATTTTAGATGGGTACATCTGTTTATAACTGCGGGAACGCTTGCCTACAGCCAAAGACTGTATGCTGCATGCTCCCTTGCCTTCTGAAAGTCAAATCGAGAAGTGAATTATTCATTACAATGGTAGGCCTGCCTCATTAATGCCAGTTACACAGGAATTGGAGAAGGACTCCATTCCTACTGCCAATCATAGTCGGTGTGCGGAGTACTGATTACAATAGCAGACACACCCTTTCTCGATCGCTACAAAATCGACATCAGTGAATATATATAGTTCGACATACGAAAGTATGTGCTTGTTTACAATATTGCAGACCTTCATTTACAGATTAACTGCTTCTAAACGGTACATCATATCGAGAAAAGATTGTACCATAAGACGCCGGATTTAGCGGCCTAAATTGCTGGTCATATGATATCTCATCTATTCATGGGTCAGATTGAGTTAGAAACTTGGGTAAAATTTGTGTAAGATTATCTCACATTGCATTGCTTTTCGGATAATTAAGTGACAGCTACATACATAGCATTTGGCTCACATATGGCTACTGGGTGGACCAATTTTCGTGTAGAGTATGATGATTCTATCTTTCCTCTAAGTGATGGAAGGTATGAATTATGTATGTGAAAAGTACTACTTTACTTAAGATCGAGAAATAGAGAAAAGTCAAACGTAAAATGGATATAAATACGACAAAAAGTCGTACGACCAAGGTTGTAGATCACTCGAAATTGAACGGGGATTGTGCCATCCGTTATGTGATGATACTTCCCAAAGGTCTGCACCATCATTAAAATTGCCTCCATATTTCGATATTCTTCGGGATAGAAAGGGAAAAATTTAAAGCTCTTGGAAGTTTTCCGCCCGTTACAGGCTAAGTCGTAAAATTTTGCCAAATTTCAGTTTTCTTTCTCGACTGGCAGATTATGCCGCAATCTGGGTTTTCAGTGAGAAGTGTAAAAAGTAGAACTTTCAAGATACTAAACCAAAAAATATGCAGATGATCATTATTACCCCTTAAGCGTGTAGCTGTACGAAAATTTCGACAAAATAGTCTATGTACAGGCACACAGTAGTTACGATTTTATTTACATAGATAAATAAGGAACCTGCTCCACGTACAACACCTTTTGGGCTATATCCGCTGGACTTAACCGGAAAAACGGACCGTTTATGATATCTCCCTTATTAATCCTCCTGTCGAAAAAATGCACATGAAAAAAAGTTTTAGAGATGGAATTCCATCATGTTTGGTCGATTTCCAGTCAGGTTGGTCTTGTACTGTATATATTCTGGAAGAGTAAAATCACCATTTCGGTTCCCTATAAACCGCCAGTCCATTCCGGGAACATGAAATGTTATTGACGATTAACACCTACCGTTGGACAGGTGGATGTTAATATAAAGTTTGACTCAAATATCTTCAGTAGTTTTCAAGTTGTAAAACATACGCTTTACACGCACCCGCTCTTGAGTTAAGTCCGGTGGGACTTGTACCGGAAAACGGTCCGTTAATGATATCTCCCTTATTAATCCTCGTATTGAAATGATGCACATGAGGAAAAAGGCCTAGAAATGAATTTCCATTACGGCAGCTAAATTTACATTAAGTTTGGTTGCAAAATGACGGTTTCGGTTTCGTATAATCCCCCAGTCAATTCAGGGATTCAGAAACAATACTTGCCCTAAAACCTACCAAAGGACAGATGGATTCTAAATATCAAGTTTGGTGGAAATATATCCAGTAGTTTCCAAGTTTTAGACAAACAGACAAACAAACAAACAGACAGACACCAAAACAGAATATATGCAGATGGTCATTATTACACCTGAAACGGATAACTGTACGGAAATTTCGCCAAAATTGTCAATGTACAGACATACTCTAGAAGTGTAGACCTTTATTTCGATAGTTACTGCTTTGCAACTGTACGACGTATCTACAAACGGACTTCACCATCAGACGCCCCTTTCAGTGCTCTACATGGTTGGTCCTATGACATCTTCTCGTATCTCCTTTATTTATGGGTTAGATTGAGTTAGAGTCATTGAATGGGGTGAAATCTTGTACAGTTTTTGAATGCTACTTTATATTTTTGATTCTCATGTGACAGCTAGAATCATAAAATTTGGCTATAACATTGCCAATGGTCATGTCAATGTGCGTGCCGAATGTCATGATTCTACCTTTCCTATAAGTGTGCCAAATGATAACATATACGTGTAAAAGTACAAAATCAACTTGTGTTTAATGTATTAGGGATAGAAATACGACGAAAAGTCACAGGACAAAAGTTGTAGATCTCTCCAAAATGAAACGCAATTTGCTTTGTGACTTTTGATACGACTTACTGATTAGCCACCAATTACCCCGAAACGAAGGTCTGCACCGCCGTTAAAATTGCATCCATATTTCGGAATTTTCCTGGGCCAGAAGTTATACATTTGCATAGCTTAGAATATTTCCTCAAAGGAAAGAGTGTACAGCATTCGGGATTAGCACTCGCATACATACGTGGTAATTAAGGAAGAAAGTAATACAGTTTAGTAAGTTGAAATTAATAGAAAATAGATTATAACAGAGGACATCCGGATGACGACAAATATATAAATACCAAGTGAATGTATTGGAAAATCAAATGCTCCTCAATAAATTATGCCGGAGTGAGTTATGGATATAAGAAAGCGGTAATCGGAGAGAAATTTAGGCGCAGGGATTCTTAGGTAATCAGATAAGAAGATGAATATTTGTGTTATTACTTATGCTATTCGAGGACGGTTATAACCTCCAATGATATTCCGCCAATATCCCGCAGAATGGCCGATTGACGACTCTCTTGCTTTCTACCCAAGGAACAACCACGAATTTAAAGGAATGATGAGGAAAATGACAATACGTTACTTCCCTGCTGGCAAGCAGTCAGAGACGTTGCCATGGTAACCCATATATTCGTTATCGCTCTGTCGGTCCCTCAATGCCGAGCATGGTATCGGCAGAAAATAGTAAATTTCTCCGTCATTTGAAGAGTAAGGTAAATTATGAACACAACGAAAGTTGTTTGTGATGAAGAGACCTTTCACATACGGTCCACAGAGTTTGCAGAAAATCAATAGTATAAGACAAAATGGAGGAAGACCGTTGTGGTTTTCCTATAGACCCCCGTCTTTTCAAAGATTTTAAAATGATATGCATATCGAAACCTTCCCCGGGGTGAGTATACTCTAAATATGAAGTTTGGTTGAGATCTATCCAGCCCTTTCGACGTGATGGTGGAACAAACAAACATTTTTATTCTTTTTATTTTGCTAGTTGCTTTACGTCGCACCGACACAGATAGGTCTTATGGCGACGATGGGACAGGGAAGGGATAGGAGTTGGAAGGAATCGGCCGTGGCCTTAATTAAGGTACAGCCCCAGCATTTGCCTGGTGTGAAAATGGGAAACCACGGAAAACCATTTTCAGAGCTGCCGACAGTGGGGTTCGAACCTACTATCTCCCGAATACTGGATATTGGCCGCACTTAAGCCAAACAAACAAACAAACAAACAAACAAACAAACAAACAAACAAACAGACAAACAGAAACGAACAACTTTATTTATAAGATTATTTTTATACCACTCCCCTCGCCCCCTGCCAAAAGGGTGCTAGGGGTGTCTTACCCTCACGCGGTTTGTCTCCTGATACTAATTGATAAGTGTACCACGTTTGGTGAAATTGCTCCAGTGGTTTAGGAGGAGATGTGTCATATACACACCCACACCCACACACCCACGCACACACATACATCAATTTTTATATATAGTAAGAAGAAGAAGATAATATTTTTATATGTAGTTTTTCGATTAATTTTATATCTCACCCCCTTCGCTCCCCACTTGGATTTGCAAAAAATCCGGAGTAATACTATTCATCTCAGAGACCCTGAAATCTATGGATTCGAAACTGTTTTTAATTATTTCTATATCTCACCCCACCCCCCCACCCTTTGCTCCCAACCTAAAAGGGGGCTGGATTTTAAAAAAATTCTAGAGTATCACTTTTCAACTCAGCGACCCCGAAAACTATGAATTCGACACTATTCTCGATTATTATTGTAACTACCACCCCCCTGACCTTCTCCCTTAAGGGCGCTAGGGATGGCTTACCCCCCACAGTGATCGTCTCCCGATAGTAAGTGATTCGTGTACCAAGTTTGGTTGAAATTGCTCCAGTGGTTTAGTTGGAGATGTGTCATTTACACACACACTTCCATTTCTATATATAGTAAGATTTTTACACTCGTTCTTCACCCCCTTTCCATCCCCGCCCAAAGGAGTCCTATGAGTGCCTTACACAACAGTATATTTTTTTCCCAGATATTAAGTCTTATTTGTACCTATTTTGGTTGACAGCTATGCCCAAACGTACATGCATAATCTCACTGCTCTAGAATCCTGGAGCTGACGTTGCCATGGTTACGGCAGTTCATTTCTTTATCCGATTCCTAGAGCAGGGGTAGTGTGGTGCCAATATCTCCGTAACGGTTGGTTTTAGGGCCTTAAAACATGGTTTTCGGGCCCGTAGGGCATACCGAGTTTTGTTCTTTGCGTCAAGAGGATTAAATTGAGCTTTGTCTCGTCCTTATACGACAAATTCGATATTTTGCCTATAATAGTATAAGAGAAAATGGAGGAAAACCGTTTTTCCTATAAAACCCCCGTCTTTTCAAAGATTTTAAAATGATATGCATATCGAAACCTTCCCCGGGGTCAGTATACTCTAAATATGAAGTTTGGTTGAGATCTATCCAGCCGTTTCGACGTGATGGTGGAACAGACAAACAGACAGACAAACAGACAAACAGAAACAATTTTATTTATATAGATACTAGCGAATGTACCCGTGCTTCGCTACGGTATTCTACATTGTATTCGAATATCGAAGTAAATAGTGTACATGCAGTAAATAAGATTGTTTTAAAATTGCATGTCTCTTAGCGTTATCCGAGAAAGAGCATGGGGAGGTCCCCGTACGTTTCCAATGTAAAGTGCTTGTTACGGATTTGTGATATAACGGCAGGCTCACTTGCCTACTGGCATTCACAATCAGGTTGGGAAGTTTACATTATAATTGCAGGCCCCATTGCCTACTATGCGGACAGAATCGATTTGGGGAGTTTTCGTTAAAATGGCAGCCCCCCTTTCCTACCTCCAGACAGATTACAGTTTTTATTATAATGGCAGGCAATTACCCTACTATCACTCGAAATTGAGTTGTGCAGTTATCATTATAATGACAGGCCCCTTTTCCTACTGCCAGCCAGCGTACTGCCAGTCACACCAAGTTGGTGAGTTTCCATCAAAATAGCAGGCCACTATGCCTAATGCCAGTCACATTTTAGATGAGTACATTTCTTTATAATGGCGGGCACCCTTGCCTACTGCCAAACACAATCGGGTAGGGGAGTTTTAAACAAAACTGCATGCTCACTTACCTTCTGCAAGTCAAATCGAGAAGGGAACTATTCATTACAATTGTAGGCCTTCCTTACTAATGACACTTACACAGGAGTTGGAGAAGGAACCCTTTCCTACTGCCAGTCAAAGTCGGTGTGGGGAGTACTGATTACAATAGCAGACCGACCCTTTCTCGATCGCTAAATCGACATCAGTGAATATATATAGATCGACATACGAAAGTATATGCGTGTTTATAATATTGAAGACCTTCATTTACAGATTAACTGCTACTAAACGTACGTCATATCGACAAAGGATTATACCATAAGACACGCCGGATTTAGTGGCCTAAATGGCTGGTCCAATGATATGTCATCTATTCTTGGGTCAGATTTAGAAACGTGGAACAGGGTAAAGGTTTTGTAAGATCATCTCACATTACATTACTTTTCGGATAATAATGTGACAGCTACATACGTAGCATTTGGCTTACATATGGCTACTGAGTGGGCCAATTTTCGGGAAGAGTTTGATGATTCTGTATTTCATATAAGTAATTGAAAGTATGAATAATGCATGTGAAAATTCCAAATTGACTTAACATCGATTAATAGAGAAAAATCAAACGTAAAAGGGATACAGATACGGCATAAAGTCATAAGACCAAGGTTGTAGATCATTCCAAATTGAACGGAGATTGTGCAATCCGTTACGTGATAGGAATTTCCGAAGGTCTGCACCATCATTAAAATTGCCTGCATATTTCGATATTCTTCGGGGATAAAAAATGAAAAATTTAATGATATAGGATTTTTCATTCGTTACAGGCTAAAACGTATAATTTTGTCAAATTTCAATTATCTTCTTATTCTTCTGGCAGATTATGCCACAATGTGGATTTTGGGCGAGGCGGGTAAAAATTAGGACTTTCAGGAAATCAAAAATTATGGAGATTGTTATTATTACCCCTTAAACGGAAAGCTGTACGAAAATTTCGCCAAAATAGTCAGTGTAGAGGTACACAGTCGTTACGATTTGATTTATATAGATAAGGAATCTGCTCCATGTAAAACACCTTTTGGGCTATGTCCGCTGGACTTAACCTGCAAAAGTGACCATTCATGATATCTCCCTTATTAATCCTCCTGACGAAAAAATGCACATGAAAAAAAAGGTTTAGAGGTGGAATTCCATCAGGTTTGGTCGATTTCCAGTCAGGTTGGTCTTGTTCTGTATATATTGTGGAAGAGTAAAATCACCATTTCGGTTCCTTATAAACCGCCAGTCCATTCCGGAACATGAAATGTTATTTACGTTTAAAACCTACCTTTGGACAGGTGGATGCTAAATATAAATTTTGTTTCGAATGTCTTCAGTAGTTTTCAAGTTGTAAGGAATACGCTTTACACGCACCCGCTCGTGAGTTAAGTCCGATGGGACTTGTACAGAAAAACGGTCCTTTAATGATATCTCCCTTATTGATCCTCGTATCGAAATGATGCACATGAGAAAAAAAGGTTTAGACATTAATTTCTACCAAGGTAGGTAGACTTCCATAAACTTTTGTTGTGTATATTTTTTGGAAGTGCAAAATCACTGTTTCGGTTTCGTATAAACCCCCAGTTAGTTCAGGGATTTAGAAACAATATTTGCCCTGAAACCTATCAAGGACAGGTGTATTCTAAATACGAATCTTGGTGGAAATGCATCCAGTAGTTTCTAGCATTCACGTACATACGGCGTAATTAAGGAAGAAAATAATACAGTTAAGAATGTTGAAACTAATAGAAAATGGATTATAACTGAGGACAGCCGGATAACGACAAATAAATAAATGCCGTGAGTTATGGATATAATAAAGCGCTAACAGAGGAGAAATTTAGGTTCAGTGATTCTTAGGTAAACAAATATGAAGATGACTAATGGTGTTATTACTTAATCTATTCGAGGGCGGTTATAACCTCCAACGATATTCCGCCAATATCCCGCAGATGAGCCGATTGATGCCTCTCTTGCCATCTACCCAAGGAACAACCACGAATTTAAAAGCATGATGAGGAAAATGGCAATACGTTACTTCCCTACTGGCATGCAGTCAGAGACGTTGCCATGGTAACCTGTAGGTTCGTTGTCGGTCTGTCGGTCACTAAATGCAGAGCATGATACCAGCAGAAAATTGTAAATTTCTCCGTCATGTGAAGAGTAAGGTAAATTATGAACATAACGAAAGTTGTTTATAATGAAGAGACGTTTCACGTACGGTAAACGAAGTTTACAGAAAATCAATAGTATAAGAGAAAATAGAGGAAAACCACTGTGGTTTTCCTATAAACACCCCGTCTATTCAAAGATTTTAAAATTATATGCATATCGGAACCTTTCCTGGGATGAGTATACTCTAAATATGAAGTTTGGCTGAGATCTATCCAGCCGTTTCGACGTGATGGTGGGAAAACCACTCTGGTTTTCCTATAAACCCCCCATATATTCAAATATTTTAAAATGATATGCATATGGAAAACTTCCCCGCGATGAGTATCCTCTAAATATGAAGTTTGGTTGAGATCTATCCAGCCGTTTCGACGTGATGGTGGAAAAACCATTCTGATTTTCCTATAAACCCCCCATATATTCAAATATTTTAAAATGATATGCATATGGAAAACTTCCCCGCGATGAGTATCCTCTAAATATGAAGTTTGGTTGAGATCTATCCAGCCGTTTCGACGTGATGGTGGAAAAACCATTCTGGTTTTCCTATAAACCCCCTGTCTATTCAAGGATTTTAAAATGATATGCATATCAAAACCTTCTCCGGGATGAGTATACCCTAAATATGAAGTTTGGTTGAGATCTATCCAGCCGTTTCGACGTGATGGTGGAACAGACAAACAGACAGACAAACAGAAACAATTTTATTTATATAGATTTTTACACTCGTTCTTCACCCCCTTTCCATCCCCGCCCAAAGGAGTCCTATGAGTGCCTTACACAACAGTATATTTTTTTCCCAGATATTAAGTCTTATTTGTACCTATTTTGGTTGACAGCTATGCCCAAACGTACATGCATAATCTCACTGCTCTAGAATCCTGGAGCTGACGTTGCCATGGTTACGGCAGTTCATTTCTTTATCCGATTCCTAGAGCAGGGGTAGTGTGGTGCCAATATCTCCGTAACGGTTGGTTTTAGGGCCTTAAAACATGGTTTTCGGGCCCGTAGGGCTTACCGAGTTTTGTTCTTTGCGTCAAGAGGATTAAATTGAGCTTTGTCTCGTCCTTATACGACAAATTCGATATTTTGCCTATAATAGTATAAGAGAAAATGGAGGAAAACCGTTTTTCCTATAAAACCCCCGTCTTTTCAAAGATTTTAAAATGATATGCATATCGAAACCTTCCCCGGGGTCAGTATACTCTAAATATGAAGTTTGGTTGAGATCTATCCAGCCGTTTCGACGTGATGGTGGAACAGACAAACAGACAGACAAACAGACAAACAGAAACAATTTTATTTATATAGGTGCAAATGAAGCCATGTTTAACAAACTCAAAAACTTATCATTCGTATAACGAATGCATACGCATATAGACTTAAGACCGGGGAAAGAATATGCAAATGCATGAAAATCCGGTCCCTGAGAGCTGGGTAAAGCTGGATGCTAGAAAATGAGGTGCGTACGTACTTATAGCGTTGTGCAAAGGTCGTTGGGGCTTGTGGTTGTAGGCTACTCACGTTTCCATGTTTAGCATAGATAACTGGTTGAGGTATGGCCTTTCTTCACTTTTCTCCTTTCTTCTCTCTCTCTCTCTCTCTCTCTCTCTCTCTCTCTCTCTCTCTCTCTCTGTATGTGTTGGAGTCTTAAATAGGAACTTATCGGCCTCCAGAAAGCCATTCCTTGCATTGCACAGAGAAAACGTTCGTGGACTGCTTTCATTCTCAAACCTAAATTGACAGATATAAATCTCTCGCGCAATTAAGCCCTCATATACTACAATCAACTGTGTCCAGAATCAATATTAAAAATCTTCAGACCGAGCTCGATAGCTGCAGTCGCTTAAGTGCGGCCAGTATCCAGTATTCGGGAGATAGTAGGTTCGAACCCCACTGTCGGCAGCCCTGAAAATGGTTTTCCGTGGTTTCCCATTTTCACACCAGGCAAATGCTGGGGCTGTACCTTAATTAAGGCCACGGCCGCTTCCTTCCAACTCCCAGCCCTTCCCTGTCCCATCGTCGCCGTAAGACCTATCTGTGTCGGTGCGACGTAAAGCAACTAGCAAAAAAAAAAAAAAAAATCTTCAGAATTGAAGATGATAGGTCGCCCTATATCAACCTTTTGAGTCACCCATATCGGATATTAATTAATTTTCTTGTTCTGCAGAACAAGTCTTCACAAGTAAGTAAGTCACACCGAACACCCGAAATGAGCTAATCTAAATGAATAGCGGCCGGCAGATATTGGAGTGCCACATGATCACATGACAATTTCATCAGTCATTACTTGTATTCCTTGCACGTGTTGGTTGTCTCCGATAAGAGGCACCTGCTTAGTTGACACCACGGGGTGAGTAGCGAACCTCGTTACGAACTTCAAATTAGGATTAATTTCCTTGAAAAAGATGTGAATATAACCTAGAACCTACAGATAATAGGTAGAGGCGTTATTTAAAAATCACCTGGTTAGCGGTTGGTTATACATGCAGGAAAATGTACTAAGTGTTTTATCAAAACCTGGACGATGGCGACCTAGGCATTGCCCTCAGATATGCCGGGGGTCACTGATCAGGCTTCCTGAGCCTTTTATGCTCCACCTTTAGTCACCAGCACATGGCTACCCATCCAACTGGTGACCAAACCCATTGTTGGTTAACTTCGGACATCTTACTGAATCCGATGTTGCAAAATGGCCGCGCCGTTCACTGAAATACATGCACCTACTCATGTCTCATATCTGGGGGGAAGATGAGATTAAAACAAGATAGAAGAACAGAGTCCAGCTTGCCCGATTATGAAGACCATAAATGACGTTCGGCAATATCGGTAAACAACCAAAAGTTCGTGTGAAGCAGTGTTGTATACTACTTACGTTCGGTCCTTTCTGTCTGTTTGAAATATTAGATTATCTTGTTTGGCATAGAATCGTACCACCACCACAAACATAATAATGTTATTAGTTTTACGTCCGGTTCTTGGAAACGCCAAGATGCCTGATTTTTGTCGCGCGGGAGTTCCTTTACCAGTCGAGAAATCTACCGACACGGAGCACCTTCAAATACAACTGGACTAAGCCAGGGTCGACCCTACCAACATGGACTCAGAAAGCCAGTTCCTAAACCGCCTGAGCCACTCAGCCCAGCCCACCAAAAACAAAAGAAACAACAGCTCAGTCGACAAAATAATTCTCTTTAATTTATTGCCTAGCCTTTTCTTTAAATACTTCTACGAAATATATCGTACATCTCCTTCGATAAACTATTCCCACCTCTAGTTCGTCTTCCTGGAAGAGAATATTAAGTCTCTCCTTTTTTTTTACAATTTGCTTTACGTCGCCCCGACAGAGATAGGTCTTATGGCGACGATGAGATAGGAAAGGCCTAGGAGTGGCGAGGAATTTACTGCGGCCTTAATTAAGATAAATCCCCAGCATTTGCTTAGTGTGAAAATGGGAAACCACGGAACACCATCTTCAGAACTGCCGTCAGTGGAGCTCGACCCATTATCGCTCGGATGCAAGCTCACAGCTGCGCGCCCCTGACCGCAATCCTTATTCTTTTTCATTCTGATCCTCACCTGATTCTTATTCTCTTCATTTCTCTGTTATAAAATAGTGGGTCATTTCTGTTCGCATCTGCCCTTATATGCCACGCGATATTCATCTGCTCAATTCGGCTGTAGTGGTTTTTCAAGCTACGATATTCCCTAAGGCAAGATCGGTCGGCTATGAAATGTTCGATCGAGTACAACTGTTGCATCGTGTTTGCGGGCTGGTCGAAGTCGAACAGTGTCTAAACCAGTGTTTGCAAAGCTCTATTGCACTGTACATTGAATGGCCAAAAGTCACAGAAAGGAGTGTCCCATTAGAAAATATGCCTTATATGACCTAGGAGCGTTGCGGCTATCTGCGGCGTAGCTGAACAGTCTGTCACAGACACCAGTGTCGTGAAGATGGCAACACGTCGCGAGTTAACCGACTTTGAACCTGGGATAATCATCAGCGCACGGCGCATGGATCATAGCTTTGCGGAGATTACACGCAAATTCGGGTTTCCGATGTCAACAGGATCGAGGGTGGATCTTTAATATCACAGAGAGAATGTTACCACCGCAATGGGAAGACCATAGGTGTGTAAAGAATCACGTCGTTTCTTCAGAATCATGCTGGGCGCTCGACGGGCTACTCTGAGTCAAATCACCGCTCAGTTGAATGTTGGGAGTCAAGAACCCATCTCTACCAGGACTGTAAGGTGGCAACTGCACTACACAGAGCTCAGCGACATGCATGGGCCCGCGAACTTCGGCAATAAACCATGGAACAGTGGCGGCGTATTTTATGGTCCGATGATGAATCCTGGTTTCAGTTGTATCGAGCTAATCGGCGCGTGAGAGTGTGGTGTATGCCCATGCAGCTATGCATCCTGCGTGTCAACAAGGTTGTGTCCAGGCGGGAGGTGGATCAGTTCTGGTCTGGGCGGCGTTCTCATGGTCGCAATTAGGCCCCATTATCCGGCTCCAGGGAGCGCTGACAGGTGCACGTTATGTGGACATTCTTTCAGACCATCTGCATCCCTTTCTGACCCTAGAGCATCCTGATGGAAATGCCATGTTTTAACAGGACAATGCACCATGTCACTGCTCGGAGGTGGCACGCTGGGTTGGAGAAGCATTCCAGTAATGTTACGACAATGGATTGGCTCTCCAGATCCTCCCATCTTAATCCAATCGAGCATTAATGGGATGCTGTACGCTCCTTGTAGCCAGCACCAACTACACAAGACTAATTTTGGGTAGCAGTGCAAGATGCGTTGATCCAGATCCCTCCAGAACGATTCCATCACTTTGTAGAGTCGATGCCTCACCGTATTTCTGCCGTTTTGAGGGCTCGCGGGGGAACAACTCGTTATTAACAAAGCATTCAGTGTCCTTCCATGACTTTTGCCACTCAGTGTAGATGCAAAACCTCATAATGATGATCTGCAGTCTGTTTTCAGTCATTTGCCCGGGTCAGGAATGCAATGAATGAAGTCCCAATCTAGCGACGAGGGTAGGAACTGCGCTGGCTGCCGAAGCCTGTCGTACTCGTCTGGGGCAATGATTAATGACTGACAGATGAAATGACATTGGAGAGTGTTGCTGGAATGAAAGATGACAGGAGAAACCAGACTACCTGGAGAAGAACCTGCCCCGCCTCCGTTTTCTTCAGCACAAATCTCACATGGAGTGACCGGGATTGGAATCACGAAACCCAGCAGTGAGAGGCTTAGATGCGAAACGTACCAAGTCCAAATTAAGATTAACTCCAGGAAGCATGTAAAAACGATTTTTTTTCCAAACAAGTTTGTGTTAAGCAATACGTACTACTTGAATGAATTGAAGGACGTAGGAATCGGGTCATTAGAAAGAAAGTAAACGCAAGTTTACTACTTTAGTCGTAGTAAAATGCAACTACAGAGCTCTTCATACCGCACAAAATGACATACACCGCTGGACTTGTACCTATACATCAAGTCTAATGCTAACATAATCTTTCGCAAGCACGAATATAAGCTACAGTTATCATGCACTTTCAGACATGAGACCAGTCGTAATGAACAATTGTCGTATCTATTCATCTCCAAATATAATGCTATTGGTATGAAGCCGTATTTTCCGGCATCAGCTTTTTAACAGTGTTGATCTGAAAGAAAGTACACTGGATAGAACGTAATTTATGAAATTAAAATAGAGGCATGAAAGTTAAAATGAAAACATTATTAAACGCGAAATAATGTGTGCGTCCAATCATGTAGACCTTAATTTTACGAAAGCTTCTCGTTAGTCCCAGTAATACGGATGTCTAGAAAAATGATCTTACCTTTGATTCTCCCATTGTGAACTTAATTGAACTACGTAAAGAATTGAATATGTCTAACAGTTTTTTGATTCCCTGTGACGCGAAGGTAAAAAGGGCCGTATTGATTGTGAGAAACATATCATTCTGTTTTAATAACGTCTTTGTTTCGGCTGTTGTACTTTAACTTTCCTTTCAATTTGTAAATTGTGTTTCGATCGACTGGAATTTCTTTCAAATTCTCATTGTAATGCATAATCATCTAAATGACACAGGTGTGACAATAGACGGTAAATAGATGTCACTTGCATTTAGAAATCAGTTTCCAATCCAATGAATAATTTCATTTTATCATTTAAGAACAACATTAAGTACTGTAAAACAAATTATTCCAGTTTTACTTTCATTGACCCTTTTTTTTTTCGCCTGGCATTCTGTGAAAACGTTATTAGATTGTTGTTGCTATTTGCTTTACGTCGCACCGACACAGATAGGTCATATGGCGACGATGGGATAGGAAAGGCTTTGTAATGGGAAGGAAGCGGCCGTGGCCTTAATTAAGGTACAGTCCCAGCATTTGCCTGGTGTGAAAATGGGAAACCACGGAAAACCATCTTCAGGGCTGCCGACAGTGGGGTTCGAACCCACTATCTCCCGATTACTGGATACTGACCGCACTTAAGCGACTGCAACTATCGAGCTCGGTAACGTTATTAGAGATATTTGAACTTACATCATTTGAAGCTCTCACTGAAAGTTTAACAACAACAACAAAAAAACGTTTCTCACTGTGTGAAAGAATGTTTTCACTTGCGTACTAGTCCCAGTTTAGAACAACTCCCCACCCCCGTCTGTGACTCGGTTCCCTCAGGGTAGGACATTTTCTATTTTTGCGGGTTTCACGTTCTCTAGCACTAAGTTCCAAATGTCTAGGTTACTTGGATGTGCCTAATTAATTTTTATTTTCATTTTTATACATACAATAGCAACACTTCGACTTAAAAATCAAAACAAATACAAACGAGAATAATGAAGGATAAGGTTAAGATGGATAAGAGGCCTGAGTGTCCTGAAATAATGAATATAATTATTATGAAGTTAAATTGAATATGAGATAAGGATTATTCTGCCCGAAGGCAGGTCCAAACCTCCGCAGACGTGTTCCTGAGCCGAAGTTTACGTGCGATAGGGTGGCCAGTTCCTTTCCGCTCCTGCATTCCCTTACGCCCCACCAACAGCGCGTGGCAACCCATCCAACTCCTGACCACGCCCAATGTTGCTTAACTTCGGAGATCTCACGGGATCCGGTGTTTCAACATGGCTACGGCCGTTGGCATAGAATATGAAAAGTAGTAATATATAAATTGTAGTATTGTCGTGTCATTATCTTCTATTCATAATTCAGCCGTTAATTAAGGTATGTTGTTAATGGTAGGATATTCCAAAAGTCTTGTGACATAAAAGTAAGCTTTCAATAAGCTAAGGAAGGGGAAGATACATGTTGCCGTAGACAATATACCACTGTTAACGTCTAGGACAAATTAAATTATTTAGTGTAGAAATAGTCAAATAATTATAGGAAGAAAATGTAATAAATGTATCAAACTTTAATGAATTTCAGTAAGAGAGTGCTCTCTTCCTAGTTTCAGGCAATCCCGAACTAGGGGATGGGAGTACTCTATTCTACTCTACACTTCGACTTCCGTTTGTTAGAATAGATTACCGCCTTTTTTCTGTTTGTTCGGGGCGTCGATCTATGAAGATCTTTTGCCCCTTCTTGCACCATATGTGAGGAACCTGCGTGTATTATGTAAATGGCGGAAGTGCTAAGTGTTGAATGTGAGGAAAGGAATGTTAAGGACGAAACAAAAGGCCAGTCCCCAGGCCAGGGATATTAATCATTTACAATTAAAAACACCCTGACCCGGCCGGGAATCGAACCCGGGGCCTCCGGGTGACAGCAGGAGAGGTTGCCCCCTACACCGCGTGGCCAGACAAATTACCGCCTTACTATCTCTCTGCTTTTCGTTCTATCCATGGCCTAGTTTATCGCTCTCCTTAGTTAAAACTCCTCCTGCGTTATCCTCAAATGTCCCCACCTCCGACGCCGGCTATAAAACACAGCTCCAACCATAGAATCCACTCCTAAATTGCTACCATTTTCTCGTCTATTTGCACCATCAACGTTGATGTGGGTTATTTCTAACTTAACGAACAGAGTGTCATTAGTCTACCCATATTTCACTCCCGTACAGCAGAGTCGGTTTGAATCCTGCATAATTCCGTTTGTGAAACATGGAGGAAGAAATGTGATGGTGTGGGGATGTTTTGGAAATAATCAAGTTGGTGATTTGTTGAAAGTAGAGGGAATACTGAAAAAGAAACCTTATCACTGTATCCTTTCGTGCAATGCCGTGCCATCTGGAATGAAGCTGATTGGTGAAGGATTTGTTCTACAGCAGGACAATGACTCTAAAACACCTCTTATTTGTGCAAGCAGTATCTGGAAAGGAAACAAGCTGAAGGAAAATTGGAATTATTGGTCTGGCCTCCTCAATCACCCGATCTGTCACCTATTGAATGTTTGTGGGAATAACTTGACAGGAAAGTGAAAGAAAATGCGCCAGGCAGTGTGGATTGGTTGTAGCAATGTCTGATAGAAACCTGGGGATGTATAAATACCGATAATTTGGAAAAATTAACAGCTAGAATGCCACGTATCTGTAAAGCAGTAATCAAAGTAAAGGGTGGACACATTGATGAACAGGCAGTGCGATTGCTTAAGATGTTGTGATTGTGTTTCTAGCTCCCTTTGAATGATCAGTGTAAAGGAAAATCTAGTGAAATGTGTAATAAAACTAGTTAGTTCTAAAAACATAGGTATTTCCATGATGAATTTCAACAAATAGCCCCTATCTTCCATGGTAAGTGAAAATTCATGGGTGAGTCTAAACTTTCTGACGCTAGTGTATGTATAGGTAATTTCGTCCGAGAGCTCACATACTCCTTACATGATGCTTATGATTGCAACTGCCAGCTCACTACGTGACCTTCACTGCACCTTGATCCGATTTCACTTACTACTGTACCATCCTGGGAAGATGTACATCCTAAACACTTGAATTGCTCTATCTGCTTCACCTATTCATATCTGGCATTCAATCCTCTTAGGTTTCCTCTCAACTGGCGGCTTAACTTCAGTTCCTCGGTCTAACGAGAGTTACAGAAAAGAATCTAATATCAAGTACACATTTCGAGTAGCTGCGGTACTGTATCATTTATTATGAACCCCAAATGGGCATCAAACATAAAGTATCTCCCTACACAGCAGTGGAAAATCAGTTGTAAAAACCAACTGCTATTAGACATAGACTTTAGGTCACAAAATTATATCATGTAATTACAGATTGTCTGTGTAATAACATGCTTTTTAAAAACACGAAGAAGAAGCAATTTTTTGAAACCTTCCTCTTTCTTCCAGCAAGTAACATTCCACAACTAATAGTTTTAAATAATCGAACAATTGCATAATAATAATAATAATAATAATAATAATAGGGGACCTAATAATAATAATAATGGCGTATGACTTCCGGAGATGCATGGTATAGGTTTTTCCGGGCTGACGTATACAGGTATACAGGTCTTCGTGTCAATGAGGAATACCTAGCAGAACTAGAAAATCTAGGTAGTAAATACTTGAAGTAAAACCTAGAGCATGGTATCTGAATAATAAAAACAGGATTTAGCTTCATGTACGCAGTAGTCGGCTGCTTCGTTTCCAGCCTTTAGGAATGACCAGAGCCAACAATTGCCGACAACACAATTTCACGAGGTTTCGCATTGTCCAGTGTCATTCTTGTTAACTTCTGAATCTTGACTTCTCAAAACTGATTTCATTTGCGCCAAAAACATGGTTCTCACAAACGAATCTAGTGGCTCCGAAGAATGACGTGAGTTTGATAACACTAAATGTGTTATGATGCTAAAAGAATACAAGATTTTGTTCAGAAAATCTCAGCTTCTTGCGGTGAAATAGGAAAAAGAACACGCAATATGGAAAGTTTGTAAAATATACGATCAGCAATTTGGAGGAGAGTAAAATGCAAAACAATTTTCTAAGGACAACAAAGACAAAGTCACCTCCGTACAGGCTATGAAGGCCCTTGGAGGAGTGGAAGGTAAAGGCTTCCACGATTGTTAACCGTAAGCACATGATGGGGCAGAGTGGTTAGCACTACGCCCGGTCGCCTTTGCCCCCAGGAATTAACCTGGTACTCATTTTTGGTGTAAGCTGAGTGAACCTCAGGGCCATATGCACCTCCGGAAGTGGAAATCTCGTTTCTTAAATTTTACGACTTCCTAACGGGTATTCGAACCCACGTCCTTCCGGGCGAACCGAGCACGCCTTTACCGCCTCGGCCAGGCAGCCCCTTATTTTCTAACGAAATTAGTAATATAAATTGGAACGCAATTTCGACGTGAATGAAGCAGGAAATATAAAGGCAGTGTATAAGAGATGTTAAAATATTTTTCTGGGGCTATTGGACTGGCAGAATAATGCCAACTTTAGTAGAATTCCAGAGAAGTACAGTTCAGTTCATCCTTCGTAATAACTTTAATATAATTATTTCACCGAATTAGTTTATACTATAAGTTGGTAATACCCATTGTTTTATTTTTTATTTATTTTAGGAGCTATATTTGCGGCAACTGCGTCCTCTGTATCGCCTTCTGTGGAGGCCGCCAGCAAGGGGAACTTTTCATCCCTCCTAGTAAGAAGGAAAGACAGTACTTCCAAAGACAGTGAAAACGAACTATATGACAACAAGCGAATTGCAGCGCCTTCTTATACTTGAATAATGGAAATTAACTCACACCCAACAGGATGACATTTTGATACGCACGTGCAGCGAAAATGATATAACAAAAGAAGGAGACTTTACTTATAAGAATTTATAAGCTTGAATGTATGAGCATAAAACATAGTGCATATAAAAATCATTAAAAAACAATTATTTTCTCTCAGTCTTGGATAACAAACATAGAACATTTCTGTAATTGTCTCACTCTTGAAGAAGAATAAACTTGGAACATTTCTGTAATTTGTCTCTTTTCTTAGCATCTAAATCATCATCATCATCATCATCATCTGTTTACCCTCCAGGTTCGGTTTTTCCCTCGGACTTAGCGAGGGATCCCACCTCTACCGCCTCAAGGGCAGTGTCCTGGAGCTTCAGACTCTTGGTCGGGGGATACAACTGGGGAGTATGACCAGTACCTCGCCCAGGCGGCCTCACCTGCCATGCTGAACAGGGGCCTTGTGGGGGGATGGGAAGATTGGAAGGGATAGGCAAGGAAGAGGGAAGGAAGCGGCCGTGGCCTTAAGTTAGGTACCATCCCGGCATTCGCCTGGAAGAGAAGTGGGAAACCACGGAAAACCACTTCCAGGATGGCTGAGGTGGGAATCGAACCCACCTCTACTCAGTTGACCTCCCGAGGCTGAGTGGACCCCGTTCCAGCCCTCGTACCACTTTTCAAATTTCGTGGCAGAGCCGGGAATCGAACCCGGGCCTCCGGGGGTGGCAGCTAATCACGCTAACCACTA